>NC_083238.1:27286538-27586538 GCF_032191835.1 Heteronotia binoei | reverse complement strand
AATCTTTGTGTTCCATCTATGCTGGCAGTGTTCTGCTCACCCAAAGGATCACTTTTTACAAGCTTCAAGTAGATAGGAGAAAGGATCTGTCAAAAGCTGGGGACCAGGAAGGGCCTTCTACTGGCTGCCACCACTCTGGTAAGGGTCTGCCTGGGAGGGCCCAGAGCACCCACCCAATCCCTGTCTTCCTTCTCAACGAGTACCTTTTATCTGTGTCTGAAGAGGTGTGCAGACCCAGACAATATAAAAACAATGTTTATTGTAAATGCTCAAGAACAAACAAGTGGGTTCTAACTTGTAGTGTAATAGTGAACATGGAAAAACAGTAAGAAATAAAGCCGTGACACAACTAACTATATGCTCCCTTCTTCTAATTCCAACTGACTCACCACTCTGTGGATAAGGGAACTCTCCTGACTGCAGCCTTCTCTCCAGCCCAGCCTTTCCAGAAAGGACAGTTTCCCCTCTCCAGCTTGGTCTTTTATTTCCTTCCAGATACCACCCAGTGGTCTCCACAGGGCAACTTTTCCCTCCAGTACTGCTGCCCACCCCATCAGAGGGACAGAAGGGATCCTTGGAAATGTAGGCCCTGTAGCTACTTTAATACAGGCTTCCCTGGAGCTTGTAGGGCTCACTAGACCTAGGATCATGACAGGATCCTAGTTCGATAGGCAATTAAAGGCTGAACACATTTTATGGCTGTAATAGCTTTGCTTTTCATCCAACTGGATATAATTTCTCTGGGGTTGTACCCCTCACCCGAAGGAAGCTGCCAAATTTCTGACAGCTTTGAGGGAAAGGATACCAGTTTCATAGGCAGTTAACCTATTCACTTGCAGAGCACACAAAGGTCTGTTGATAGAAGTCTGGCATCTCTTGAGGACAAGCAGTGTTACGGAGGGGGCAAGGGAGGTCCTTGGCACCACCAGAAAAGAACGCAGCGGGCACAGAACCTCACACTTGACACACACAGAGAGAAAACAGACCCCATTGTCACAGTTGCAGAAGAAAGCATTTTGCACCTTCAGAGAGTAAGGTAGTATGGCTGTCACCCCCTGCTTGGTCTGAGGTGCAATTACCCCCCATTTTTTCCTCATTGTTCAGACTGTGAATTTCTGAGGGTAGCCATATTGATCTGCAGGAGAACAGCTAGATTTGAGTCCAGAAGCACCTTAGAGACCAGCAAGATTATCAGAGTAGGAACTTTCAAGAGCCAAAGCTCCCTTCGATAGATAGGAGCTCTCAAAAGCTCATACTCGGAAATTCTGGTTTGTCTCTAAGGTGCTACTGTACTCAAAGCTAGCTGTAGAAAGTGAGAATCGGTCCTTGGTAGAAAACAAACGGTAAAATAATACGGCTTGGTATAAACGTTTTAACTGTATGTGCACTATCCAAAGGACAAACTGGCCGTTAAGGTTCCCATGCTTGGCAGGAGTGTCACATCGGTAAGTATTTGTATATACTGCAATATTCACAGCAATGCACAAAACAGTGATACACATTTACAGACAGAGTGAAGAATTAACTAATACTAAAGAGTCTAAGGGAAAACAACACAAATAAATGGCAACACTCTTTCAGCAAACACAGCAAATCAATCACCTGTCTCTTATAGGTCTGCCACACAGAAGATATGCAATCTGTAGGGTTGCCAAGTCCAATTCAAGAAATATCTGGGGACTTTGGGGGTGGAGCCAGGAGCAAGGGTGTGACAAGCATAATTGAACTCCAAGGGAGTTCTGGCCATCACATTTAAAGGGACAGCACACTTTTTTAAATGCCTTCCTTCCATAGGAAATAATGGCAGATAGGGGCACCTTCTTTTGGATCTCAAAGAATTGGACCCCCTGGTCCAATCATTTTGAAACCTGGGAGGTATTTTGTGGAGAGGCACTAAATGCTATACTGAAAATTTGGTGCCTCTACCTCAAAAAACAGCCCCCCCAGAGCCCCCAATACCTCCAGATCAATTCTACATTATACCCTATGAGAATCCATCTCCATATAGGGACTAGTGAAGTGCCCAGCAGATATTTCCCTCCCCCACCCCTGTTTCTGGTGACTCTGAAGCAAGAGATTGGCATCTCTACTCATGAGTTGCTGCCAACTTCTTCAAAGTAACACAGACACCCCATCCCAAGAGGAAGCCTTTCCAAACGGGGACTGAAGCCTCTGGAGGTGGAAAGTCACATGGTGGCTGTGGGGGCGGGGCTTCTCCCCGCTGGGCAGCTGAATGGGAGCAGGAAGGAGCCTGGGAAAGTGGAAGAACCCCCGCTGGGACCTGGGGAGTGGCAAGCCTAGCAATCTGCAAAGTACCCAAACCTGTAAAGCACAGTGAGAACAATACTAGCACAGGCAACTGGAGGTAATGGTTGCTTATCTAGAATCGAGCACCACTGTCCCCAATAGTGCTGACTATTGGTGGAAACACAGGAAAGAAATCAATTTCTGCTGATTAGAAAGTTTCCAAGTCAGTTTTGTGTAATCCTTTGACTCTCTGTCCCTCCATCAGCATCTGAACTCAGTCTTAGCTCTAAACCAGACAGCTAGATACCAGAATAACAAATATTAACTAACATAAATGAATGACATTAGTTTTCCTGTTGATGACAATAATAATGGGACCATTTAAATTCTTTTTCTACTCATTAATAAATAAGTGTATATCACTAATGCAATGCCTTTATCATGTCTTGAGGTTACCACAAAGGGTGCAATAGCTTACAATCTATTAGGGGACAAGTGAAATCCAGAGCTGTCATTATAGTTACAAAACATAGAACTCCTACTGTCATTGTCTATAGGGTTTTTTTGTGTGTATATATGTGTGTGTGTATTAGATCAGAGGTAACCAAACTGGGACTCGGGAGCCACATGTGGCTCTTTCATACATAGTGTGTGGCTTCCAGAGGTCAAGGAGGAACTTAATGTGGACTTACTCTCAAGTAAGCTTGTTAACATCAGGACATCAGTCAGCCTTGGAGTGCTGACCCATATGTGGGCAAATATTTCCACCATGTGTGAAGTGGGGAAGGAGGGGAAAATTGGAAGGTTTGTAAGCTCTTCTCTTCCACTGTAGAGATCACCAGGAAACCTAGAAAGGAAAAGAGAGTGCGAGGAAGCCACTGGAAGGAAGGAATTAAAGGTGGTGCAGCATTCCCCCTTAGTTTCATAGCTCTTGTAGGACCTGTATTTACTAACCTTGGTGTCAAGGCACAGAAAGATGCATAATGATGCAAACGGTGATTAGTGATTTATATGGTACATGTGTGTTTCCTTCTCCCAATGGTGCCAAAAATTAATTCCCTTAGCTTTCCCTATGCAGGTCTTATGGGGACTGTTATTCCCAGCCTTTCAGTTAAAAAGTCTCCTTCTAGCATGGTTGTGTTATCAAGGGCATGCATATGTATTTTATCATTCTGTGCAAAGAAAGTATTAAGAGTTTAAAGAAAGACATGTGTGTAATATTTGTTCATAGCTTGTGGCTCTTGAAAATCTGTCATTTATTATATATGGCTCTTACGTTAAACCCCTGTATTAGATTTATACCTAGGTTTGCCAAGTCCCTCTGCCACTGTGGCAGGGGGCTCGTTCCTCGCATGCACTTTGTGCACGCAGCGCAATGATGTCCCCCAGAAGCGACGTCATCACACCGGAGGCGTCATGCCAGGGACGCTCGAAGACTCATGATAAAACTCTATGGCACCATATAGTTTTACCGTGATTCCTAGAGCATCACACTGGAAATGCTCTAGGATTCATGGTAAAGCTCTATGGTACCTTAGAGCTTTTAGTGCAAGTCCTAGAGCGTCCCCAGTGGGATGACACCACTTCCAGATGATGTCATCATGCTGGGGAAGGTGCGTGCCGATCCCCCTGGTGGCCTGCTCCCTGCCGATGGGTTGGGGCCCTGCAGGGTGGGGGGATCCCCAGCAGGAGCTTGGCAGCCCTATACGCAGCCCACCCCTATACAACAGGGCTCAGAGGGGGTAACAACAATATTCATATCAACAATATTCACAACTTTAAAACTATGAGAGCCAGTTTGGTGTAGTGGTTAAGTGTGCGGACTCTTATCTGGGAGAACCGGGTTTGATTCCCCACTCCTCCACTGGCACCTGCTGGAATGGCCTTGGGTCAGCCATAGCTCTGGCAGAGGTTGTCCTTGAAAGGGCAGCTGCTGGGAGAGTCCTCTCAGCCCCACCCACCTCACAGGGTGTCTGTTGTGGGGGAGGAAGGTAAAGGAGATTGTGAGCCGCTCTGAGACTGAGATTCGGAGTGGAGGGCGGGATATAAATCCAATATCTTCTTTTTCTTCTTCTATTCAAACAACCCTTACAATACTACTGGCAACCAATAAATTAGTACATAAAAAGGAAGAATTAAATAAATGTCCCTTATCCAGGGGGAAGGATAGATATCTTGCAGAGTGGTAAATAGAGAATAACCAAACAGGGGAAAAGAGTCAAAGGGTCACGGGGGGTAAAAGAAGTGTTGGAGGCCAGCCTAAATGGAAACCACCGCTGTCCTCAACCATAGGCCTGGTGGAACATCTCTATCTTACAGGTCCTGCTGAACTGTATCAGCTCCAACAGGGCCTGGATCTCACTCAGCAAAGAGCTCCACCAGGCTGGAGCCAGGGCCGAAAAGGCTCTGGCTTTGGTTGAGGACAGCTGGATACTTTTCTACAGCTGCTTATCATCTGTTGCATCATAATATGAATCCCCATGGGGTTGCCAGCCTCCAAGTGGGGCTTGGATATCTCCCGCTTTTACAACTGATCTCCAGCTGGCAGAGATCAGCTCCCCTGGAGAAAATAGAATGCAATCCGAGAGAGGTCACTCTAATGGATAACACAACAAAAAATGCAAGCTAGTGACCAGTTTACTAAGAAGTATATAGAAATCAGTCCAAATGTCCAAAACATGTATATACTTGTTTCTTTCCAGTCTTCATCAGACCTGGGACCACTAACAAAAGAAAATATTATACAATTTTTTTCTTTTGTTAGTGGTCCCAGGTCTGATGAAGACTGGAAAGAAACAAGTACTTAATCGATTGGCTTGTCACCACACCGCTTAGAGACTTGAATATACATTTTTTGGACATTTGGACTGATTTCTATATACTTAGTAAATTGGTCACTAGCTTGCATTTTTTGTTGTGTTATCCCTGAAGAAAATGGCTGCTTTGAAGGGTGGACTCTACGGCATTGTACTATGCTGAGGCCCCTCCCCTCCCCAAACCCTGCCCTCTCTCAGATCCACCCCCAAAGTCTCCGGGCATTTTCCAACACAGACCTGGCAACTCTGCGTTGCAGAAGAAGAAGATGAAGAAGAAGATATTGGATTTATATCCCGCCCTCCACTCCGAAGAGTCTCAGAGCGGCTCACAATCTCCTTTATCTCCCTCCCCCACAACAGACACCCTGTGAGGTGGGTGGGGCTGGAGAGGGCTCTCACAGCAGCTGCCCTTTCAAGGACAACCTCTGCCAGAGCTATGGCTGACCCAAGGCCATTCCAGCAGGTGCAAGTGGAGGAGTAGGGAATCAAACCCGGTTCTCCCAGATAAGAGTCTGCACACTTAACCACTACACCAAACTGGCTCTCCACGCCACAGGGGGAGGCTCTCGCTGCAATAGCATTGAGATTTCTTTCTGGCAAAAGCTGCTGCTGCACTTTTTTCAAGGACTAGAGAATAAGCTAAACTCAAAGACAAGCAAAGTGTTTTCTTATTTCAGTGCAGGAGCCTACATTTTAGTCTGAGTCTTTTATGACATTTTGGCAAGTAGTTATGCACAGAGATGTCTCAGAGGATGGCTGCCATTCCCTCAATACAATGCATGCGTACAGTTATTTCTTATTATTTAACACATATCTCAGCGTTAAGTGTAAGTATTGGCAACAGATTCTGGAGCCACACCAGGAGTACTCCTTGCTCGAATTAAGCCCTAGAAACCACCCTGTTTGCTGGTAGTTCTTTATTTCCTATATGCTATATAAGTTAAATCAGCTGTGCTTCATTTAAGGCTGTTCAGACTGATTTTACATCCTGAATCAAATTCTGGCATTTAGGAGAGAGTGAACCGTAAGCGGGGTCTGTACTCTGTAGCAGCAGTCTTAAGCAGATCAACTGGGAAGTAAGCTCCATGTTATTCAGTGAGGCTTACTTGCAGGAAAGTTTTCTAAGGACTGCAGCCTCTGAAAATGTGTGCCCCACCCAGATTTGTGTTTTGCAGACTGGAAAACATTCTGCTGAGTCACTGCAGGAAAACTGCACTGTCATTTTTGACATGTGGCTTCAATACAGCCGCTTAATCCATTCTTCCTTAACCCTGGTCATTTTCTTTCACTTTTTTTTTTTAAAAAAATGCACAGCCTTGTCCTACATAGAGTCCATTACAATTTAGCACTTTTGTTCTAGTGAATCAATAACGTTATATAATTTCCCCGAACAGAAAGGCTTGCATTCTCCCTCTCCACCAATTCTCAAGTGGGGGTGGGGATGGGGGGAGCTGGAACCAGTGCTATGAATTTTGCTGAGGCGAGGGCTGTAAATTGTTGAACGATTGTCGTTTGAGAAGAATCATGCTAAAGAGGAGGAGGATTTCCACTGGCACAGAGAGCCCTGTGCTGTCTTTCTTTCTTTCTTTGTTGTTAGCCAAAAGAAAGTGAGTGTCGCTCTCTTGAAAAGCTCTCCAGCACAGCCTCATTCCACTGCAGTCATTCTCTGCAGGAGGAACACTGCAGAAAAACGTGCATCACTCTGACAGCAGCAACCCAGCAGAGGTTCTTTGGTAAATATAGTTGGTCCAATGCTATAATAATGTCATGGGAGCCAGGAGAGCTCACCCACCATTGCAAACTTTAAACACAGCCACCATAATATGTAGAATATATATCAGATTCTGAAAAGACTGCTGTTCTCCCCACTCCACCCCCATCGGTAATCAATACCCAGTAGAGCTTTTGGGAATGCAGACGTGCAACTTGGAGGGAAGTTAGACTCTGAAGTCATGAATAAATATCCTTAGAGAACTTTTCAGGACATTTTGCTTATTAGTCTAGGTTCTGCGGGTCTGATGCCATATGACAACTGGCTGGTGGTGCTGGCATGCAGGATCTTTCTCCAGCTTCCCCTTCCCTGAAAAAACTCTGTGAGGGTGAGGGAATCTTCACAAATAAAATGGGACAGGGAGGAATTGTGTGGAATCTTCCTGCTCCTCCACTATCACAAGCTGCCTGCGGAAGAGGGGGGAGGAGGCAGTTTTGTCCAATGCCCACTCCTCACTGATACACACAGTAGGGCAGTTTGGCTCTGCTTTTTCAGGACCTCCAATTGGAAGAAGAGGAAGTTGGGAAAAGATCTTCTCTTAGACATCCCTGTAGCTAGGGGCTGCAGGGGAAGGGAGCCATGGGGGGGGGGTACAGAGGAATGGGCCATTTAAAATCATCCAAGAGGCTGGTGACTGCTCCTTCCACCCTTCCCATGCAGTATAGACCCCCCCCCCCACAAACAAAGATCAGCTGATTTGTGGGCCCTTTAAATGGCATGGGAGGGGCAGTGCTTGCTCCTGGGCAGCCTTCCCACACAATTTAAATCATGCAGGAGGGAGAGGGGCAGTCCAGGGGTGAGGGCCTAAAAAAACTGTTAGGGGGCCGGGCCCAAGGCCCCTCAGTCTGCTGCCCAAACATATATGAAGAAGAAGAAGAAGAAGATATTGGATTTATATCCCGCCCTCCACTCCGAAGAGTCTCAGAGTGGCTCACAATCTCCTTTACCTTCCTCCCCCACAACAGACACCCTGCGAGGTGGGTGGGGCTGGAGAGGGCTCTCCCAGCAGCTGCCCTTTCAAGGACAACCTCTGCCAGAGCGATGGCTGACCCAAGGCCATCTCAGCAGGTGCAAGGGGAGGAGTGGGGAATCAAACCCGGTTCTCCCAGATAAAAGTCCGCACACTTAACCACTACACCAAACCGGCTCTCCAGTTGTGCTGGTGCTTAGATCATGACACCAATATAAAAATGACAAGGGAGGGGACCCTTAGTAAAACACCTGTTTTGCATGCAGGAGGACTCCGGTTTAGTCCCTGTCATTCACTTAAAGGCTCTCTGTTAAAAATTGTTGGGAAATACCTTGTGCTGGAGAGCTGTTGCCAGTCACAATAAACAATAATGAACCAGATGGTCCATTGTGCTGCCCAGGGCTTTTTTTTTTGTAGCAGGAACTCCTTGGCATATTAGACCACACACCCCTGTTGTAGCCAATCCTCCAAGAGCTTACAGGGCTCTTCTTACAGGGCCTACTGTAAGCTCCAGAGGATTGGTGACATCAGGGGTGTGCACCCTAATATGCAAAGGAGTTCCTGCTACAAAAAGAAAAGCCCTGGTGCTGCCATAATTTAAGGCAGGTTTCCAGTGTGGTGATCTTATGTATCTCAATTCAATAAGTCCGCTTGCGGAAAGGGCGGGATATAAGTCGAACGTAATAAATAAATAAATAATAGCAGTTGTTTTAGGCAGAGGTTCCTACTAAGGATGGGAGCATCAGTATCTTTTGTACATGAATACTTTTTAATCATTTGTATTTATTGAAGGGAAAAAATCAAGCCAGAAAAGATGTGGAAAAGAACAGCTGTGATCATCAGGGGATCAGAGAATTTATCTTATTTCTTTAAAACAATTTTATTTTGCTTTTCTACTCAAGGCAGTGAACAGCTTTTTTAAAAAAGAGACATGTATTGAACAACAATTAAAACCATAACCAGGAAGGCAAGCCAGCAAGGGAGCGCCTGGTGAAACGAGAAAGGTCGTCAGCCGCTAGTTGAAAATAATGATTAGATGGGAACAGACCAATATTTGTGGAGGGGGGATTCCGTACTTTTGTTGCCACAACTGAGGAGGCTCTTAGATTTCCACCCATCTGGCTTCAGATGATCGGGGGGCCCTGAAACTGGGCCCCTGAAGATGACTGTCATGGTCAGGTAGATTCATATGGAAGTAGGCACTCCTTAAGGTATGCCGGTCCCTAGCCATGTAGAGCTCTAAAGGTCAATATCATTCCCTTAAATTGGACCTAGAAGAAAATTAGAAGACAGTGTACATGAAATGAGACTGCAGTGATATGGTGCCTAAAACTCACTCTTAAGATGCAATGTATATGGGCCTTGAATTCAGCAGGCGCTCATAGGAGCACAGCTCCTGAACCTTTCTGATGCCCCCCCTCCTCCCCACCTACCTGCTTTGTCCATTGAATAGTAGGTGCAGCTGCATAACAATCCCTGGATTAGGAGAGCAGAACCAACCACCAGGAGCTTTGCCACACCTCCAGCAGCCCTCATTAACCCATGGAGAAGCCCGTGCCGCCCTTTCTCCACCTCTTATGTGATTTTGGGTGGTGGGTGGCTTGCTGGCCTTTTGATTGGGGGTGGGGAGGGTGGCCAAGGAGAGCTCCAGGTGAGCAAGGCATGCTTGGGCTGGCTGAATCTCCAGCCGGCCCAAGCAGGCTTCACTGGCCCAGGGCTCTCCTTTCTTGTGTCAGGTTGCTTTTGGCTGGTGTGGGGGGCAGCATATGCTAATGAGGTATGTTAATGAGCTCCACCACCTGTTTTACTACAAAATGACCCCTGAATGTATATGTGTATGTGTGCACATATATGGGGCAACATTATGCATTATATGACATAGTCTCTGCTTCATGAAAACTTAAGGCCAAGGCATACCCAACCAAGGTACACCCAGTTACTTCCTGGGCCTGTGCCACCATCAGCTGAGTGCAAGCCCAGTGGAGTGCAGCCCCAGGAAGTTATGACAGTCACTTCTGGATTACTGATAGTTGAAAGTGAGTAAGGTTGTTGCGGTTCATTGGTTCATGTTAGGCTGCCCCAAGCAGTTGTTTGGTTGTCTTGGCCAAACACTGGCCCTGCTTAAATCAATAGAATATGTTATCTGCAGCAAGTACCTTTGTTGCTTTTGTTGCAAGAACCTAACTTGGCAAAGGCTCTGGAAGCAGTGGTGATGGTTGTTGTCTTTCTCTTCTGATGGAAAAACACAATAGGAAGAGAATTTTTAGTGACACAGATAAGTGCCCAATTCTATTTCCCTTGAAATCACTTGGTACCTGGATGTTGGTCATAGGGTGCGTTCAGACGTACCATTAGTGGTGACACAGCTCCGTCTCGCTGACGGATTAAATATGTTTGTCCAGACATCCACATCTAATAATAATAATAATAATAATAATAATAATAATAATACGTTTTTATTTATACCCCGCCCTCCCCGCCGAGGCAGGCTCAGGGCGGCTCGAGCATCACATCTGGCAATCGAGCATCATCCGGGGTCATCCCAGCTTGTTTGGATCAATGCTGCATTTATTTGATAGCGCAGAAAGTCTGGCCCTTTTTCACGGAAGCGGCAAACGATTGTTTTTTTCCTGTTCAGACAGCTCATGTGCGATACTGCCCTTTGGAATGTTTACCACCCATCCCACATTTTTTATATAAAAAAGCCCCAGCAGACATGCGCATTGCCAGATCATCCGGGAATCTGAGGTGACGCTTCTGCTTCTCCGATCAACACAGGATCGGGGGGGGGGGGGGGACATTATCGCACTATTCAGAACAGGAAAAAAATCTTTTTTTTTCAATGTGGAGGATTTCCATATATCATTGTCACTGCCAATTTCCAGGAAAGTAGTTCCTGGGAGTCCCCTGGTTTGAATCGGCAACGTTAATTTCGGAAACTTTCCCCCCTTCCTCCCCCACCTCTGAAGCAACATTTGATTTCCCACCTCCAAACAGTTGGATGCATGTTCAATGGACCCCCCCCCCCAGGAATCACCATCTCATCACACATGCTCCAAGAAAAGAGTGTGATATTATTGGATGTCTGATCGCTCAACAACAGGATGAGTCGCATTCTTGGATGCTCGTCTGATCGGCCCGGCATTGAATCAATATTCAGTGGTTCAAATTTGAGCGCTACACACCCGCTTTTAATGTGACGTGTGACTGCACCCATAGGCAGGGGCAAGGGAGTTTCCTCAACCCTCTCTGGTCATAGTGGTAGTCAGGGCTCTTTTTTGTAGAAAAAGCCCAGCAGGAACTCATTTGCATATTAGGCCACACACCCCGATACCAAGCCAGCCAGAACTGTGTTCCTGCTCAAAAAAAACCTGGTGGTAGTGGCAGTGACCTTGTATTTTGCACCCCTTCAGTATAGAGTGTAAGATTCTTTCTTGCAATCGTGTCTGGTAAGCACCCTTCTGAAGTGCACCTGTGCTGTCCTTGCAGTCTAGATTAGAACTAAGGGGGAGGGGCAGATGAGTATACCTTACCAGCAGCAGATTGTACCGAATAGCCCTTTGATTTTCTTTTTTCTAAGAGCGCATGGGTCAGACTCAAGCTGGAGGTAAATATGACTCACCGAGCTCTTTGAACAGCATCGGACCAAGTGTACACACAGAATCGGTTCCCACTGAGCTCTCTTTAGTACTGTGGCAGGCCATGTACAGCAACCAGAGATCCATGATGAGCCAAGCAGTTTGTGTCCAGCTGAGGCCCAGAGCACAGGTGGCCATTGTGCTAAACAACCTTGGTCCCCAGGGGATGGCTCCCTTTAATGATGATTAATTGCAGGCTGGTTTCCCTCATGCTGCATGCAGTTGGCAAGAGATTTTTTTCCCCCTTTATTTTAGGTTTGGGATGAAGGGCTTCTGAAGAGATGAAGCCAGCATTGTCAGCCTCTTCCTTGTCTCTTATATTCTCATAAGAAACTCTTACTTTTTTTTTATAATACGATACACGTGTGCAGGACGCTGTAGGGCTTTAGGGTCATGGGGGTGCTTTGGATTGTTTTGCTTTTCCATGCAACCGTGAGGAAGTCAGGAGCTAGCACGGAAGCTAGATTTGGGTCATTATTTGTATTATGATCCTCCTCTGGGCTGGGAGGGCCAGGGGTAGAGACAAAAAATAGAAACAGAAGTTAAAGGTGAGGAAGGAATCAGCGTTATAGGATAGGATTACAACTACCTCTCTGATATCACTTCAGAATCTCTTTTATTTTGGACTGAAGAAGTTCCTCCTCACGCCAAGCAGATACTAACAAATGCCATTTATGCCTTGGAAATTAGATTTTGTTCACAAATCTGTCTTGGATGACTAAAATTTACACCTGCTACAAAACTCTTCCCCATGCGTCTGGAATCTTTGAAAGCATATTAAACCAGTCCTCTGGCATTTATGCTGGTTTCCTCAGCGTCAACTGGCCTTACATGGCTTGAGCCCAACATAGCTACAAGAATGTATCTTTTCCCATGTCCCTTCATGATCCCTAAGACATGCCAAGGGCTCCCTGCTATTGACCATCTGCCCACTACATTTGTAGGTGCTGTGTGGATCTCTCTTCCGGGGCAGCTTGCCAACCTTTGAGTCTGAACATTTCCACTAGCAATGTAAGACTTTCATCTAGGCAGTAGCCAGGATTTGGTAGCCAATAATATGTTAGTTTGTAAAGAAATCAGTTCTTATTATACTTCATTTGTTTCATTCCAAGTTATTTCCCCCTTGCCTCCCCAAAAACATTACAAGCCATGGTTTTGGGGATGGAGCAGAGTATAATACTGCTCTCAATAAATCTTGGCTATTCTTCAAAACACTCTTGATCATTAGATTGAAGTAGTAGTGGACACAATTAGAATTGCAATTATAGCTCCATCAGAGAATCCCACCTTTCCTAACACTTAGAAATCTGGCAGTCACCCGTTCAGTATAACATTGATGGCTGGCAGAATGAATGATCTGGGGCCTGTTTGTGCAAGGCTATCCTTTTCTTCCTCTTTTGTTATGGCAAATGTTTCCCCGCTATTGTTGATTCTGCTGTCATCAACTAGCCACCAGTATATCATTGGAAACTCTTGAGTCATCAAGAATGAATCAGACATCCACCAGTTAAACGGAACTTAAACTTTTGACCTTCACAGTGTTGGAGAGACTTGCTTCAGGAACACGCCTTGCATGCCAAAGAACCTCAGATCAGATCTCAGGCAGCAGTACTAAGAATGACCTCCCTCTGTTTGAGACCTTACTGAGCTAATGCAAGTCTGAATAGCAAACTCTGGGGCAGCGATGTTTAATGGGCAAACCTATTGTGACAGTAGGAGCTGCAGCACAATGTTACAGCATCTGCCCTGGAGAGCTGTTGCCATTTTGAGTAGACAATACTGATGTCAATGGACCAATGGTCTGACTCAATATAAGGCAGACTTGTGTTCAAAAGTCATGATCACCTGTGAGTCAAGTGACTGATTTTTTTGCCCATCTTTCACCTGCCTTGGATAGCATCTATGACAAACTCCTGATGCTTTCTTTTACTGTGAAACAGATTTTCCCCACCAAAAACTCAAAAGGTGTTCCCCACTCTGACTGAGCAGCCCCCAGTAATGTGTGTTAATAAAAGATTTTTAAATTTCTGTGCGTCCCACCCCTTTTGTCAGAAAAGTTGTTTAGCTTTTGTCTAAGCAGGGGCACTCTTGATAATTCCTTTATTTAAAATGGCACTCAAAACATTGTAAAGTTCAATTTGAAATAACAGTTTTATTTAACAGACATAGCTGGGTTAGGGATAGGCAGAGGATGAGAAAGCTGAGGTAAATTTCATTGTATTTACAGGTTATAATATTGTTAACAGACTACAGAGTATTTGTTGATGCTTGTTGTCATTAATACTTGGTTCTTAACTGTGAGAGATTTCTTTGTCAGAGATTTCTTTGCAGTAAAAATGCTCTTCATAAAGATTCATTTAACTTAGTTACCTGGAGGCTAATACTTTCTTCCTGTACTTATCTCCCTCCTTTTGAGATTATAGCATTCCCTTTGACTGTGGAGGTGTCTAAGATCATTTTCTTTTACAAAAACCAGATGTCTTTTCAAAGCTGAGAAGCTTTGAAGCTGAATAACTGAGAAGGAAATATTCTCCATTTCCTTGAAGCAATATTCCGTTTCTGTCTGGCTGGACTGACAGTGTCAGCCTATTGACCAATATCTGATCCTCAGTTCTTAACACTGCATAAGTTTTCAACCTGGCTGATGCTTAGATTAAAGTTCCTATTTTGAACTTTTCAGATTCTGGTAGTATTCCAATTCCAATTCCAAAAACCTTTATTGGCATAAAGGTAGTATTCAATAAGAGTGAGTTGTGTCCTTTCAGTTTAAAAGTGACTTTGTCTGATTCCCTCTGACAGACACACCAACTCCAACCATCTGGCTACTGACTCACAGAGACAACAAACAGCCCCAAAATATACTTTTCCTCAGCACTCAGCTGTTTAAAGTTCTCCTCAGCTTGGCTGACCAATTTGGGGTGTGTGTGTGTGCAATCTCTTCATTACAGTGAGGCATTAATTCTTTACCTCCCAGATTTCTGAAATAGCTACACTAGAAAACCTGTTTTATGTGCAGTCCATCACACCATAGAACAGCTTTGCAGGTGAGCACTTGTTGCGGTGGAGAAGCTTCATTTTCTTGCCTTATTAGGGCTTTTGCATGTGTACGGTAGATGAAATTCACTCCGCCCCATGGTTGCAGATGGCTGGGTCAGGTAATTAAGCAAGGTGGAAAGGGAACTGTAGCTCCCGTCTCATTTGCAACTGAAAAATAGACTTTGAGTCAAACCAGTGGGTATTTGAGTATCCCTACACTCACTGTACAGTTAAAAGGGAATTTTGCAGATTCAAGGAGGAAAAATCTGGCAATGGGCTATAAGACATAATGACCAAAGAGAACTGCCATGTTTTGAGGTCATCTGACACTGAATAGCAGATGCTAGGAGCAAATATAAATAGGAACAGAACATAAGAGAAGTAATGTTGGATCAGGCCAATGACCCATCCAGTCCAACACTCTTTCTCATAGTGGCCAAAAAACCCAGATGCCATCAGGAAGTCCACCAGTGGAGCCAGGACACTAGAAGCCCTCCCACTGTTGCCCCCATTCCCAAGCACCAAGAATACAGAGCATCACTTGCCCCAGACAGAGAGTTCCATCTATACCTTGTGACTAATAGCCACTGATGGACCTCTGCTCCATATGTTTATTTAATCCCCTCTTGAAGCCATCTGTGCTTGTAGCTTCCACCACATCTTGTGGCAGTGAATCCCATGTGTTAATCACTCTGGATGAAGAAGTACTTCCTTTTATCCATTTTAACCCGACTGCTCAGTAATTTCATTGAGTGCCCATGAGTTCTTGTATTGTGAGAAAGGGAGAAAAGTACTTCTTTTTCTACCTTCTCTGTCCTGTGCATAATCATGTAAACCTCTATCATGTCACTCCCCGTTTATCATTTTTCCAAGCTAAAGAGCCCCAAGTGTTTTAACCTTTCTTCATAGGGAAAGTGCTCCAATCCTATAATCATTCTAGTTGCCCTTTTATGCACTTTTTCCAATGCTATAATATCTTTTTTTGAAGTGTGGTGACCAGAATTGTACACAGTATTCCAAATGAGGCTGCACCATTGATTTATACAGGGGCATTATGATATTGGCTGATTTGTTTTCAGTTCCCTTCCTAAAAATCCCAACATAGCATTGGCCTTTTTTGTTGCAGTCACACACTGTCTCAACATTTTCAGTGAGTTACCTACCATGACTCCAAGATCTCTCTCTTTGTCAGTCTCCATCAGTTGGGACCCGATTAATGAGTATTTATAGTTAGAGGCTTTGGCCCCAATGTGCATTACTTTGCACTTGATCACGATAAGCCTCATTTGCCATGTTGAAGCTCACTCACTCAGCCTCAACAGATCCCTTTGGAATGCCTCACTGTCACGTTCTCAGGGTGCAGGCAGGCAGGAGTCCAAAGCCAGTCCAAGGTCAAAGTCCAGGAAGTCAAGCAGGAGCCAAGTAACCAATGCAGAATCATGAACCAGAATCAGAAGTCAATGTCCAAAAGCCAAAAGGTCAGGGTGCCAAGGAAATCAATCAGGTCAGGATCAGGAAGGAGCATGGATGCAAGCCAGAGAATAGACTTGTTGCTTCCACAAGGTTACCAGGTCCTGAGTGGGAGCTATATGGGAGTCTCACTCAGCCTGTTCCCTGGGTGGCAGTGACTCTGCTAGAACTCAGGGCTGAGAGATCTGAAGCATCGGCGTGCCTCATGTCTTTGCTCTGAAAGTTCTTTCCGGAGCCTGCTTCGAACTCTTGAGATGGGAGGAGGAGAGCTTGGAGGAGATTGATCATCAACAGCTGACACTGGTGCCTGGAGAATGATTGATGGGCCAGCTGCTGTTTGTTCAGCTGAGGAACTGGCTGGCAACTCTTCCGGGTCTGTTAACCCTTCCAGCTCCTCCTTGTCAGGGCGCATGACACTCACAATCCTCCCTGGTTCTCTCCACCCTGAATAATTTAGTGTCAACTGCAAACTTAGCCATTTCACTGCTTACTCCCAACTCCAAATCATTAATGAACAAGTTAAAAAGCGTTGGACCCAGTACTGAGCCCTGCTGCAGTACCCCACTGCTTACCACCTTCCACTGTGAAAATTGCCCATTTATACTCACACTCTATTTCCTATTAATTAGCCAGTTTTTGATCCACAAGAGGTCCTTTTACCCCATGACTGTTGAGCTTGTTTAGAAACCTTTGATTAAAAAAACTTTATCAAAAGCTTTCTGGAAGTCAGGGTAAACAACATCTATTAGGTCCCCTTTGTCCACATGTTTGTTCACCCCCTCAAAGAACACTAGCAGGTTAGTGAGACAAGATCTTCCCTTACAGAACCTATGCTGAGTCTTCTTCAATAGCTTTTGTTCATCAGTGTGCCTCCTAATTCTCTCTTTAATAACGGTTTCCACCAATTTACCCGGTACTGATGTCAGACTGACTGGCCTGTAATTTCCCAGATCTCCTCTGGAACCTTTTTTAAAAGATGGGGGTGACATTAGCTACCTTCCAGTCCTCAGAAATGGAGGCAGTTTATAATGAAAGATTACATATTTTTGTCAGGATATCCACAAGTTCACCTTTGAGTTCTTTCAGAATCTATCAGTCATAAGATGTTCTCTCTCATCACCTCAATTTGACTCAGGTCTTTCAACACCACTCCTGAAATCAAGACATCTCATCTTCCACAGCAAAGACAGAGGCAAAAAATGCATTCAACTTCTCAGCCATTTCCCTTCAGTAATCCTTGTACCCTTGGTCATCCAAGGGCTCCACTGCCTCCCTGGTTGGTTTCCTGCTTCTGATGTATTTAAGGAAATTTTAACTGTTGGTCTTTATGTTTTTTGCAATATGTTCCTCATAGTTCCTTTTTGCTTGCCTGATCACAGACTTGCATTTGATTTGCCACAGCCTGCGTTCCCTTTTATTAACCTCACTTGGACTAGCTTTCCACTGCTTAAAAGAATCCTTCTTACCAGGGCTTCTTTGAGTAGAAACGCACAGGAACACAGTTCTGGCTGGCTTGGCATCAGGGGGTGTGGACTAGTATGCAAATGAGTTTTTGCTGGGCTTTTTCTACAAAAAAGCCCTGTGTGAAACAATGGTGACATCAGAGGGTGTGGCCTAATATGCAAGAGTTCCTGCTGGGCTTCAACAAAAAAGCCCTGTTTCTTAACCTTTAAAACAACTTCCATTACTTTGTTTGTTAACCATGCAAGCCTTTTTCTGTACCTATTTCTGCCTTTCCTAAACTGTAGTATATATTTTATCTGAGCTTCTAGGATTGTAATTTTGAATAGTCTCCAAGCTTCCTCAAGGGTTTTGACCCTTTTTACCTTTCCTTTCAGTTTCCTCTTCACATGCCCGCTCATTTCAGAGAAGTTACCCCTTTTAAAGTTAAAAGTGATTGTGTTGATCTTTTGGGGCAACTCCCGATTTATACAAATGTTGAACTCAATAACAAACACCCAGTTTGCAATAACAAACTCCCAATGTCAAGCTTCCTTTTTGGCCCACAATTTCAACCCAAAGCATTTCCAGATGTGCATCTCTCACCTTCTCATTCTAATTGGACTGTATACCCCCTCTGACATACCGAGCCACCCCACCTCTAACCCTCCCCCCCCCCATCCTTCTGATATAATTTATATCCAGGAATCACCATGTCCCACTGATTTTCCTCATCCCCCCAAGTTTCTGAAATACTCACAATGTCTATGTTTTCCCCCAACACTAAGCATTCCAACTCCCTGAATTTACCTTGGATATTTCCAGAGGTCATTTTGTAGAAAAATAGATAGTGGAGCTCATCCAGGGATTGTTATGCAGTTGCACATACTATTCAGTGGACAAGGAGGTGGAACTCTCAGAAGGAGGAGGTGGAACTCTCAGGTTCAGGAGATGTGCTCCTGTGAGCTCCCACTGAATCCGAGGTCTGGATATTTCTAGCCTTTGTATATAAATTTCCCAGGCATGTTAGGCCTGCAACTTTCCTCCAGCTGCCTCAAGACCTTGCCAGGCAGTCCACATTGTTTGTCATCGTCACAGTGGACAACTCCAATCAATCACCCTGTAGAAAAGTAACAACTTAACCCTTCATCTCTTTGAGATGAGCCATTCTGAACCAGAGACATTTCATCTCCTGTCAGCTTTCCCCACGATTCAGTTTAAAAACTGCTCTACCACCTTTTTGATTTTAAGCACCAACAGCCTGGTTCCTTCTCGGGACAAGTGGAGACCGTCTCTTTTGTACAGCTCCTCCTTGTTCCAAAAAGCATCCCAGTGTCTAACAAACCTGAACCCTTCTGAACCCTTCCTCCCTACACCATTCTCTCATCCGTGCATTAAGACTCCTAATTTGTGCCTGTCTCTCCTGCCCGGCACATGGAACAGGTAGCACTTCTGAAAACGTTACCTTGGAGGTCCTGGCCTTGAGTTTCCTGCCTAGCAGCCTAAATTTTTTCTCCAGGACTTCATGATTGCATTTTCCCATCATCGGTGCCAACTTGAACCACGACCACTGGCTCCTCCCCAGCACTGTCTACCAGCCTATATAGAACACTCATAATGTCTGCTACTTTTGCACCAGGCAGGTAACTCACCATATGGTCAGTATGCAGGTTTGCTACCCAGCTGTCTACCTACCTAAGGATCAAATCACCAACTACCAAGAGCCTCCCTCCTTCCCTACCCAGAGATGGTTCCTTGGTGCAAAAAAAGATACCCGTTCATCAATTGAAGAAGAGGTCCCTTCTGAGGGCACACTCCCCTTATCCTCAGCACAATGCCCTGTTTCCTTTTGACCCTCATGCTCCCTGATAGTGGTGGGACTGCCATTTTCAGAGAGGGAAACATCTAACACAGGGATGACAAACTCATTTGTTAGGAGGGTCAGATCTGACATAAATGGGACTTTGTGAGGCCCAGCCATGCATGCCCTAAAATGTAACGCCAGGGAGAGGAGATGTACACTTTATAAAGGACACAGGCAAACACAATTTAAGATATTATTTTTAACTTAATATACAAACATGCTTAAAGTTCTTTCAAAATTTTGTTTAAAGCGGAAAGGTAGGAGAATAGTGGGATTTTGCAATGCAATTTAAAAAATAAAACATCAAGGAAAAGCACAAGGATCACACAGCAGAAAACTAAAAAAAAAAAAAACTCTCAGCCTGGGAAAACATGAAATGGCAGGGCAAGGCACTGGAAATCCCCCCCCCCCTGGTTAAGGTTGCCAAGTAGCTTTAAGCCCCTGGTGGGGGACTGTCCTGGAAGTGATGTCATTGTGCTGGCAACATCGTGCAGTGACCGCTCTAGGCAATTCCGGGGAAACCACAGAGTTTCCCCGGGCGCTGTGGCCATTTGGGTGGGGGAAGCTCTGTGGCACCTATTGTACCATAGAGTTTCCCCTCCCAAATGGCTAGAGCATCTGGGAAAACCATAGAGGGCTATGGGCAACCAGTTGGCCGTTGTAAGAAATATGATGATGAACTAGATGAACCTTTAACCTAACCTAGAAGGGTGTTTTGTGTTCACTATAGAGGAAAGTGGCTTAAGTCAGTCACAGGGAACATGATTTGCATGAACAAGGACTCAAATGCAGTCTCTGGCATCACTGATCTCAGGGACCAAGTATCAAGAAAGCCCTTTCTTTTCCTGGTGATTCACTGCCTATAAGAAGGGGCTCTAGCAAGCTTAGATGGACCTATAATTGGATTTGGTATAAGGCCACTTCAAATGTTCTTATTTTTCTTCACTAGTGTGTGAAGTGCTGCAGCCACAATGCAGATGAGTTGAAAATGCTGTGCTGAGAATCCAGAGCCTACATTAGTGAGCTGAAAGAGTCATTGGCTGGACTCTGTGTTGTTGGATATTGTGCTACTGTAATAATTAACTCCCAGATTTTCCTGCCCAGACAGGAACATCCAGGAGGTGAATTATTACAGTAATGGCCCCTACCATTTTCGCTAAGAAAGGACTGGTGATCTAACCTATCATCTCACCTACTGTTTGACAATATTTATGAGTTCCACACAGACACTTGTTTTATCTGAAATACCTGAGAAGGGGAGTGCAGGACTATTTTTTCATATGTCAGAATTTCTTCCACCTCCAACTCGCCCAATTCCCACCTTCCAGCTAGAACTTTCTCCCTCTGGTCCATCACCTGGGGTTTTCTCCAGAAGTTTTTACCCGCTGAGAATCTGATTTGATAGGTGGCTGAAACTGGTATTTTCTGCTCTGGAAATAGGACCTGGCAAGGCCGCCAGTTACATATAGTGAGCTGTAGTGTGACAAGGCCCGTAGCTACAGGGGCGGCTGTGGGGGCACTGCCCCCAACTTCCAGACTGGACCACCTGTCTTCCAGGGCCCCCCCAGAGTGCAACCATTTTTGGTTTTGTTCTTTTTTGCCGTGAATGGCAGCTGGAGCCGGAAGAGCTGAGCAAGGCACAGGGCACTGTAGCAGCAAGTACAGCAGGTGGTGAGAAGGGAGATGGAGGAAGCCATTTGGAAAGGGCTGGGGGGGGGGGGGCAGATGGAACTGCTGGCTGCAAAGCAATGGAGGTGGGGGAGAGGAAGGTGGAAGGAACCCCCCTGCTTGCATGCAAGGTGCAGTACCTTCTTCTCCAAAGTTTTAGGGTTGGCTGCCTCGACCTGGCCTTATTCAGAGCCTCCAGCTTTTGCCTCTACCCCAGAAAGCTTCTGAGAAGTGGCATGCTCCACAGTGGATAGGAAAGGGTGCCCCCTGCTTTTTTAAAATGCTCCCTGACATTTAAAATCCTGGCTAGGGCCCTGAGTGTGGCCTGTCCCCAGGCTTAGCCGAACCTTGCCTTTCATGTTATTTCTGGATCGGATCAGAAACCCAAGAAAACTGGCTGGATACCAGTCCAAAAATTACTGTGCCTCAAGTGAAAGTCTGAGAGGCTGAATGTAAGGAGGAGACCTTCAACATGGGAAGGGTCCATCAGAACTGTCACAAAAATATTCTGGTGGGGAGTTTCAAAATGGCACTTTGTAAGCTCAAATTGGTAAATTAGCTTCAGAATCTTTCATTTGCAGTTCACGGGTAACACAAAAATTATTTTCCATCTGTAGTGAACTATGTTACTGTGCATTTTCCAAGTGAGATGCAGATTTAAATAAATTTCTTTTGGATTCCAGTGTACTGGTTTACAAGTACATGTAGATGAGAATAGGATGGTATTTCTTTTCAGACCCTGTTGTGATGGAAACCTCTGCCTGCATTTTCAGTATTAGCCCTCCCTTCCACCTACCCCATTTGCTTCAAATGGCACCCAATCTAAGGTACTGATTTGTCAGTTTTAAGTCAAAAGGAAAAACATAATGTGACTGCAGTCTCATGTACTAAATATTCCACTTCCAGTGCACTTTCCAACTGAATTTTTCCAGTTCACACAGTAAAATAGTTGGAAAGTGCACTGAAAGTGGATTGAAAGTGGATTATTTCATGTGTGTGACCACAGCCTGTGTGTTACTGTGCAAGGACAAACTAAAGGACAGTGATTAACAGTACAATGCAAAGCAGAGTTATACCCTTCTAAATCTACTGAAGTCCACGACATTGCAGTGGGTCTCATATGTATGATTCCATCTTGGATGCAAAAGCTAGCAGCCATAGGGTTGCCAAGTCCAATTTAAGAAATATCTGGGGACTTTGGGGGTGGAGCCAGGAGACGTTAGGGGTGGAGCCAAGATCAAAGTTGTGACAAGCATAATTGAACTCCAAAGGGAGTTCTGGCCATCACATTTAAAGGGAAGGTACACCTTTTCAATGCCTTCCTTCCATAGGAAATAATGAAGGATAGGGGCACCTTCTTTTGGGGCTCATAGAATTGGACCCCCTGGTCCAATTGTTTTGAAACTTGGGGGATATTTTGGGGAGAGGCACTAGATGCTGTACTGAAAATTTTGTGCCTCTACCTCAAAAAACAGCCCCCCCCCCAGAGCCCCAGATAGCCGCGGATCAATTCTCTATTATTTTCTATGGGAATAAATCTCCATAGGGAATAACAGAGTTCCCAGCAGACATTTCCCTCCTGTCCCCCCGCTTTCTGACGACCCTGAAGCAGGGGGAGGGCCTCCAAACCGGGGGATCCCCTGCCCCCACCTGGGGATTGGCAACCCTAAGCAGCCAGGACAAGGGTCATGAGGTCAAGCTAGTCTAAGGTGTATAATCTGAATTATTTAATGGTTTGTGCCTGTCTCAGAGAATTTCAAGGAAATATGACCCCAATATCATGACATAGGGCTGCGAAGCCCTCGGCCTGGGTGGGGTTTCTCTCCATCCTGGGCCGGCAGGGGAAACCTCCCCTGACATTGCTGGTGCAATGACATCACCTGGACACGACATCATTGCACCGGCAACGTTGTGCACCGGCCGCTCTAGGCATTTCTGGGAAAACTCTATAGTTTTCCCCAGGCTCTAGCCAGAGCCTGCAGGGGACTTGGCAACCCTACCATGACATCACTTCTGAGTTCTTATCAGAAGTGATGTCATGACATCAGAATGACACCACTTTACAGGTCCCCACCCCAAACGCTTTCACAACTTTGCATTGCTGAGCTGGCAACCCTAGACTTTTTGTTACATTTTGAAACTCATTTGGTTGTCATCCACCCCCCGCAACATCCATCAGGATACTGAACCAAAGTTTTACCCTACAAAGAAAGGTTGTAGCAGGTTGGGTATTACCTCCTTAGGAATTTCTAGGATGAGACTAGCGTTTGGGACTCAAAAGAGCAGTGGTGCCATCTTGAAAAGTCTGAGCATCTTAACAGCTGCCTACCTTGCCACTGATAATGAGGCAATCAGAAAAAATGGAGATAAATTACTAGAAAAATGCTAGTGGATGATTGGATGAAAGGGTTTTAAATACCATTCCTTAAAGGCAGATTTTTACTAAACCGATGTCTTGCAGGTTTCTAACTACTACAGCAGCTAAAGAGGTTTTATTCCCTTTAGGTAGAAAATAATGGCTAGTGGTAATAGGTTCCTAGGTTTCATATCTTGAGAAGCTGGTCACCAGGCTCAGTTCCTTCCCTGCAAAAGTCTTTAGAGGCCATGCTTGCTGTGTGTGCAATCAGACTCCAGGAATGTTTGTACCTTTGTCCTACGTACTGCTTATTTTTATACACTGAAGTATAGCATCCACACACAGATGTTCCTGAAATCCAAAATGGTACTCCTGAGCACCAGATGGATTTCTGCTTGTCACGCAACTGTTACAGACACAAGACTCTTGCCAGAAAAATGTTGTCAGCCATAAGACCTATAAATGGTCACTTGGTTTCTGACATCTTATGAGGGCCAATATAATATTTAGTTTTATGTTCTGCCTGCCCCATTTATGTTTCTCTCTGTGTTTTCCAAGTGTGAGGTGGCATTGTTTTTTAAAAATAAAATCAGTACCCATGGGTCAGTGGGTTTCACTCTCCTTACCCATAGGCTCTGTGTACTCACATGCTCAATGTGTATACAGTCGGAGAGGTGGGAGAGATTCACTTCCACCTCAGTTCATCCCACTGGTGCCTGATCTGATAATTAGAATTTTAATTGACTATAGATTGGAGAATCCTGGCCTGGATAGCTCAGGCTAGTCAATCTCACCAGATCTCTGAAGCTAAGCATAGTCGGCCTTCGCTAGTTTTTGGATGGGAAACCTCCAAAGAATACCAGAGTTGTGATGTGGAGGCAGGCAATAGCAAACTACCTCTTAACACCTCATGCCTTGAAAATGCCACAGGGTCAGCATAAGTCAGCTGTGACTTGATGGCACTTACCACCATAGATTGGAGATGTTTTTTTCCTTCTACCCTGATATTTGTGAGGGATACAGGCCCTTAACTTCATCCTAACTAGCAAGGTTTACCCTCAAGTAAGTGTTCCCTGTTGGAACTAATGGAAATCTGTCCACTTTATTTCCTAATACAGGCTTTATTACCAATATTAAAGGATCGGACTGAAGAATGTAATAAGACATATGATCCTGCTCCAAATGCACCTTTTGGAACACCTCTGCTTTCCCCTTATTTCCACTCCTAAGATTCTTAGAAGGATACTAAGTTCCACTCTCCAAAAAAGCACAAATAAAGGTCAAAGGTTTTTGTGGGTGTTTTTTTTTTCATGTTTGTACTGTTTCCATAATAAGCATAGGGCTGGTCAGTCATGAAAACATACAGGTGGTCTTTTTGACAAAAGGATGACCGATGCCAGGAACTCTGAAATTCAAGAGTCATTGGTGCAACATACCATATGTCCTCAAGATAAGGGAGGAGAGGATACTTGGCAGGAAATAACTGTTTACATGCCAATTGTACTGTAGGTTTTGGAGAGATTAGCTATTTTCCCATGATGATCCTTCCTCTTGACACCAGGAAGAAAATGAGTTAATTTCTGGCAATAAAGGAAGAATAAGCACAATGTTTGGGTGTTTTTCCCTCCACTATGTAGTACTGGAGGCATAATTAACAGCACTGTAATAAATCAGGCAATACAAGTATAATAAATCCATACAAGTAGACTTGTAAGGCAGTGAGGATTTATGGCAGGGAAAACTCAATCCTTCTCTTCTCCTATCTGGTTTATGCCTCCCCTTCCAATTTTTCCTCATCTTGTGGCTACTTCCTTCACCTCCCTACTTAGAGATACTTCGTACCCCCCTCATAACTTAGTCTGCATTTCTTCCTCCTCTCTTGCCCGCCTTCTTGGTGCAGTGGTTTAGTGTAGTGGTTAAATGTGTGGACTCTTATCTGGGAGAACTGGGTTCGATTCCCCACTTCTCCACTTTTAGCTGCTGGAATGGCCTAGGGTCAGCCATAGCTCTCACAGAGGTTGTCCTTGAAAGGGCAGCTTCTGTGAGAGCTCTCTCAGCCCCACCCACCTCACAGGGTGTCTGTTGTGGGAGAGGAAGGTAAAGGAGACTGTGAGCCACTCTGAGACTCTGAGATTCAGAATGGAGGGTGGGATATAAATCCAATTTCTTCTTCTTCATCGTCATCTTCTTCTCCCACTGGTCTACAGCCCATGCAGTGTCTTTCGCCTTACTGTCCTCTCCCTACTCCTCCTTCCATTCACTTCCCCACTTCCCCTTTCTCAGTCACCAGGTTCCCACTTCCTATTACCATTCCACTTATTATCTTCCCTCAGATGATCTCATCTTCTTCTTTCTTTTATTTTTTTTTTTTTAAAAACCCACTTTAAAAATCCATCCCCAACTTGCCCGATTCCCACCTTCATCCCTTGTCCATCTAGCTATAGCTTCCTCCCTCTTCTACATCACCTGGGAGTTTCCCCTCTTCTGTAGCCCCCACCCCCCCCCAACACACACACTAGTGACATCTCTGTTTACACAGACATAGCTGTTTATTTATGGAGGAGGTTGTGTGTGGAAAGGACCATCAAGCTGGAGCTGATTTGTGGCAACCACATAGGTACAGTTGCCCATTCAGGGTTGGGAAATACCTGGAGATTTGCGGGGCTGGAACCTGCGGAAGGTGGGGTTTGGGGAGGGGAGGGACTGTAGTGGGGTATAATGCCATCAGATTCACCTTTCAAAGTGCCCATTTTCTCCAGGGGAACTGATCTCTGTCACCTGGAGATCAGTCGTAATAGCAGGAGATCTCCAGTCACCACCTGAAAGTTGACAGCCCTACCTGTATGGTTTTCAAGGCAAGAGACTTCAGATGTGGTTTGCCATTGTCTTCATCTGCATAGTGACCTTGAAGTTCCTTGCTGGTCTCCCATCCAAGTACTAAGCAGAGCTGACTCTGCTGAGCTTCTGAGATCTGATGAAATTGCACTCGCTTGAGCTGTCTGGGGCAGGGCAGGGAGAAGGGTAATCCCAGTAATTCAAACACTGCATTTTATTTATTTTGCAAACCTTGGCCTGGATTGATTTTTGTCCTTGTTGGTTTTTTGATCCCCACACTGGGGCCACCCATTTCCTCCCCCCGCAGGACTGTAAAGTGCCATCAAGGACCGTGGTAGGCTTCCCAATCCCCAGGTCCCAGCGGGGGATCCCCCGGTTTTACAGGCTTCCCCCCTCCCCCAGCCAGCTGGCCGGAGGGGGAAGCCCCACCCCCACAGCCATTATGCACCTCCATGAACAATTCTCATAAGGAATGATGGGGAATTGATCCGCGGGTATCGGGGGCTCTGGGGGGGCTGTTTTTTGAAGTAGAGGTGCCAAATTTTCAGTATAGCATCTAGTGCCTCTTCCCAAAATGCCCCCCAAGTTTCAAAAGTATTGGACCAGGGGGTCCAATTCTACGAGCCCCAAAAGAAGGCGCCGCTATCCTTCATTATTTTCTATGGAAGGAAGGCATTTTAAAAGGTGCGCTGTCCCTTTAAATGTGATGGCCAGAACTCCCTTGGAGTTCAATTCTGCTTGTCACACCCGTGCTCCTGGCTCCGCCCCCAATGTCTCCTGGCTCCACCCCCAAAGTCTCCTGGCCCCACCCCCAAAGTCCCCAGATATTTCTTGAATTGGACTTGGCAACCCTAGACCGTGGGGAGTTTTGGGGAGGTGTCCCATTAAAACAGGAGACCCAGACTCCCTGCAACATGCACCTTCAGGCTTAACATTGGTTTAACGTGACTGTCAGTCTCTGTTGGAACAGGAGGTGGAATCCAGGGCTGTAGTTAAGGTTCGCAGACCTCTGCCAGGGGCAAGAAATCCCCACTTTGAGGCCATCTGCCAAGCAACATTGACAGCAGGGGAACTTCCCAGTAGCAAACTGAGGCCTAGGCCTCTGTGATGCAGCAAAGTCTCTTCCTGGGTGCACTCCACCATGGATCCCAGCTGCAGGAAGACCCTGGCTAACCAGGTGCACAGATGTGGCACAATGGTCACAATGGTGAATGGAGCTGTTGTAGGTCACAGAAATCCTACTGTGAGGTCTGGCTTAGTGCCCTTCCACCTCATGCATGGACTTGCATCCTAGGCAATCACCTTGGTTCCCTAGTGGACAGGTCACTTTTTAGTGCAAAGACTGGTTCTCTGCTGTTCTGAAGGGTAATCTAATATACTTAATAGGAGTCAATTGCACCTTTAAGACCAACTTAGTTTTATTCAGAACGTAAGCTTTCGTGTGCATGCACACTTCTTCAGACGTGGAATGAGGTGCAGTAAGCAGAGCCGCATATAGCTGGTGAGGTTTGGAATGCCAAGTGGTGCAAAGTTAAGAACCAATAGCAGAATAGTAAAATTCAGAAAACCTTTGATCTGGGTTGAATTAGTGTGGGAAACCATAAAACAGTAACATGTCAGAATGTGAGAATGCCTGTTAATTATTCTATTGCTAATAAACCTGGGTCAAAAAGAAGGCGTTTCTTTCCCAGAAGTTTTTCCTGTCCAACTAATTTACCTTTTAACATGTAACATAAATATATACATCATTCTAGTTTGCCATTAGGAAAAATACATTAAAATATAGCAGAAGATGGGTTTAATAAATGTAATGAGAAAAACAGCCAATATCCCTAGTTTGAGTATGTCAATACAAAAGCATTATTCTGATACACTATCCTAAAAGAGAAATACATTGGAATGCTGTGGATATATCGCCATACTTGGTGAAAGTGGGTTTAGCTGATGTAATAAGATAAAAAAACAAATCAACATCTCTGTTCAGTTCTGGGGAGGTGTTTGTTTCAAGATTCATAATAGTTTGTAATTCAGCAATTCCCCTCTCCATTCTGTTCTTGAAAGTCTGAGAGTTGGTTTAGAATCTGTAATGAGATAAAAAAAACCAATATCCCTGTTCAGTCCTGGGGAGGTGTTTGTTCCAAGTTTCATAATAATTTGAAATTCAGCAATTTCTCTCTCCATTCTGTTCTTGAAGTTCCTTTGCAGTAAAACAGCTACTTTGAGGTCACCCATTGAATGCTTTGGAAGGTTAAAGTGTTCCCCCACAGGTTTCTCAGTTCTGTAATTCCTGATGTCAGATTTGTGTCCATTTATCCTTTGGCGGAGGGTTTGTCCTGTTTGCCCTATGTCGAGAACTGAAGGGCATTGTTGGCATTTAATGGCATATATAATGTTGGAAGATGAGCAAGTGAATGAGCCTGAGATGGTGTAGTTAATTCTGTTAGGTCCAGTGATTGTGTTGTCTGGGTGTATGTGGCAGCAAAGTTGGCACTTGGGTTTATTGCAAGCTCTGACACCAGTGTCCATGCTCAGATGAGATGTTGTATTTTTGTGGGTGATAATAATGCAAATTATTATGAAACTTGGAACAAACACCTCCCCAGGACTGAACAGGGATATTGGCTTTTTATCTCATTACAGATGCTAAACTCACTCTCAGAACTTCAAGAACAGAATGGAGAGGGGAATTGCTGAATTACAAACTATTTTGAAACTTGGAACAAACACCTCCCCAGGACTGAACAGAGATGTTTTTGTTTTTTTTTAAATCTCATTACATATGCTAAACCCACTTTCACCAAGTAGGGCGATATATCCACAGTATTCCAATGTATTTCTCTTTTAGGAGAGTGTATCAGAATAATGATTTTGTATTGACATACTCAAACTAGGGATATTGGCTGTTTTTCTCATTACATATATTAAACCCATCTTCTACTATATTTTAATGTATTTTTCCTAATGGCAAACTAGAATGATGTATATATTTATGTTACATGTTAAAAGGTAAATTAGTTGGACAGGAAAAACTTCTGGGAAAGAAATGCCTTCTTTTTGACTCAGGTTTATTAGCAATAGAATAATTAACAGGCATTCTCACATTCTGACGTTACTGTTTTATGGTTTCCCAAGCTAATTCAACCCAGATCAAAGGTTTTCTGAATTTGTTAATTTCACTGTTCTGCTATTGGTTTTTAACTTTGTAGCACTTGGCATTCCAAACCCCACCAGCTATATGTGGCTCTGCTTACTGTACTTCATTTCACGTCTGAAGAAGTGCGCATGCACACGAAAGCTTACGTTCTGAATAAAACTAAGTTGGTCTTAAAGGTGCAATTGACTCCTATTTTGTTCTACTACTTCAGACCAACACGGTTGCCTATTTGGATCTATCTAATATACTTAAGTTTCAGGATGATGGCTTTCATTTAAATATTAGGAACAACTTCCTAATGATAGGAGCAGTTTAAAAAGGGAACCAGTTACTGGCAGGCCTGGTTGATGGCTGAGCAGCCATCTGTTTCGGATGTTCTAGCTTTGGATTTCCTGCTTTGAGCAGGGAGTTGGACAGGATGGCCTTTAAGATCCCTTGCAAGTCTAGGATTCCATATCCAAACTTGCTAACCTCTGGAACCAGCTCTGAATCCAAACTCTAAGGTGGCTAAATTCAGACAGCCAACTTGGACCGGTACAGGAATGGCCCATGTCGGGATTTAAATGGCATGCTCAAATGCACACATCTGAGTCCTTCTTCGCTCCTCCCCTTACCTCGTCCTCTACCATCACTCTGCCACTTCAAAAAAATACCAGGTAGTAAGTGGAAACAAATCTTTGATGAGCTTCCAGGGCACCTTTCCTGGCCATCTGAATGGCTGGGGAGCACCAGGGAAGCATCACTTATGAGTTTGAGCGGTGTGAACACTCCTCCGGGGTGTGCACAGCCCATCCCTGTTCCAGCAATGGGCTGTGTGCTGTCTGACCACCCCCAGGGTGCTTTCCACTAAACCAGCTTTCTTCTGAGATGGGAAGCTGCCACCCCAAGCTGCCCACCTGTACCCAGCCTAAGAGATCTGAAATTTTTTTTTAACCAAATGCAAGCAATTTTTTGTGGGGGAAATTCAGAGTAGTGGTGAGCTTTAGATAGCTAATCTGTTTTCATCCCAATTCATCTTTTGAACCACAGCTGCTGTGTGAAGGGTAACATAGCTATTGATTCATATATGGGGAAAGGTCCAGAATGGTGCCTCCTTAACAGAGCAGATGATCTGTAGCCTTTTCCAGTTCAATTCTAACAACAATTTCCATGGACTAAGGCCCATTGACTAGGATTCTAAGTAGACTTGCTTACGATTCCTCTCTGTGCTGAGGCTCACTTCTGCTCCTGCCTTACCTCTGTCCCCCCAACCCCCGACTTGAAAATGTATTATGGTTGCCTTCCTCCTCTTTCTCCTTTCCCTCAGCAGCTCCCTCTTGGGCCATTCTCCGTTAGAGTGGTACCGACTTCAGCAAGTAGCCATTCAGCATCTGGTTGCTTGATGGCTCCTACACTTGGAACAAATGTCACCTCAATCCATTAAAAGTCTTGGCCCTGCCTTCATGCATCTATGGCTGCCAAGAGCCTCATCTATTACTGTTCCCAAATCATGAGTCAGGCACTGACTTGAAATCTTGGAGGTGGGGAACGAATGAATAATGTTTGTTGTTGGGTTTTTAAAATCTGCATTCTGTATCCAAGGGCAAGTATCAGAGGTAAACTGCGTTATTTAAAAATAAAACGCTTATATGTATTTTATTTTGATTGTTAAAACCAATATTGTAAACTGTAATCCACTCCTTGACATTCGGTCAATAGTAGTAGTATTTGGCCACCAAATGAGAAGGGAGCACTTACTGGAGAAGACCCTGATGCTGGGAAAGACTGAAGGTAAAAGAAGAAGGGGACGGCAAAGGATGAGCTGGTTAGACAGTGTTATTGATGCAACAAAACATGAATTTGAGCAAACAGAAGGATGGTGGAAGATAGAAGGGCCTGGTGTGAATGTGGTCCATGGTGTCACGAAGAGTCAGACTCAACTATGCGACTGAACAACAACAAAATAGTATCTCTGCTCTGTTATATACCCACATTTAACAAAAAAAAATCCATGTATGGATTCTGTATGAGTTTCTAATATTCAGAGCTTTTTTTGAGCAGGAATGGACAGTAACACAGTTCCAGCAGGCTAGGTGTCAGGGGTGTGTTCTAATATGCAAATGAGTTCCTGCTGGGCTTTTTTGTAGAAACAATGGTGCCATCAGGGGGGGTGTCCTAATATGCAAATGACTTTCTTCTGGGCTTTTTCTACAAAAAAGTCCTGTTGATATACTCTGCTTTCCTCCCCCATTGGGTCCTATAATTCTTCTCTCCTCCATTTTATCCTCACAACCACAACCCTGTGAGGCAGGTTAGGCTAAGACTGTGCTCTAACCAGTACTCCACACTGGCTGGATCAGTGTAAGGCTCCAAAGCTGATTAAAGAGTGACATCAGCTATTCCTGGCTTCATATGAACATTTGGATCAACTTGATGATACTTTAATGTATAATTCCTTATTGATTTCATCTGGCTTGTAAACACAATGTCCCAAAAAACTGGACTTTCCATTTTAGGTATAAAATATCCAGATGAAATTCTCTTACCTGTCCCTTTTAGCTGTCAGTTCAGATGTTAAACCTGAAGCATTTTGAGACTTATCCACTTAACAGATGTGGTCAAAGGAGGACCTTTGAAATCCAGGCTTTGTTTACTCTGCATGTGCATTAAGGGATCCATTAGCTGTTTTTGCAGAGCAGGGCTTTTCCTGCTGCCATTAAGCAAAATCCTTTTACCCTGGCCAAACACTTGAGATTTGCAAAGGTTCTTTCCTTCCCTGCCCCCCCTTTTTGCAATTTGACACCAAAGAAAATGTCCAAAACAATGGAGAGTAATTTGCTCTCTTTCTCTTTTCTCCCTTCTCAGTCACTTCTGTCTTGCTTGTCATTTTCCTTTAGTGTCTCTTTTCAATTTAATGTTCAATCTTTTAAATTACCTTTACATAATTCTGAAGATAATTGCTCATTTTTCTCTCTCTGTTACCCTCTCTCCTACATTCTCTCCTGCCTCGCTTTCTCAACCTTCTTCCCCCCCCCCTTTAAAATGAAATCTTCCTTCCTCCTTGCAGTTTCTCTTCAAGTATTACTTCTGCACTTGGGGTCCCTCTCTGTCTCCCGTCTTATCAGCCTTTCCTTTTGCATTTCTATGCTGTTCTTCATCTCCTCTTTTTGTCCAGTGTTATTAGGTCTGGCCCCAACAATGTCAGCCTTCCTTCCGGGCAACCTGCCAATGGGTGGAGACTGCAGACACATCGTTTTAGTTTGTGAGGGAAGGGAGCAATATGCTCTTCTTGCTGCCTAAATACACATTTGAAAACTGTGCCTGTAAAATCCACATTGCAGCATAAAAGATGCACTGGCAGCAGTTTTTGAGGATTCCCCCCCCCCCTTGTTGCTAGGCTGATTTTTGCCACATATGGCACTCATAACTGTTTTGTGTTTTTTTGTTTCTGCTAGATCTCGGGTCTCCGTTATTGATTAAATGAATGGCACATAGTGGATTTTTTTGCAACTATAATTGTGATGCTGCGGAGATACAAACGTCAGAGATTTCCATCCATAAAGTGTGATTTCCCCACCTCCCCGTCTTGCTGCAGCCTAAATGCCCCCAAGTGCTATTCTTGAGTGATGAAGGACCCCCCAAGAATAGTTTTTGGAGAGCTTTTGGAGAGTCCACCTTGAGGTGGACTGGCAAAACTCTCACACTCACCTTGCATAAGGGAACTTTCAGGCAGAATTCGCCGCTACCCATTTAAAAGAGTCGCCTATTGACAGGGCTTTTTTTGTAGGAAAAGCCCAGCAGGAACTCATTTGCATATTAGGCCACACATACCAATGCCAAGCCAGCTGGAACTGTGTTCCTGTGCGTTCCTGTTAAAAAAAAACCCTGGTAAACTGAGAATCACACATACAAATGTAAGTAACACATGCTGGCAAAGATACCCAATTGGTATCTGTGTGCATCCTATACAGGGCATTTTTTTGTAGAAAAAGCCCAGCAGGAACTCATTTACATGTTAGGCCACACCCCTGACACCAAGTCAGCTGGAACTACATTCCTGTGCATTCCTGCTTTTAAAAAAGCCCTTGTTACCATGTGTGGTCAGAAAGACATGTATACTAAATATATGTCCATGTGAATAAGGTCCATTGCTTAACTGTGTGTAAATCCCACTGGAGAAGTCAAGAGTAAGAGAGAAACCTCTCTTCAGCCACCTCTTCCTCCTGTTCTAAAGGAACTGTTGGTTTAAACTTTAATACCAAGTAAAAATGAGTGTATATGATGCACACATAGAGCGTGATTCACATAAGACACTGAGACTTGGAACGTTTAAACAGGGAGTTCATGTGCATAGAAATTAAATGCACTCATGCAATAAGAACGTATGGCACCAAATATTAGATTGCCTGCAGAAAGGCAAACATGGCAAATGCCCACACACACTTGTGCAACTCATGATGACGGTTTGGGGAATAGAGAAAGCTGCAGGGGAAACTCAGATGGTACAGTACCTAAGCTGAATGGGAGTGTGTCTGGGGAAATACTTAGCCTCTGTGCAGCTAATAGCCAAAAAGTCTGGGGTTCCTGATGAGAGTTTGCCAGGGTGAGAGAGAGAGATGAGTAATTCAGGAAGCTCCAAGGACTAATGCCTGATTGGATGAAGTTGTGGCAAGGGAGTTCCTTCAGTGTGGAAAATAAAGAAAAGCAGGGAAAGTGTATGAGAGATGGCTTTAGTGAGATCAGTGGGAATCAGCCACAGGCAAACAGTACTAATTAAACACACTGCTTTTTAAATTAGGAGGCTGATCTCACCGTGGTCTCTTTTGTTAAAAAGGAACATAGCGATACAATAAAATGTTCCTTGAAAGTACTTTGTTTGAGTCAAAATGCCTTGAATGATATGGTGCAAGGGCCAAACTGTATGAAACCTTTGACACATGTCGCGTTGTGGATGCACAAGCGGATTCACAGTCAGACATCTGCTGGAAGAACTCACCTTTAAAAATGTGCTCATTTGCTCAGAACTGTGAGGGAGTGCTGGTAGGTGGGCAGAGGGGAAGGAATTTCCCTGCCATCCCACTATTGCCAGCAGCAAGGATCAGCAAGGGGTATTTTTGTCCCTTTCTGCTGGCTCCCCATGCTGTAGAAAAGAGGATAAAATTTCAGTGAGGATAAAACTGAGGTAAAGAGAACCCTGTATCCCAATGTACAGTTGTCACAGAAAGTGTGGGGAAATGCAGATTTAATATAAGAGATCAAGATTAAAGATAGGCTATTGGATCCAGCCAACTTACCTGCTGGACAAAAGTTGGTAAAAGGAGGTCCCTTTTGACCGCCAAAAATGCTAGGATGGGCATTGTGGGACCTGCAGGGACAAAAGCTATATGGAACAGGGCTATAACAAGAAGGGGAATTGGATAAGATTGAATGAAACAGTTGGTGGGATCCAGGCCAATGGCCAACAAAATGCAGGGTTAAGGAGCATGGCAACACAATTAACATATTGTGTTGTGTTTGGTGTTCACATTTGATAGAGAAGAACACCACTTTTGTTTTGCTGTAACCTGATTCTGAAAATACCATCATAGGATTAATCCAGTTGAGATCAAGTGCAAGGGGAAGTTGCTGAATTAGCCCCTTTTGTAATTAACAAATGAGCTCCCTTAGGATTCCGTAGCAGGACAACTTGGTTTTCCATAATTACTAAAATACCGCTTTCAGTAAAAGGCTGTCTCTGGTTGCTCTCTGGTAGCTCCTCTGCTTTTTTTCCAGCTTGAAGAATGATCAAACAGCTAGAATTGATAAGTGTTTTGCTTAGATTTCAGTCCACAATCTACTATATACAATTGTTGGAAGGAGGACTGCCAAGAGCCACCATGGGGCCTGGACAAAGATGCCATCTCCCACCCCCTACATCCAATGACCCTCATCCAAAATGAATATCATAACAAAACAAATCACTTGGTTAGGTGTTACCACACATCTATAAAGGAACCACACGTTTCCTTGTGGCAGGCATAACTCATCAGAAAATAGAACTAGGAATCTCAGAACTGACCACCAGCTTCAGAATGGTTGTGAGAGTTCTAGGGCCAAAAATGAAAGTTCTTGGCCCAGGTTATCACCAAACTCCCACTCCATGCATGCTGTTTGCAATGGAAGCTAAACTTGTATAGTAGTTTAAGTGTTGGAGTAGGTTCTAAGAAACCCAGGTTTGAAATCCACTCTGCCATGGAAACTTGCTGCGCTGACTTTGGGCCCATCATACACTCTCAATCTAACCTATCGCACAGGGTGGTGGTTCTGAGGGAAAAAATGGAGGATAGAACAATGATATAAGCTGCTTTGGGGAGGGAGAAGTGGGGATAGATAAATGGCAGATCATGAAAGGACAAGGGCTTAAAAGTGGAGGATAAAAGTGTGGAAAATAGAGAAATGTAGGAGAAGACATTAAACATTTTTTTTTAGTATTATTTTACTACCACACACTAACAGAGCTGCCCCGTTGCAAGATCTGGCTGTGCAAGAGCTGGATGGAACTAAAGGATCTGATCAGAAAACAGATTCTGTCAGCTTCCTAGTAAACTTAGCTTAAAGGCCTAGCCAGCAGACTCTGTCTTGAGTGCTTTTGACTGCTCTCTGCCTTCCCTGTGCTCTTGGTGGCTGCAGTCAGAACTGCATTAGGGGAAAAAAAAAAACCTAAATGCATTCTGTGAATGCAGCAGCATGCTGGCTTCAGCCCCCTCCTCCCAGCTGACTTGCCCCCCCCCCCGCAGCTCTGGTTCTCAGGGGGTGCACGGTGGTGGTCCAATGGGCACACAGAGTTCCTGAGTCTTTTCATGCTGCTTAAACTAGCCCACTTGGCATCTACCAGAAGCTGTTCATTCTTATGGTCCCCACTTTCTGGAATGAGCTCTCAAAGGAGGGAAGGGGACCACTGTCTTTCAGAAGTTTTGGAGAGGTGCTGTAAGGACTTTTTTATTTGCAAGGGGTTTTGGCTACAGGCATTATAATAGGGTGGGGGGGTGTGACAGGCTATTTTTATCAACTGAGATGACCCCCACAGCCGCCAATGATTATGGGGGAGGATAGAATCCAGATTTATTTTAAACTGTAAACCTTCCCCTCAGTTACCAGGTATTCTAAAGGCAGCAAGTGTATAGGCTTTGGGTTTATTGCTGTGAGATAAGTTTTGTAGTGCACCAGAAGATGGAAGTCCCTAAGGCAGGAACTGTATATTAACCAGAAAGAAGATTTGTTTATTTAAGAATTGGTTTCCATGAACATATCAGCAGCTCAGGACTCCACAGAGAGACAAAAGAGAAACCTGGCTGAGGCACATTCATTTAAAGAGTAGTTCCATTTTCTTTAATACTTTCAAACAGGCCTCAGATTCAGCAGGAGCGCAGCTCCTGAACCTTTCTGACAGTTCCACCTCCTCCTCCTTCCCACCTTGTCCATTGAATAGTAGGTACAGCAGCATAACAATCCCTGGATGAGCTCCGCCACCTTTTTTTCTACAAAACAACCGCTGCTTTAGGGTTGCCAAGTCCAACCCCAGAAATATCTGGGGACTTTGGGGGTGGAGCCAGGAGACACTGGGGTGGAGCTAGGGGGGAGGGGGGAAATGGCGCTGGGGAGCGTGGCCAGCCGCCCTGTCTCGGAGCGGGCGACACCGCTGCACAGCTGCCGCCTCTTCTCTGCTCGCCGTGGCTGCTCCTCCGAGATGGGCTCAGCCTGAGCCCAACTCGGAGGAGCAGCCACGGCGAGCGGAGAAGAGGTGGCAGCGGCGCGGCGGCCTCACTCGCTCCGCCTCTGGGGTGGAATCGGAGGGGGGGTGGAGGCGGGCCGGGGGCGTGGCGAGCCGCGAGTCCGGTCCTAGAAGGGCCCGGATTCGTGGCTCGCCATGCTCCTGGCCTGCCTCCGCCCTCCCCTGGTTTTGCCTGCGCTGCTGCCGCCTCTTGGCTGCTCCTCCGAGATGGGCTCAGCCTGGGCCCATCTCGGAGGAGCAGCTGCGGTGGGCGGGGAGGGGGTGGCGGCGGCGCGGTGCCCTCGCCCGCTCTGGGATGGGGCGGCTCACCATGCTCCCTGGCTCCGTTTCCCCCTCTTCCATTTTTTGGGGGAGCGGGGGAAGAGGGTGGAAATCCTGGGGTCCTCCGCCAGGGCGGGAGGGTTGGGAAGCCTACGCTGCTTTCAAACATCAACAGGCCTTTACCCACTAGGCAGGATCCTTACACAACCACACAGGATTTCACCAACACCAGCCAGCCCTTTCCCAAGAGTCAGATTAAATGGCATGAGGTCTGCTGATTGTCAGTTGGGTACTCTATACTCTGCCAGAAGTAGAGCCAAACCACTCTGCTACACTACCAAGCAGAGCTACCATTCTCTGTCTGCTCTTTCCTGAGCCAGACCTAAGCTCCCACTGTTCTCTCCCTGAGGCAGAACTGTTCTGAATTTCCCTCCAACATTCCACTTCCCTTCTCAAAGGTGACTGGATGCTGGAATAGCACTTCCATCTGCTGAAGTGAGTGCTTGTTTTCCCCTTCAGGATGAGACAGCCTTCTGTCCCTCACAGGGACAGAGTTCTACTGCGGTTTGTACATTCTTAACCTTGGAACTTTAAACTGCCTTGTGTGGCATAGGAGAAAATAAATACTTTACTTGAAATGAATAAATGTAGTAAGTGAAGCTTTTCCCATCACTGGATTAACAAGCCAGGAAAAAGCTTCATCTTGTGAATTTCTACCGGTCGCTCAGCTGCTAAAGATCCAGGAAACCTGTCCATAAGAAAGCTAACAACAGCAAATCCCATGGACAGCAATGGAAACAGCTCAGCACAGCTGAACCTGTTAGCAGAGTGTGGTTCTTGACTAATCAGCCTCTTTAAAGTCTGCAGTTTACAATTTGAATGTGATAATAGATAATCTGTTCAGGTAATCGACGACGACAAAAAAACCAAATCAAAAGGGTCTTCATTTCTCAGATGTATCTGCTCTGAAACTTTCCTCTTTCTTTCCTTTCCTTCAGTACTTCCTTATGCAGGAGAATAAATGGTAATTAAAATGTGCAGGATGAAAAGATGGAGCAGCCAGTGCTTGTACCACCAGGACCTGACAGCTTTCACTACTTCACCAGAGAGTCTCTTGCAGCTATTGAACAACGCATTGCTGCAGAAAAGGCTAAGCAGTCCAAACAAGACCGTAAAGACACCGACGACGAGAATGGCCCCAAACCAAGCAGTGACTTGGAAGCGGGCAAATCGCTGCCCTTCATTTATGGAGACATACCTCCAGGAATGGTGGCTGAACCCTTGGAGGACCTGGACCCCTTTTACATTAATCAAAAAGTGAGTGATCCCCAGTAAGCATTTCTGTTCTTCCTTCTCCTATTGTGAAGCCTGTTTTCCTTTTCCACTGTTGATTTTTTTCCCCCCTGCAGATAGCTATACAACCTGCAATTGGTAAACTCTTCCATTTGAGTTCTTTGTGATCTCTGGTCAACCAGCTTTGAACTAACATTTCTCAGTAAGATGAGGTTAAACTGTGGGGATTTTTAAAATATATATATATATATATTCTAACAAATCACTAAAAAAAAATCTCCCCTTCAAATTTTAGTCCTTTTTCTCTCTCCCAGAAAGTTATCCAGGGGGGGTGGAAAGAGAACAACTGTCTAATATTGAAAGTATTAAATGTGTCTAATTCCAATATCTATAACCTGTTTCATATCAGTTTATAAATGGATTTACTCATTAACTGGCTAAAGGTGATGACAATAATTAGAAATGTCATTAGCTTCCTCAAAAAGATGGTCACAATCTCTGGGTTGTGGTCTGCCACCTATAGTTGTGAGGAACCATTGCATTCCATGTTCCAAGTTCAGAAGCTGTTGTGAGGGGGGGAGTTGGGGAGGAACGGAGGGCACTAAGTTGGCTGCATCATTAGTCACTTTCAGGGGAAACCAGGAATGGTGTAGGATTCCTCTAGGAATTGCCAAAAACTCTAGTACAGTTTATAATATTTATTAAAATCTAAAATTACGCTGATTAAAACCACAGTAAACACATTATGATGGCATCATGTTACCCCGGGTCTGTTTCAATTGTTAGTAATGGTCTGACCAATGGGTTCCAGTTGTCAGAGCCAAACAAGCAAGCAATCTCATGGTGATGTGAGCCAATAGTTTGAACAGGCAGTTTGAGCAAGAGTGGCCAATACAATAATAGTTTCTAACAGAGTTTCCTGTGATTCCTAGAGCAACCCTACATCAGATTTTCCTAGTGACACAGCAATATAACCATGGTTGCCAGGTTTAAAAAAAAAAATCCTGCCATTGCTAGGAGCAGTGGCATGTAATTAAGGCTGCCAGTAGGAGACTTCCCACTATGGCAGGAGGCCTGGCGGCCTTACTTGTGTGGTATTTGACTGGCTATTGTGAGAAATAGGGTACTGCCTTTGATAGACCACGGTTCTTCATATATTTACACAGCTATCTTTCCATGATGCATTCAGATGTATAAACCGTACCACGATTGCAAAAACTTTAGCAACTATCAAAACATGCTATTTCTGTTTCACACCTTACTATGTATTTGTTTTCACAGCAGAAGCCTAAAAGTATAATCCTTTCTTGAACTATATACATTGGTGATACAGCTTATACTTATTTCCTTATACTGAATCAGAACACTTGTTCATCAAGTAGGGTTGCCAATCCCCAGGTGGGGGCAGGGGATCCCCCGGTTTGGAGGCCCTCCCCCCTGCTTCAGGGACATCAGAAAGCGAGGGGAGGGGAGGGAAATATCTGCTGGGTACTCATAATTCCCTATGGAGACTTATTCCCATAGAAAATAATGAAGAATTTATCCACGGGTATCTGGGGCTCTGGGGGCCCTGTCTTTTGAGGTAGAGGCACCAAATTTTCAGTATAGTATCCAGTGGCTCTCCCCAAAATACTCCCTAAGTTCCAAAATGATTGGACCAAATTCTATGAACCTTATGTGTCACATATTCCTTTGACTAATTTCTGGCTGATTTCCACCCTCCCACCCTCCCACCCCTTCAAAAAGCCTTACCTGCTGCATTTAACAGGCTTTAGTTTATACCAGCTTTATCCTAATTATAAGAGCTGCTTATCAGTGGGGCAAGCTGAGGGGGCAAAGGTTTTTTTTTTTTTTTAATGACATCTATAACAAATGCTTTTGTTTCAGAATATTTTATGTGAGAGTGCGACATTATTTCCAACACTCCAGTTCCGTTATGTAAATTCAACTAATTGTGGTCTAGTGGCATCCAGGAAGACAGTACTGACAAGATAATAATGACATCTAATGACATGTGTTTAACCAGGGGTAGTGGACATAGTATATTTTTAGATATTCCAATTCACTGTCACAGAATCTTCTCAAAGAATGTAGCAAGATCATCTATAGATACACACACAAAAGAAAAAAAAAAACCTCCAGAAAAATATTGCATGGAGCCTTTTATTTAGCCTTTTATTTAGAAACAGTACCTTTTAAAATTAAAGTTGATACCTTTAATAAATCAAGAAATAATAATAATGATAAATGATATCAAAGATTTCAGGTTTTCACGGCTGGTAACATCATTAGGGTTTGTAGAATCTTTCGGGCTCAAGTGCCGTGTTCTACTGGAGAAAAACTTTCTCCAGTAGAACACGGCACTTGAGCCCGAAAGATTTTACAAACCCTAATAATGATAAATGAATACCTTATTAAAGGTATTAGTTATTATTTTAAAAAAACAAGTATTTTATTATGCTGCTTAGGTTCATTAGGTTGCTTCTGTAGACTCTTTACCTGGCACATTGCCTAAAATTAATGACCAGCTTTTTAAATACAAGGACTATGACATTTTTCTTCTGCTTTTTCCCCTTAAAAGAAGGTCTCTGTAAATTCTGATTAATACTCAAGATTATACTATACGAGTTCCTGTACTAGTTCAGGTTTGCTGAAAGGTGATGTTATTTTTAAAAAGTGGTAGGAGTCATGAGATGAAACATCAGCTTCTTGACCTAGACTGTGCACCGAACATAAAGGAGTAGCAGTAGAGAGAGCTTATCCTATATACATGTGATTTTATAAGGCTGGTGACAGCTTATTTCTCCAGATATTTTTACAAATGTCTGTAATGCCTTGAGAGCTAACAAATATAATTGATACCACCAAATATCACACAGGATAAAGCACTGTGTATGTATAATATAGAAATATCTAACAAGCATGTTTTCCTGGAACCAGAAAACTAGATGGATTGGTGACTATATTGATGTCATACTAAATGGTCACAATTAAACTTTGTATTGAGTTTAAATATTATCAATATCCATTGGACTTGAGGGTGCATTCTCTGGATTCTCTGACATATACGGACCCCACTGAAGAAAATGATGCTTTCTCCCTTGTATGGCAAACATTATATGACAGGTAAGAAAGCACAGTATGGCTTCCTTTGAGGACTTTTTGAAAGAATGGTTGTACTAATGAATTTGGCGACTGATTTTCTCTTTTAAAAATAAGGTTATTTTAAAAAAGACGAATGTAGAAGTGTATAGACATAAATTGCTTTCACAATGTCTTTTTTTTCTTACAGACTTTTATAGTATTGAATAGAGGGAAGGCCATTTTCCGATTCAGTGCCACTCCCGCCCTATACATTTTAACTCCTTTCAACCCTCTTCGAAAAATAGCTATTAAGATTTTGGTACATTCATATCCTTTTCGAGTGACTGTTTTGGGGAACAGGGCATGTGTCAGGTTCTTGTTTTCAAAGGTTGCTGTTTACAAATAATTTTTTGTTCAATTCCTCTATGTCCCTAGGCCTGCGAGAAAAATTCTAAACAGTTTAATCAAATCGCATATGATTTCTAAACTTTCTGGAACCAATCTCCTATGCAGTTTCAAAAAGAATCATAATAATATATCCATCCCAGGGAACAGATTATTGAGTACCCAGATCCTTCCTTTAATTACTGTGGCTGGAAAATAAAGCTATGATGTGTGTCCATGAATTCATATGTTGTGCATATGAGTTCCCATATAACTGTATCATTTAATTTAATTTGGTTTTTTTAATTTATACCCCGTCTTGTCCCGCAAGCGGGCTCAGGGCAGCTTACAGCAGTAAAAACAAACATCAGAATTAAAACATCATAAAACAGTTTCAATAGTCAGAACAGCATATTCAGAAGAGACAGACACTATTTCAGGCATAAGCGGCAAACGTATAACAGCACGTATGGTCGATGACTGTCAGCTCTATATAAGCACCATGAGTATAAAATGGTGGGGGGAAGTGATGACATTCAAAGGGACACCCACCAGATCAGTTAAAGGCCTGGTGGAAGAGCTCCATTGTCACGAGCTGGGGCCAGGCGAAGTCCAGGGGCAGTCCAAGGTCTGTAGCTGGTGAGCAAAGAGGGTTCAAAGCACCAAAACTGAATCACAGTCCAGGTATCGCAGGTCAGAGGTTCAGAAGCCGAAGTCAGGGGGTCCAGAAGTCAAAGCCAACGTCAAGGGGTCCAGAAGCCAAAGTCAGAAGCCAAAGTGGATGCTAGAACGTCAGGTAAGTGACTAGTCCCAAAGCCCACAGCTATATAGCCCTCTGCTGTCTGTTGCCCATTTGGACTAATTGCTGACTCAGAGGGCGGCCAGGATCCTGCTGAGACTCAAGCATCCTTACTCCTAGAGGGGCCAGGATCCTTTTAGAACTCAGGGCTCAGGGAGCGTCTTGCTCGTGAGCGTGCCGCCCTCCTCCGATCCCTGAGGTCCTGACAAACATGGTCACGCACACGAGCCACCCTAGAGGGCAAGGCAGGGGGGCTTGGATCTTCTCCAGTAGGAGGCAGGGGCACTGGTGCCGGTGGCAGGGGCACAGTTTCTTCTGCAGGCTCAGCTTCTTCTGCAGGTGTCCCCAGCACCCATGACATCCATCTTGCAAGCCCTGCAGAACTTTGACAAATCCCACAGGGCTCAAATCTCCAAGGGGAGCTCATTCCACCAAGTAGGGGCCCAGACCGAAAAGGCCCTGGCCCTTGTTGAAATCAATCAGGTGTCCTTAGGCCCAGGGACTGCAAGAAAATGTTGTGAGGCAGACCTCAGCACCCGGGGTGGGGTGGGGGTCATATGGGGAGAGGCGGTTCCATAGATCCATGCAAATGTCAGCTGTGGAATTTGCACAGGTAAGTTAACACTCATTGGGTGGTACGTGTAATGTTGAGAATTACTGATTTACTATTCCAATGTGAAAATTTATATAAACATCTTTAGCAAGTTGTACCCTTAAGTGGAGAAGTTAGGTAATATTAGATTCTGGAGTGGATGGCTTTGTTTTTCCTCCTTTAGATGGTAATGTGAGGCTAGTACCTGCTTTTGGGCTTAGATGACGCTGGTATTCACATCATTCAGGAATAAACATTGAGGTTGGGTACAGACAGGCAGCTCTGTGCATGTGGGAGGCATTTCAAATTGCACTGCCCCAAAATGGAGTGGACAAATCCCGTTCACACACTCCCGCGTGAGGTGTCTGTATATCATGTGGTGGGGGACTTTGGCACAGTTGTTGTGTGCCACCCCTTAGTGCAGTTTGAGTTTCTTTTTTTTCCCCTTTATATTTTAGTGGCCATTCACTAATGTGCTTATGTGCTCATGCACTTGTACACTCATGCGGTCCGTGGCAGTGATTTTTTTTTTTAAACAGAATACCAGTGAGCACCTAGAGTGGATTGGCAGATTCACACCGCCAATCTGCCTAGCTTGCACAACCGCAGTCAAGAAGAAGAAAAAGACTGCAGATTTATACCCCGCCCTTCTCTCTGACTCAGAGACTCAGAGCAGTTTACAGTCTCCTATATCTTCTCCCCACCCCCCCACAACAGACACCCTGTGAGGTGGGTGGGGCTGAGAGGGCTCCCACAGCAGCTGCCCTTTCAAGGACAACTCCTGCAATAGCTATGGCTAACCCAAGGCCATTCCGGCAGCTGCAAGTGGAGGAGTGGAGAATCAAAACTGCAAGTGGAGGAGTGGGGAATCAAATGCCAGGAAACCTGGGGAGTGGGGTGCAGCAGAAGATTTTGTGACCACTTCACTACTGGTAGCTATTTGATCCTTCTCAGAGATGTTAGAGCATGGAGTGAGTGGGAGAGTGGAATGGGCGGCAGTTGTGCCTGTCTGACCTTGACTTTTTAATCTGCCTCAGGGACGTGCCTGTGTCAACTCAAACTGGCTGTCTGAATCCAGCCTGAAAGTAGGCACTGAGAGTCCTTTCTTTAAGTTGTATGAAAGGTTTAAAAGTTTCAGTTACTATGATAAGTAGACATGGATAGCTGGAACTGGCATCTAACACTGACAGAGTGTGGGAGTGCATCCATTTTTGACTAGCCCTTTTTTAAAAACTAGAGAAGGCTGAAAGGGGGAAACAACAAAGGAGCAGGTGGTGGTAGTAACCCCAGAACAGACTCTTTGCCCAGAGCACCATGCAGAGAAGCCATTGCTTTCCAGAGTGATTGACTCATGGGTTAGCCTCTCATTGTGGGACTTATTTGCCTTCTGGAACCCAAGCATAAACCCAGTCAGGATCCTGTCGGCCATCACTCAGTTCGCTGGAATTCTAACAAGTCAGCTCACATACCTGTCTACAAGAAATAGAATTGCCAAGTCCCCTGCGTTCTCCATGGTATGATATGGTACCTATTGTACCATATGGTACCTTTTGTACCACAGAGTTTTCCCTCCCAAATGGCTAGATCATCTGAGAAAACCATAAGAGTTTTCCCAGAAACGCCTAGAGTGGCCGTCGCACGCCATCGTCAGCACGATGACATCACTTCTGGGTGATGTCATCACGCTGATGAAATCCAGGGAGGTTCCCCCCTTCAGCCCAATGTGGGCCGGTGGGTTGAGAACCTCCCCGGCGGTGGAGCCCCCGCCCAGACCAAGGGCTTAGCAAATCTAGCAAGAAACCAGGCTTTTCTTTCAAGAAATAGTGATCTAGAAGGAAGCTGACCCCTAGCAGCTACGCAAAGCCAACATTTCACAAAGAAAAAAAAGGATATTTATTTACAACATTCAGATCTTCTTTTGTAGCACAAACTCCTTTGCATATTAGGCCACACACCCCTGATATAACTAAGAGCTTAAAGGGTTGTTATTACAGGGCCTACTGTAAACTCTTGGAGGATTGGCTACATCAGGGGTGTGTGGCCTAATATGCAAAGGAGTTTCTGATACAAAAAAAAGCCCTGACAACATTTATATCCTGCTTTTTCTGTCCAGTCAAGGCCACCAAGGGAGCAAACAGCATAATTAAAATATATCATAAAATCTGTTAGAAAAAACAGAACTAAAATACATATGTAAAACAAGGCATCAAATTAAACCACAAGGCAGAAAGGAGGGATCAATGAGAGGATGCCAGATGAAACAAAATAGTCTTCTCCTTCTGTCAGAAGACAGTGACAGAAGGGGACAGGCAAATATATCTGAGAAGGGGTTCCATCTGCTGCAAATAATCTTGATTTTTAGCCACAGCAAAATCAAGTAACGGTGCTGGAAACATGTCTTCCTCTGACTTTGGGCAAGTTAATGAGAGTTAATGAGATTCATAAATGACAAGCTCATCCTAAGAAACAGCACAATTTGTCACACCTTACTGAATGGAGTGAAAATGTGAATGGTCAAATAACATGAGAACGGGCTCTCTTGTTATGATCCCCCTCCACATGGTTTTTGTTCTGCCACACATCAGTTTTTAGTGATTGGTTCATTTGAGTGGAACAAGGGTAAGGGCCATTTCCATTGTGGCCCATCCTGATGGAATACTTTGTCTGAAGACTTGTCTGTGTTCCACAGGGCATATGAGACAGAATTATGCTGCCAAGCATTCCACTAATGTATTTTGGTGATTATCAGTGCTGTTGGTTTTGAGACCAAAAGCATTAGTTTGCTTTGTGCTGAGTTTTTAATTAGATTTTATTGAAATTATGGTTTTATTCTTGTTACTATGTTGTTAGCCACCCTAGACCCCATTCTAAGGAAGGGGTAGGATAAAATTCTAATAAAATATAATAAAATAAAATAAATTGTCAGACAGGGATCCTTTCATTGTCAAAGTTGTACCTACCAAGCTTCTATCTATGCCTGTTCATCCCAATTTTTATGCACAGCCCTGCAAAACTAGATTGATTTAACCTCAGGAATGGGATAATGACTGTACTGACAGGTGACCACTTTGAACATATATAGCATTATGCAACAGTGAGACATTTCCTTAGACTGTCAAAACAAAAGCTGAGATGAAATCGCCTGTGCGTATTTTGTTGAAATATCTAAGGAATTCCCCTACACTGAAGTCAGAAAATGGCCCATTTAGTTCCATTTAGTACATAGTAAATTTAGTACATATGGCCTCTGACTACTTTGTCTTGCCATCTGGTCACAGCTAATTTATGGTGAAACCCTATGGTTTTCAAAGTAAGAGATATTTAGAGGTGGCTTGCCATTGCCTGCCTCTGCATTCTCTGGTGGTCTTCTATCCAAATGCTAATCAGGTCCCATCCTGTTTAAGATCTGACAAGATTGGACTAGTCTGGGCTTTCCATAAAGGTGTTTAGATGGAGAGAGTGAGAATCTAAGATTCATACATGCAAAGCAGACACTGCTACTCAGATACCTTTGGGTCATGATCCTAAGCTTTCACTGTTTGCTTCCATTTCCACAGCCTGACCTAGATGTGTTACAGGACTGTCAAAATGTAACAGTGACATTAAAATAATTGTGCTGAATAGGCTTATTTCTGTATCACTGATCAGCTCTGTTAGGATTGTTGGAAGATAGATTTCTGCACTAAACAGCTGTGGTGTTTGTTGAACCCCTAAGTAATAAGGAATTGTGCTTCTTATGTGTTTTCACATGCACAGCCCTTTAAATTTTAAGCTGTGTTAAAGGTTGTTGTAACTTGAGAAGAGAGAACCTGCATGAGATCCTTAAATAGTTTTTTTTTTTAAATTAAAGTAATAGCTACTCTACTGAGCAATCAAATTAAATGCTCAAATTGAATGATTCTAAATGAAATTGTATCACACCATTTCCTTTATCAAAATTTCATCAGGTTTTACTAATATTTGTTATGATCTGGGATATGAGAATACATTGAAGGATTTATTTGTGATTTTTTTTTCCTTTCACCTGAACAGAACGTCCCATTAATTTCATATTTTGCTTCTCAGTTAATTGATTTCTTACTTATGTTCCTTAACAATTTAACCTACATTATTCAGCATGCTCATTATGTGCACTATTTTGACCAATTGCGTATTTATGACCCTAAGTAACCCTCCAGATTGGACAAAGAATGTAGAGTAAGTTGGATTTTATTCTTAAATTGCATGTTTTGCTGCATTATATAGGATGAATTACATTAGAGCTGATACAAGCTTTGTTATGTGTGTAGTACAGACTGTGGCTCAGTCCCATGTGCCCCTCTGTGCATGAGCACATGATTGCACGCACCCAGTGCAGTTTTCTGTCTTTCTTCCAATACCAGCTCTGCTCTGCCAGATAACAATCTGCATTTGGAAGCAGGGGAGTCACAATACTAATAGCTAAGTCACACAATGACTTGAACGGGATTGATAAAAAGGAGTGGTCAACACAGGTAATTTTAGACTCTGGACTTCATGGTTTTAGGGGGAAGCTTCTACTTTAATGTTAGCTGTTCTGGAAACTATGGATTCGAGAATGCACTGTGGGAAGGAAGTAGAAGAACAAAGATGGGAGCAAGGCAGGCAGAGCTCAACCATTTGTAACTGCAACATGGATTTGCGGTTCCCTCTTCCTAAGCCTGTGTGGCTGGATCCCTGGACTTTTTGCCCCAGAGTTTGGCACCACTAGACAAATGAGTTAATCATTCTATGTGCTGTTACCTTATTGAGCTTCACATCACAAGAAATGGCTAGGAAGCTTTTGGAAAGGATCAGACAAATACCCATTGTGGGGGGGATGGTATTTTTTGGAGTCACATTTCAGAAAAAGGTTGGAACCAGGATGCTGAAGTGGATGGACCTTCCACCACCATTTCAAATGATGCTGGCTGTATGAGAGATATAGCAGCTCAACATATGCCACCGGTGTAATATGAGAAGTCTGTAGCCTGTGCAATACATTCATACTGCAGCTCTCCCTCACATGAAATTTGCCTCAGTTTGCTATGGGGACAAATAACAACATGGATTCCTCCCAAGGCTGCTAAGAAGGAGAATAGGTTCAAAATTCCAAGGCCCAAGTTGCATTGTGGGCCCTGAAATCCAGGCAAGGTGCCACTGGAGGACTGTAGCAGTATATCTGTTTTGACCAGCATCTTGTTTGTGTGCTTCTAAATATTGGGAGTCCAGAAGGTCTTTAGCTTGGGGCCTGTAATGGCTCTTAGCAGACTTTGCTTGATACCTCAGCAGCCTTGAAAATACTGCAGAAATTCCCATGACACTAATAGGGGTCAATGTTCAGATCCAACAAGAGAGTGAGTTGGATCCACCAATGTGTTTCCATCAGTGGAATAAATTCTGCCTACGAAGGACAGCTTTCTTGCTCCCCCTCCTTCCACAGCATCCCCAGATTTCTCCAGCTGCAGCAGGAAGAAGGAAACAAGAAAGTCATAGTCCATGGGCGAAATTAGTTCTCTTCACAGAAACTCTTCAGCGGATGTAACCCATCTGATGTTTTTGTTGATAGATCAAGATGGGCAGATGTGTTAGTCTGTTTATAGCAGTAAAAAAAGAGCAACAATCTAGTAGCACCTTAAAGGCTAACAAAATTTGTGGCAGGATATGAGCTTTCATGAATCACTGCTCACTTCTTCAGTTGCATGTATCTGAAGAAGTGAGATGTTACTCAGGAAAGCTCATGCCCAGCCACAAATTTTGTTAGTCTTTAAGGTGCTACTGGACTCTTGCTCTTTTCTACTAATGTTATTGTATTCATATATTCATGTTTCTAAACTCTGAGAAGTTTAAGTCATTTTAATGGAATGAATAATTTGGCTATTTTCCTAGGTATACGTTCACAGGAATATATACATTTGAGTCACTTATAAAAATATTTGCAAGGGGCTTTTGTATAGATGGTTTTACCTTTCTCCGAGATCCCTGGAACTGGCTTGATTTCACTGTCATTACGTTTGCGTAAGTTTTCCATTCCTTTCTCTCTCCTCCCAGTTTTTTTTTTTTAAGTAAGTGGCGTCCAAAGATATGAAGTTTTGAACAAAATTAAAATTTATTTGATTCATATTAATACATCAAGGGTTTGTAGCATTTAGATTCTTCAAAAATTAACATTAATTGGTATGTGTCAAACAAAATAATAACCTTTCTTATTCTGTGTTAATACCTAAATCACTATTAAACATTAAAATATTTGATTTATTGAATATAACGTAAGTAATAGTTATATTACTGTTACTGTTTCCTAACTAATGTCTGTATAGCGCACACACACAAATAAACTATACAAAAATTATTTAGAAATTAGTAACAGTATTATAACTACTACTTATATCTATATAGTATAGGTATTATTTATACAATTGTTACTTTTTTAACTATAACTAAATAATATAACTATCTATCCATAGTTTATATATTAACTATTACATAACAGTAAGGCTATAGCATTAAGGTCATCTATCTGTATTAGCTTATTTTTCTTGTCAATGAACATTGCCTGTGTTCTGGCTTGCCCCCAAGTAGTCTGGAAAGTACAGTGAATATGAGTCTCTTGTGCCATTGTGCTAGTACTGGTAACTATACTGGCAAAATAAATCAGAGCTGTCTCTCAGGAAGTCCCTTGTGAGAAATATCTTAATGTTTCTCATCCTGAGCTACCAGCTGTTCATTGTTGCCTGCCCATATTGTTTGTTTCTTTTTATATTCATTTATATGTTGTAGTAAAGTATATATTACAGTTGTAGTAAATTCATACATATTACAGTTATTGTAAAGTAGTGGACTGCATGGTATGGTAGTTACTGACAAAGGTGCTAGTTTCAGGTCCTGCACTTCCCCACTCCTACCAGAAGAGGAGCTGACTTCTTGTTCTTTTCATATTAGTTAAGCTACTAAAACAGAAAGTTAAACTTCGACAGTAAACTCAGTATGGTTCATTTGTTCCCCTGGCGACTTTTAAGTTTAAATGATCACCTTTGAAAGATCTTAATGGCAAGGTAAATTGCAGTGAAAGGTAAATACTGGATTATTGCTGTTTTGATTCCCTCCCCCACACAAATTACCCCAACGGTTTTGATGAAAGACCCCAAATAATCAGCTTAAGCTCTACCTCAATTCTGAATAACTGTGATTTAATTCTACAGGTATATAACAGAATTTGTAAACCTAGGCAATGTTTCAGCTCTTCGAACTTTCAGAGTATTGAGAGCTTTGAAAACTATTTCTGTAATTCCAGGTAAGAAGTAAGTGGTGTAAGGTGTTAGGTCCCTTGTACCTCCCAACTGTTCCTTTTTATCCTGTCATTGTGTTTGTGTGTGAACTCCCCTATTACAGATATGTGACAGAGTTTGTGGACCTGGGCAATGTCTCAGCGTTGAGAACATTCAGAGTTCTCCGGGCATTGAAAACAATATCAGTCATCCCAGGTGAGAGCTAGGTTAAACACAGAGGCTGACTTAGACTCCATGGAAATTTAAATCATTTTTTACCACCATAAGCCTTGTTGCTTGCTCATTCATTTTTGTTTTTTAACAAAGAGGAAGAAAAAGCTGGAATCATGCTTCGATAGAAACCAATGTTGTGAACCTTTGTTTTTGCCATTTGCTTGTTTCCTTTTGAGATCAGCCTTTGCGTTTAACAAACCGTTGCATGAGAACTTGCAGAATACGGCCCGTGTGAGCTGCATCATATAATGTCACGCTTTTGGGTCTGAGCTGTGACAAAAGCAACTTCATAACTGCGAAGATATTTCTTCCCATGTGTGTTTCTTACCTCCAAAATATAAAAAACTGCATTTCTGCTCAATAGCTTCAGTGTAAGCTAATATTTGAATAATTGCTGTACTGAACCAAATGAAATACCTGAATTCCTATTAAATGTCAAGCAGTAAGATGAAAAACAGCATGGGACATTGCATGGGAAACTTATTCTCTTTCATCACTCCACATTTCTTAGCATTAAGCTTTCAATATCTTATTTACTCCTTTATCAATGTGTTATTCAAAGTGCTATAAAAGTGATACTGGAAGAATTTCAAGTTAAGAGGAGCCAGCGATTTTTAAAAAAGGAATTAATACTTCAGCCCTTAAACTTACTTCACATCTTTTGGTGATTGCGACAGCATTTTCTTATACAAAAAATGTTTAAGGCTTAGTGCGTGGGAAAGATTTATTTCTTGCTCGAAAAACTGCTTAGCACTAAAGCAAGCATTGCTATTTCAAAAAACTGCTTAGCACTAAAGCAAGCATTGTTATTTTTAACGTAGGAATTTTCATTCATGATTTCAATGCACATAAACCTCCAGTTACCTCCATCTTTACAAGTTGCATCTTCACAAGAGATACTACACCCGTTGAAAAACGTTGGCTCGCAAAACACTGGCGTCGTTTCTTTGGCCATTTTGCATGACATGTTGAACATTAATTGGGATACGATGTGTTTATTAAAATGTTTGCTTTTCATGGTAATAACAATCCCCTTCTGCTTGCAGGCCTGAAGACCATTGTGGGAGCTCTCATTCAGTCTGTTAAGAAGCTCTCGGACGTAATGATCCTGACTGTGTTTTGTCTGAGTGTATTTGCTCTCATAGGGCTCCAGCTGTTCATGGGCAACTTGAGGCATAAATGCTTGTACTGGAATCCAGACAATTCTACTTCAAATGATACTTACCTATTTAATAGCACAATGGGAGAAAATGATACATTTAATGGTACGGTATTTGACTGGGATGCATACTTACAGAATGATGGTAAGAATGTGATTGTATTTTTGCTTGCCATTTCCATAACTGAAAAACAATATGGGTAATTCAAAAAAGCCTATCCCGAGGTTTATTGAAAATATTTAATTTCAAAAACAAGTTTAGATGGCGCTAAAGATGGGGCTTCCGGGTAAACTTACCACTTTGGACTCTATTTCCAAGATTCCACTTGCAGAAGACAACATGCCTTTTGCAAGTGGCCCCGCACAAATGGAGTTCCAAGTGGCGAGTTCCAGGCAAATGGAGTCCCAAGCAGGGAGTTCTGGGTCACTGCATGAGACTGCGTTCATGTGGTGCCACATGACTGAACTCACAGAAGATGAACTCCAGGTGGTGTCCAAGATTATACCATTATTGGGACTCGGGAATTTTGGGAGCTGATATTTTTTTTGTTCAGTACACCCAAACCCAAAAAATACCTGGGGGTTGCACACCCCTAGTTTAGACTTACATGGATACCATAACTCTGCAGGGGGCGGGGTCTATTAAAATGATCCATCCCTAGAACCAGATGGATCCAAATTACTTTCTGAAGTCTCATGGGTATTTTTCTGTTAAAATGGTTAGCGCTCCTGCCAATACCTCTGGAAGACTCAGGATGATTCTTATAAGACACATTTCAAATGAATCAGCTTTCTTCCTGTCAGCTTTCTGCATTGTCCAACTTTCACACCCACACATAGTAACGGGGAATACTATGGCATGAATTAACTTGATCTTGGTTGCTGGTGACACATCCTTAATATGTAAGAATCTTTTCCAGCTCTATTATGGCTGCCCTTCCCAGTCTCAACCTCCTTCTGATTTCTTGGTTGCAATCTCTCTTTTGGTTGATGATGGAGCCAAGGAATAGAAACTCTTGAACTATTTAAGTTTCTTCATTATCAGCTGTAAAGTTGTGTAATTCCCCAATGTGTGATACTTTTGTCTTCTTTATTTATTTTGTTCAATTTATATCCCACCCTCCCCGCGAAAGCAGCTTACATGTTCATATAAATACATGGAGTATGAAATTACATTAAGACATAAAAACAGTTGTAATGCTGCTTTTGGCAGTAGTCATTTCTTTACTGTTTTCTGCCAGTAATGTGCTGTCATCTGCATATTTCAAATTGCTAGTGTTTCTTCCATCAGTTTTCACTCCCCCGTCATCTAAATCTAATCCAGTTTTCCTTATTATATGTTCTGTGTATAGACTGAAGAGACAGGGTGATAAAATACACCCTTGTCTGACACCTTTGCTAATTGGAAACCATTCTGTTCATATTGTCCTAACAGGAGCCTCTTGTTTGGAGTACAGGTTGACATCAAAACAAACAGATGCTGTCACACATACATTCCTTTTAAAACCAACAATAGCTTTTGACATGGTCAAAAGTTTTGCTATAATCTATGAAACATATATTGATTTTCTTCTGAAATTCTCTCTTATGCTCTAGTAACCAGTGTAAATTTGCAATATAATCTCTAGTGCCTCTTCCTTCTCTGAATCCAACTTGAACATCTGGCATTTCTTGTTCCATATATGGTAACAATCTTTGTTGTAGGAGTTTGAGTGTCACTTTATTTGCATGACAAATTAATGTGATGATCTAATAGTTGCTGCAGTCTTTGATGTCTTGTTTTTCAGAACTGGGATGTAAACTGGGCATCTCCAGTCTGTGGACGAGGGGTATGCAAATTCCCCCCGTTTTTTCAATTCCAGTATATAGAACTGGAAAAAATTCCAGTTTTCAAAAAAAAATATTCCAAGATTCCAGATCCCGATACCAGTGCAGATTTTCTGGAAATCCCAATTTTGGAGGGGGCCAATAGACCCAAGAAGGAAAAAACTGGGGGGGGGGGGGATTGCACATTAGAAGCTGTGTCCACAGGGAGCAGTTTGCAAAGCTGAGGCAGAGAGGAATTCTCAGCTCCCGCCATCCTGGCCAATCCTCGGCTGACTTCTCTGGTAGCTCAGTTTAAACAAAGCTGTAAGAAGATCCAGCCCCAGCCGCAGCCAAGGCACCACAGAGCTCTCTGCTCCCGCCACCCCAGCTGATCCACTTTTGCAGGTGATTTAAACTGACCTGCAAGAGGAGCAAACCCCAGACAAGGCTGACCCTGGGCTGACTTCTCTTGCAGCCTGGTTTAAACTAGACTGCAGGAGAAGCCAGCCAGCCCCAAGCCAAGCCAGCATCGGCTGTTTTCTGCAGCATCTTTGAAGTTTAAAGTGATTGCAGAAACTGAGAGGTGGGGTTATCCATTCCTGCCTCTTGCTTGTTTTGGATCTACCGGTAGTTCTCAAATATATGCAGGATTTTCTCAGGACTTTCCCGAGAAAACCTGGATACATTTGGGATACTGAAATATACAAAAATATTTTATTGGTATTTTTCAGGTATATTTTCGGCTCGGGTAGATCCAAATGTATACCCCTACATTGGAGCATTGTTTTGTTTTCCATATTTGTTGGCACAATCTCGTTAAGATTTTGATGGACTCTGTTTGATATGCCACAGCTGGGACTTACCTTGTGGCTGCCTTTCCGGGTTCCAGGCTGCGGAGATCAACAGGCAGCCATGCAGTCTACATCAGGCTTTGTGGGCCAGTGCAGGGGTGGGGTCAGCCCCTGTTAGCAGGGCTTGCATTAGGTGAGGTGGGGCTGTAATCAATCCCAGGGGCTTTGCCTGCCCATTTCTCCCCGGTATAGGAGCGCTGCCACCTGGATCTTGTCCCTGATTTATACAGCTTTCTCACCCACCTTCCCTGTGCTTTTGGTTGTTATGGGACTTGTTACTGTCTGCTTTTTACTCTTTATTGTTTCAGCTTTGGGTGGTTTGGGCATTGGGATAGTCCCGTTGGCTGGGGAGGCAGTGCCTGTGTGCCTGTATCCTGTGTTTGATGACTCCCTGGAGGGGGCTGGAGTCAGTTCAGTGGCATGCCCAGTTTGGGGGCTGTCAGTGGGGCTGTCACCGCCAGGTGGCAAGGAGTCACACAGTGGCCAGCACTCACATTACTCCTGTAGTTTTGCCACTCCTTGGTTGCACCCCCAGCAGACAGGCTGGAGTGTTCAATTTATTGGGTGGCAGGTAGGTCTCCCAATTCAGGATCCATCCTCTGTGCTGCACCAATGTCCCTGTGTTGTATTCAGTAAAAGCAGTGGCCTTTTATTTCTCCAAATCACTTGTGATCTGGTTGTATCATTCCTCACCTCAATGCCACTGAATCCAGAACCCATCTACTCCTGGTGATTTGTTTCTCCCAGTTGCTCTCAGTGCAGCTTTCACTTCACTTTCTAAAGCAGTAGGTTCTCCTTCAAAGGATTCTTCTTGGAAGAAATCGGTCATCCATTTATCTCTTTTGCATAGCTTTCATGTGTTCTGCTCCCACCTTTTTTATTTTGTCCTGTTCAGTTAATGTATTTCCATGTTGCTCTTTCAGCATGCATAATTATGATTTAAATTTCTCTTAGATTTCCTGGATCTTGTTCTTTTTTTTTTTTTTTGTAGTTCTCTTCTATTTCTTTACACTGGTTATTATAATAGTTCTCTTTGTCTCTATATCTAAGGGTTCTTTTAAAAAAAACCTGATTGTATTAATCCATAATTTAGCTCAGATTTCCTACCAGAGGCTTGTATTCTTTTTTCCCAACAGAAACAGAGTTAATAAAGTTATCATATTACCTATTATCTACATGTTGATGGTGTGAAATAATGAATGATTTGTGCTGGTAGGAATGGATTTGGTCAAGTAATATCATAATTCTGAATTATTTCCTTATTATTTTCTTCTAATGTTTTCAAATCAATCTTTCTATACAGATAATTTTTACTTTTTGGAAGGACAAAATGATGCTTTGCTTTGTGGAAATAGTTCAGATGCAGGGTAAGAACACCATTTAAGCTTTTATTTTAAAAACTGCTTTTACGTTTTTGTATGTTATGCTTCATGGTCAGCATAACTTACTGTACAATCCTAAACAAAATTACACTGTTCTAAATCCATGGATTCTGTTCGGGATTTTGTTGTTAGAGTCACATGATCCACATTAAATTATCAAGTAACCATCATTAATATACTGAAAAAAATGAAGTGCAGATTTCACTAGGTGGCTATGCCCCCCCCCCCCCAAGCAATGTTCTGGTGGTAATTAAAGACAAACAAGGTTTTGTTCCCGAAAAAAAATTTTGTGGACTAAAGCCCAGACCATCTGATGAAGTGGACCATAGTCCAGAAAAAGCTTGTACAAGAATAATGTCTTGCTAGTCTTTTAAGGCACTGCCAATCCCTGGTTTATTGAAGTACGAAGTTGCACCCCAGACATCTTGAGCTGCTGTCCTAAAACTTTCCAGTAGGATATGCTATTACAAAGGCCAAATGCTTTTGTAACAGAATTACAATGATGCTTTAATTTTGGCAACAGAGATGATTATTTGTGTCGACTAGCACTTTATTAGATCAGATAGTTCTGAGGGGAACAGTGACACTCTAATAGCATTAACCCACACACCTAAGGAAATGTACAAACAGACCTGTGATAAGGGTGTGGATTGGATTACAAAGTCACAGTTTACTAGAAGACATGTCTACAGAGGTGGCCATTGGGTAAAACAGAGCACATGAGGACCAAAGGAGAAAAAATGGTTGAACAAAGTGACTGTTTTACAACCTAATATCTGTCTTTATTTCTTTATAGTCAATGTCCAGAAGGTTACATATGCATAAAAGCTGGTAGAAACCCCAACTATGGCTACACAAGCTTTGACAGTTTTAGCTGGGCATTCTTATCTCTCTTTCGATTGATGACTCAGGACTTCTGGGAAAATCTTTATCAACTGGTGAGAGAGAATAACTGAGGTGACAAAATCTTAAATATTCTAGACCCAAAACAAAAAAAAATGACCAAGTAACCAGAGCACATCTATTATATCCCCTAGACCTTGCGAGCGGCTGGCAAAACCTATATGATCTTTTTTGTTCTGGTGATTTTCCTGGGCTCTTTCTATCTGATCAACTTGATCCTGGCTGTTGTTGCCATGGCCTATGATGAACAAAATCAAGCCACCATGGAAGAAGCAGAGCAGAAAGAAGCAGAGTTTCAGCAGATGCTGGAACAACTGAAAAAACAACAGGAAGCAGCGCAGGTGCGTTTCTGTGATTTTAGCATAGACTTATGATAAAGGTATGTATTCAGTTTACAGAGGCCTAATCAAAAGTCTCATATCAACCAGCTGCCCACAAGTTTTGATCATTCCAGGGAGACTTGAATCACTGTATAGTGTGGTGTGGCCATTAGACTGTCAGACTAGGATCTCAATGGCCCAGGTTCAAATCCCCACAGAAGACCTTGGGCCAGTCACATACTCTCAGCTTAATTTACTTCACAGAATGTTGTGAGGGTAAAAGTTTAATGAGAGGAGAATCATTTGACTTGTTTTGGGTTCTCTTTGGGGAGAAATGCGGTGTATAAAAGATGTAAATAACTAAATAAACAATGAGAAATATATTTCATTGGATTTGGCAGAAGATTTCCACTAATAGGTGATTTTTTGCCAATTCATCCTTCTATGGTAGGATTTTTTGCCAGTTCATCCTCTGACTGACTTCACCTGCTGTTGGGGTGGGTGGGGATTGCTTGACCCACAGAAGCAGTATTCGAGGGAACATTTTGGGCTGCGGTGAGACAGAGGATGCAAGAAAGCCCTATTTTGATGGAAATTGCTGCTGTTGATGGAAATTGCTGCTGGCATTTTAAAATTTTCTTTAAAAAAACAAAACCCAACACATACTTTATTATGAAAAATTAATAAATGAATAATTAAGCAAACTGCAGTTATCAAAATTATATCATACCTTTACAAAGTTTGAAATAGTTAAGAGATACGTTGCAACTAATACCATGTGGAAGAGGCGGTATGTATAAATATGAGTTCGTGGTATGTATCACTCAGAGGTGGGATTTTAAAATGTTCTTGATCTAAGATGTTCAACTACACAAAAACTATAAAACCCTTAATGAATCCTGATTGTCCAAGTCAAAAGCCTACAAAAAGTGGTAAAAGATATAGAAATAGAAGTACCCACTCCCCCTTAAATTTAGATAATTTAAGATTTCCACTTAACTAGCCCTGATCTGGGTAGCCCAGCTTAGCCTGATGCCATCATATCTCAGAAGCTAAGCAACATCACCCCAGGTTAGTACTTGGATGAGAGACCCAACAAGAAAACCCAGTCGCAACACAGAGGCTGGCAATGGCAAAATCACCTCAGAACATCTCTAGCCTTGAAAATTCTATGTGGTTGACATAAGTCAGCTGTGGTAACAGTACTTTCCATCACCACCAGCTTCTTGTAAGTAGACAGAAAACAGCATAGAAAGTTTGTATGAGGAAAGAACCTGTATTTTTTTTTTAATTGCATTATCTAAGGACTTAGGGACTTTCTTGTATTTTAGTTGAGAACGCTGTTGATTGTATAAGATTTGTGCAGTAAAACTATCCATGCTGTCTGGCAGGCAGCAGCAGCAGCTGCAACAGCATCAGCAGAGTCAAGAGATCCCAGTGCAGGGGGCGGTGTAGAGGGGCTTTCTGAAAGTTCCTCTGAAGCATCTAAGTTGAGCTCAAAGAGTGCCAAAGAAAGGAGAAACAGAAGGAAGAAAAGAAAACAGAAAGAACAATCTGGAGGAGAAGAAAAGGATGAAGATGAGTTTCATGGCTCTGAATCAGAAGATAGCATCAGGAGAAAAGGTTGCCGATTCTCTATTGAAGGGAATAGGCTAACGCTCGAACGGAAACACTCTTCTCCCCACCAGGTACACTGTTATGTACTTGTAAAGTAGAAACTTGACTTGTGCTTTCATGTTACAGGCACTGGACTATGACTTTATTCAGGGGTGGAATTCTAGCAGGAGTTCTTTTGCATATTAGGCCACACACCCCTGATGTAGCCAATCCTCCAAGAGCTTTCAAAAAAAGAGTCTTGTAAGCTCCTGGAGGATTGGCTACAAAAGGGGTGCGTGGCCTAATATTCAAAGGAGCTCCTGCTAGAATTCCACCCCTGACTATATGAGATAGGCACTGACCTCTTATAGAAGCATGGCTCGTTAATTGCTTTTACCTAGCACTTCAAGAATCAATCTGCTGTCCCCAAATTGCAGCGGAGAGGAGAATTCTAGAGGATTCATTTTGTTATGAGGAAGAAGCACATCACAAATTTCCAGAGAGAGTTGAAAAACATTAGTTCTACAGGAACTTCTAGTATACTTGCCAATATATATCCCCACGAAGAGCGTTGTGCTTGGTGGTTAAGATGCTGCTGGAGGTCTGTAGCTTTAGAGACATCCAGTTGTCCTCCACCAGGGCCAGGCCGTTTTTGGCCCTGGCCTCAACCTGATGGAACTCTCTGCTGAATAACATCCATGCCCTGCGGGACTTAATGCAGTTTCACAAGGCAAATCAGACATGTTGCAGGCAATATAGCCTGAGCCTCCATCCTGCTTCTGGTAACCCACCCCCCCTCCCTCCACACCGGCCAGCTGATTGAGGGTGAGAAACGGGGCCCAGGGGAAGAGGATCTGCCTCCAATAGGGGGTTGGCAAGCCTAGCGAATGAGTTGCATTATTGTTATTCTGTTCATATATCTGCTCATATATTCTGTTTGACCTCTGCTCATATATCGGATTATGGATTTTTTTTATTATTAAATGCAGCATAGGAAACAGAAAGAACTAAATCTGGGGGAAAAAAAGTCAGCCTAAGACTCTACAGTCTGCTATCCCCAATGCTCTGTTTTTGTTGTTAATATCTCTTCTCTCTCTTTTTGTCTTCTTTTCAATTTTCCTGCAGTCTTTGTTGAGCATGCGCGGCTCCCTGTTTTCCCCAAGGCGCAACAGCAGAACGAGCCTTTTCAGCTTCAGAGGTAGAGCAAAGGATATAGGATCAGAGAATGACTTTGCTGATGATGAACACAGCACATTTGAAGATAATGATAGCAGAAGAGATTCCCTTTTTGTGCCGCGCAGACATGGTGAACGGCGCAACAGTAACATTAGTCAGGCCAGTAGGTCATCCAGGATGCTGGCAGTGTTTCCAGTGAATGGGAAGATGCACAGCACTGTGGATTGCAATGGGGTGGTTTCCTTGGTTGGTGGACCATCTGTTCCTACATCGCCTGTTGGACAGCTTCTGCCAGAGGTGATAATAGATAAACCAGCTACTGATGACAATGTAAGGAAGTTTTAAATAGTTCAGGCATGGTGGCCTTTTCTTATTGCACCAGCCAGTGTGTCTACAGAATGGAATCCCTTGGTTGGTCAAGCTGTGAATGCTCCTGCATCTTGTAATATCTTTTTTCTATTACTAACAAAGTCAATTTCTAACATTTGGGGGAAAAAAAAATTATATATACCTAGAGAATGTGCAAAAATGTATTGCTTTGTGTGTTTTTTATATTCCAAAAAAAACCCTTAGTTTTTTTATAATATCTGGCTATTAATTAATTCTGTCTGGCCAGGTCCAATGAAATTTAATCTCATTCCAATACTAAGAGCGGGAGGGGTACCATACAGATTCCAACACTGCTTTGGTTGTTCATAAATTTGATTACATTCTGTCTCGTGGACATCACTCTACAATGAACAAATGTGGCTAGAAGTTCTGGTTCCCCAAACACTGGTAAAATCACTCCAAATTTCACTTTGTATGTATTTAGCATTTTCATGCATCTTTCAACCTGATACTCCATCTTTGGCTGACAAACTGAACACATTTGAGATAACCACATCAATTCACACACATTATCAGTGTCAAATACATGTGCACATATATGCTGTCAAAGACACATACACTCTCTTTCTGTACCTGTATTGAAAAACAGAACCTTCCTATATGCCTTTTTTGGAGAAGCATGACAATGTTAGACTTCTTTTCTTTTCTTTTCTTGCATTAAATTTGAATGAAAAAGCTTGCCATCCCATTTTAAACACAGAAGATGAGCAAGAGACATGCCATCATTATTTGCTCATGGTTCAAGATACTGGGTTGGATCCCACCAGCTTTTTTGCTCAGCCTCACCCAATTCCCCTCCTTATTACAGCCTCCATCTCGCAGGGATTTTGTCTATGATTCTCAGGATAGCTTTTTCGGTGGTCAAAGGGTACTTTCTCCATATGTTTCTAGCAGCGGAAAACCAGGTTGGATCCAACCCATTGTTTATAACCTGGAATTTAGGCTACAATTCTATCTGTGGGAAAAGCTCACAAAGAAATGACTGGGGAGGGGGGGGGGAATCACTACTGACTATTTCAATTCAGTTTCAATTCATTTCTTTTTCCATCAACTTCAAACAGAAGACTAAAATTGTGTCACGGAGCTGAACATACATCTCAGATGAAGTGCATTGTGGGGGAAATCTACGTTTGGTGAAGTTTGGCATGCTTTCCAAGGCTTAGCCCTGCAGACACTTACTTCGAAATAAATCCCATTGAAATCAGATGTACAGGTTGAAAAGTATGGGCAAATGGAATTTTGCAAGGCTAAGAAGAGTAAACAGGGCAATTTAAAAAAAAAAAATTGACACAGTGGTGGAATGTTCCCTGACAGTCACCAGGGAAGTATGAAAATGAGAAAGTTACAGATACGAAGACAGCATGTTTCCTACAAATACTTTTAAAATACCAGGTTAATAATACAATAAAGTAACTAAAATCTGGCATGAGTAACAAAGCATAATTCAAAAGCATGAAGCATGTACACCTTCCAGTTTAGACATTCTTCATATTACGTTAACTATATTCCACTTATATCTGTAGGGTGATCTTATGTTTCACTCTCTTTTCTGCAGGCCACGACCACGGAGACTGAAATGAAAAAGAGAAGATCGAGTTCTTTTCATGTTTCTATGGATTTTTTGGAAGACCCTACTCTAAGGGAAAGAGCAATGAGTATAGCTAGCATAATCACAAACACCATGGAAGGTATATAGAGAGGGGTTACTTTAAAAATAATAAATGCATATGTTAAAAATATTGTATAATGAGGAAGCTCTATGGAATACCAGGAGTAACTGACTCTAAGCCTTCTTAAATACTGATGGGTATGATCTACTTAACATGCATTAACAATGCAATCTTAAACAGAGTTAAACCCTTTCAAGTCATTTAATGGATTCGTAATAGCGTAACTCTCTTTAAGATTGCACTGTGTATTATCTATAGAAAGCTGCTTTACACTGAGTCAAATAGTTGGTCTGCCTAGCTTACCACTGACTACTCCAGGGCACTTTTGAAATTTTGAGATGACATGGTGCCATCCCAAAATGGCTGCTGCAGGAGGGAGAGGCAAACACAATACCTCCCTCATTAATTTGCAAAACAATTGCATGAAAACTACCTTGAATACATAAAGCTGCCATATTCAGAGTCTGGTCACCTGTACTTCTACTCCTGAACACTTCCCTCCCCTCATGCAACAGCTTGGCTCCCTGGACTCTAAGACTAGAAGCTCCCTCTCTAGGTTTGACAGATCCCTACCTTGCACCAGCAGGGGGTGGTAGGGAGCTTTCCAGGAGTGTGGGGGGGCTGACATGATGATTTCACGCATCATGCCAGGGAAGTCATGTAGTGATGCTCTAGCTTTTGGGCAGACTCTATGGTAAAATTTGGCTCAAACCATAAAGTTTTACCCCAAACCCAGAGCATCACCATGCAATGTCCCCGGCATGATGACATCACTTCTGTGTGATGTCATCACATCAGGGACGTCACACAGGGTCATGGCTGTTGGGGGCAGGGCTTTCTCCACTGACCTGCTGGCTGGCAGCAGGCAGGAGCCTGCAAGGTCAGGGGCCCCCCCACTCCTGCCTGGGATCTGTCAACCCTATCCCTCTCTGCTTTGCAAAAGAAGCTTATGGCAATAGTCGGTCATGAAGCGTGAATGGAATGGCACACTGGCTAAGGAAAGCCTGGGTGCTTAACTGTACTCCAGTTGTTGCATCTGCTACTGTATTTCATTTGAATGAGGGCAGCCAGTAATAAGCCCTGCCTTGCAATGACCCACTTTCTGAAAATCTTCAGAGGTACCAGAGGAAGCAGCGGTTGGGAACCCTGGTATACTCTGACAGACAGCAGTTCTCCATGGTCTCAGGCAAAGAAAGGTCTTTCCTAAAGACTGAGATCTTTCTAACAGGAGACACCAAGGGAAGGGGTGCTTTTGAACCTGGGATTATGGAATGCATGCTTCCTCCCCCCCCCACCCCCCTCGAGCTACTGTCCCTCCCTAACAAACATGAATATGGTGATTAGGATCAACTTAACAAATAACCCACAAAAGATATGCAGGAGTTTAGAAAACAAGCTGAAAGCAAATTTTATATAAATTAGAAAATACAAGAATTTTCACTTTCTGATTAAATTGGGAGCAAAAAAGAAGAAACAGCAGCAAAAAACTATGGATTCTTGTCTCATGGGTAAAGTTTTCTTTAGAATCCCTTGACTTGTCTGACACTGTGAAGCAGAAAACTGTAGAACAATTTGATAATTTGAAAATATGCTCCATGTTTTAAAATAGATCTGTGCTGCAGGATATTTCTATAGAATCAAAAAAACAAAACAATAGCTATCTTTCCCATGCCATCAGTATTTGAGGGCAAAGCTCTGGTCAGATCGATTGACTCAAATCTGCTGGCTTCAGCAGGAAGAACATAATTGTGGAAGGCTGTGAGTTGTCTGAGTTACAAAATGATTACCAAGTTGCTAGGCTGCTCTTACTAGTTTTATTCGATCGAAAGAACAGCTATTTGTGCTGCTAAGAGTTCATGACAAATGGAATTGCCCACATTAAACAAAAAAAAAAAAATGGAGAAAACAGATCACATCAAGGATTGACCGATGATATGCCTTCCAGCTGCATGTGAATCCTTATCTCCACATTGATAATTAAGGTAGCCATTTTCAAAAGATAATCAAGCACAACTGTGTACAGTATGCATGCAAAAATTTCAACAGATGGAGTGGTGGCCTTCCCAGTTCATAGGGTTGTCAACTTCCACATGGCACTTTGAGATCTCCTCTTATTACAATGGGTCTCCAGATTACAGAGATATGTTCCCCTGGAGAAAATGGCTGCTTCGGAGGGTAGACTATATGGCTTTATATCCTACCGAGGTCCCTCCCCTCCCCAAACCCAGCCCAGGCTCCACTCCCCAAATTTCCAGGTTTTCCCTAACCCAGAGCTGACAACCCTACCAGTTCACCTTTTTTTGTTTGTTTGTGTGAATATATTATATAAAAGCATTGAACATATGAACATATGAAGCTGCCTTATACTGAATCAGACCTTTGGTCCATCAAAGTCAGTATTGTCTTCTCAGACTGGCAGCGGCTCTCCAGGGTCTCAAGCTGAGGCTTTTCACACCTATTTGCCTGGACCCTTTTTTGGAGATGCCGGGGATTGAACCTGGGACCTTCTGCTTCCCAAGCAGATGCTCTACCACTGAGCCACCGTCCCTCCCCATTCTGTGAGCTATACTTGTGAAGCATAGAATAACAAGATTTGACAACATTGCAATTTAAGGTTTTTGGAGCGTTGCCTTTAAAGCACTAAATGGGCAGGGTCTAGCATTGACTAAAGAGTGCTTCTTCTACATGAGCCTCCACACAGCACATGAGCAGTGTTCCCTCTAAGCTGAGTTAGCATGAGCTAGCTCACAGATTATTAGCCTCCAGCTCACACATTATTGCCTTAGCTCAGGAAGGATGACCCCAGAGCACACTAATTTATGCAGTAGCTCACAAAATAGAATTTTTGCTCACAAGACTCTGCCGCTTAGAGGGAACATTGCACATCAGATCTTACAGGAAAGTGTTGCACTCTGTCTCATCTTTCAAAGAGGTTAATTCCGTGCTTGACGATCTAATAAACTCATTGCAATGTTTTTCATACTCCTAGAAATATTTTCTGATGCCTTCCGATTTGTTTCTTTCATTTCTGTATTTCTGGATTCAGGACTAGATTAGATTAGATTAGATAATTAGATTAGATAATTTTATTTATATCCCGCCCTCCCCGCCGGGGCAGGCTCAGGGCGGCTAACAGTAACATTCCATTATACAAAGACAGAGTTACATTCAACATTAAAAATTCTAATAGGTTTAAAATTAATTAATTTAATAAAAGTGTTAATGCTATTGCTATTTGTACTTTATTATGATGGCGGTCTCATTAGCAATTACTTTCCTCGTCAGCGAAAGCCAGTCGGTAGAGGAAAGTCTTGCAGGCCCTGCGGAATTGTTCAAGGTCCCGCAGGGCCCGCATTTCCTCTGGAAGTTGGTTCCATAAGTTCGGGGCTACATAGGAGAAGGCCCGATTTCGGGTGCATTGCAGCTTCACCTCTCTTGGTCCGGGGGTGGTCAACAAGTTTTTTCCAGCTGACCTCAGTGCTCTCTGGGGCTCATATGGGGAGAGACGGTCCCTAAGGTAGACAGGTCCTTGACCATATAGGGCTTTAAAGGTAATGACCAGCACTTTGTAACGAACCCGGTATATAACTGGTAGCCAGTGCAGCTCGCGCAGTCCAGGCTGTATGTGCTCCCATTTAGGGAGCCCCAACAGTAGCCTGGCTGCTGCGTTCTGCACCACCTGCAGTTTCCGGGTTCGGTACAGAGGCAGCCCCATGTAGAGGGCATTACAGTAATCCAGTCTCGAGGTGACCGTTGCGTGAAGTACCGTTGCCAGATCTTGGCGCTCTAGGAAGGGAGCCAACTGCCTTGCCCGCCTCAGGTGGAAAAAGGCTGACTTGGCAGTGGCTGCAATCTGGGCCTCCATTGATAATGAAGGCTCCAGTAGAACTCCCAGACTCCTAACCCGGTGCGCCGCTTTCAGCGGCGCCCCGTCGAAGACCGGAAGAGGTATTTCCCCTTCCCGGGCGCCCCGACCCAGACAAAGGACTTCTGTCTTCGCTGGATTCAACTTCAGCCTGCTCCTCCTCAACCACATTGCCATATCCTGCAAGGCCCGGTCTAAATTCTCAGGGACGCAGTCAGGCCGGCCGTCCATCAGCAGATAGAGTTGGGTGTCATCTGCATATTGATGGCACCCAAGTCCGTATCTCCTGGCAATCTGGGCAAGGGGGGCATATAGATATTGAATAACATTGGTGAGAGAACTGCCCCCTGAGGCACTCCACAATCCAGTGTGCGCCTCCGGGAACGCTCGCCACCAATTGCCACCCTTTGTCCCCGATCCTCGAGGAAGGAGGAGAGCCATTGTAAGGCAGACCCCCTCACGCCTATATCGGCGAGGCGGCGGGTCAGTAGCCGATGGTCGACCGTGTCGAACGCGGCCGACAGGTCTAACAACATCAGCACCGCCACACCGCCCCGATCCAGATGCCGTTGGAGATCATCTACCAGGGCGACCAGTACTGTCTCCGTCCCATAGCCCGGGCGAAAGCCGGACTGGCAAGGGTCTAGGATGGAAGCGTCATCCAGAAAGCTCTGCAACTGCGACACCACTGCCCTCTCTATTATTTTACCTAAAAACGGTAAATTAGAGACCGGTCGGTAATTTGCCAATTCGGCCGGGTCTGCTGTACTTTTTTTCAAGAGGGGTCGGACCAAAGCCTCTTTCAGGAAGCAGGAACAGTTTAATTCCTTTTGTTTTGTCTTTTCTTAGCTGTGTTTGAGGTGGCATTTGTCAAGTTTGGAATGGTCAGCATGACCCATTTTGGTTTCCCCCACCCCTTTCCTCCCCTTTTTTGGCAGAACTTGAAGAATCACGACAGAAATGCCCTCCTTGGTGGTACAAATTTGCAAACATTTTCTTGATCTGGGACTGCTGTCCGTGTTGGTTGAAACTAAAGCATTACGTTAACATAGTTGTGATGGATCCATTTGTTGATCTCGCTATCACGATTTGCATTGTTTTAAATACACTGTTTATGGCAATGGAGCATTACCCAATGACTGAACATTTTAATAACGTGCTGTCGGTTGGAAACCTGGTGAGTCTCTTTATGGATATTTGGCCCTTTGTGTGTTTTGAAGGTATGCTTGAATCACAGTTCTATAGGGGTTTTTTCCCCCATTACAAAAGAAACTGGTGTGGGTGAACTATCAGACAGTTATATTAATACAGACCGGAGCTGGTATTTTCTCCTCTTATACTGTTGTTTTCTTTTGTCAAAAGATAAATTTACTTTGATCCTGTTCAGTGGAGGGATGTGCATTCATTTTTAGATGAATGAAAAAGTCCCACTTATTTTCATTCTTTTTGAAGCAAACTTATTCCATTCAAGTTTGTTTCACTAGGAAGCCCATTTCTGGTTGCATTCTATATTTAACATCTGTTTTATGATGAAATTCTCAGGAATTCTGCCCCATGACTGATGAATCATTCCTGCCAAATCCGAAAGACATGGGAGAACAGCCTCACAGTTTTATAGGCAATTAAATTAATGAGCTTTATTTTAAAACATATTGGATGCTATAGCATCTAGAAAGCTTACCATGAAATTTCGGGAAATTTGAACCCTCAAGAGATAGCATAGACAAGAAGCATTCAATCAATCACCAAAGTAATCAGGAAGCAATCAATTATAAAAGTAAATGATTTTTCATTATTGATATTTGTGGCTAGTGTGTGTGTGTTGGGGGGAGAGAGACTGAGTCAGGGAGAGAGATAGAAATGGGAAACTAACATGACAAGCATTCAGTCAATCCATAAAAACAAATTTTATTTCTCATATGTGTTTGTGCTGATGAAACTGGAGCCCATTTTTCTGATCTCTTGAATTTGGCCACAGTGAATGCCTTGGATGAGGACTGTCCCACATTCTCCTTTAACTCGCTGTTAAGTTCTGGTTTCATCAGGGTTTCCCCCTCTGTTCTGCACATAGTTTGCTGCCTCAAGTGGTCAATTTCATGTCAAACAACTTTAACTTCAGGGAGATAAGCTGAAACTAAAGCCATTTGATTTCAAATCGACCACTAGAGAGAGCAAAATACATGCAGAACAGGAAAATAAACTTGAAGAAACAGGAACTTACCAGCGAGTAAAATGAGTATGCAGAAAAGCCCAGAGATGCTGTGACTTCATTTGCCCATAAAATGGAAGGCTTTTCTCCTGTATAGAGGAAATTTGGGAGGTAGGCTTTTATTGGTAAAGAGTATTGTCTGGAATAATGTCATGCAGACTGGATGGGAAACAAAAACATTGCAGCCAGAAATTTGTTTGCATTTAAACCAATAAAAGCAAAATTAAGAAAAACTGTGAGAATAAGAAAATGAAACAGTTCAGCATGGCAGCACATTGAAAAATTGGGATTACAAGAACATACAGTATTCTAAAAAGATATTGAAATGTAAGAAACTTCAAAAGCAGCATATAATGTAATATGATTTTTAAAGGAGCAAAATCATATCTGAAAAAAAATTAGAAGAATGAAAGATACCACATTCTTGAATGTCAGCCCAGCGGGGCATAGGATCTGCTTTTCTTTTTTAAATTTCTTTTAATTTTTAACTGTTATTTTTTATACTAAACTCAGATTTGCAGTTTATAACACTACTAGCAAACTTATAGTAAAATTACTTAACTAATTCACAAACTTTCAGACACAGTTTGACTAAATATTGTCATGAAATAAGTGGCTATTCGAAAATTAGGGTTAATAAAAAATTTAACATTTGCTTATATAAATAGTTATTTTGAATGATATCGTTCTTTGGCAAATATTCTAAAGGAGACCATATTGCCACAAATTTTGATTCATACAACTCTGAAGGGGATGGTGATGTGTTAATTGAAATGTTATGCATAATAAGGGGCATAGTATCTGCTTGTGCATCATAATATGTGACCATATTCTAGTAAATTTTAAGGAGCAACTTAAGGAGCAAAGGGCATTTTGTAGATTGAAAGAAAATGGAGAATCTTTGGCTTTCAATCTCAACGGTATGCTTTCAAAATTCTAATAAGAATTTCCTGTAATACAAAGGTTATTTTGTTTGTTTAGAGTTTCTTATAGCTATGGATATCTTAAACATGAAATCTTGCATAAATCTGTCAACTGGAATTTTAAACTCGCTAAATATCATATTTTGCATTCAGGTGTTCACTGGAATCTTCACAGGAGAAATGGTTCTCAAACTAGTAGCCATGGACCCCTATTATTACTTCCAAGAAGGCTGGAACATTTTTGATGGGTTTATTGTAACCCTTAGTTTGGTTGAACTTGGCCTTGCAGACGTGGAAGGGCTGTCAGTTCTTCGGTCTTTCAGACTGGTAAATATATCAAAGTCAAAAATAATGGGCTGGATTTTAAGATCTGGAGATCCACTCATAGAAAGGAAATGTCTCACCTTCTCCCATTTTCTTAAATACCAGACCTACCTAAAAAAATTGTTCTTAAGAGTTGGTGTACCATTTGGAACAGCGTGGAATGCAGTACAGGGGTTGCATCTTGAGTGTGAAATCTGACAAAATTGCAGGAACCCCCACCCCACATGCATACAACTAAATAGCTCCACCCCAAGACCCCTTAAGGAAATCCCCAAATAGGGGGTGCAGGCACACAGGCACAGCCTCCCCCTCAAAAAGGATCCATCCCAATGCCCAAACTGCCCAAAACCCTGACCCCATGGCCCCAACTATCCATGACTGTCCAGCTGGGCTGCTGTGGGGCCACACCTCCCCTACCCCATACATTCGGTACAGAGCTGGCCAGCCAGCCTTTCAAGTTTGCTTCCTGCCCTTTGGCCCGCAAATGCGGCCCCTGCTGACTTAGGACCATTACTTCCCCTCACTGCTTGCTGAAGTGAACTTGGACAATGAAGTGAGAGTGGGAATTCCCCTGCCCCTACCTAGGAAATCATAAGCCTAGTACATAGGACTACAAACTTTGTAGTGATTTAATTTGTCAGTTTTTAAATTTTATATAATGTATTTATATCCTGCTTTTCCAGCTATATAACTGTCCAAAGGAAGCTCACAATTAAAAATGTCGAATAAAAAAGCAAAATAATCTTACTACGCTAATAGCAACTTGTTCATAATACACAGAATATGTACAGTATCCGTTAAATCATGGAAGATGCAAGAAATCTCACTATCACTCCAGGCTGAACAAAACTAAGGCCATTTCTACATCTGTGCTTTGCCTCTCTTTCACTGCTGTTTTCCTTCGCATTGTAAAATCCCTTCCACATCTCATCCAGTTTTCAGGCCCCCATTTCCTGTCATGTTTTCCTCCTCCTTCTACATCTATTTTGCTCCAATCAGCTGCCAGTTCCTGGTTGCCCCGGATCTACTCAAAGTGCTGTTGCTGCACTCCTTTCATTTGCCTCGGGCCAAGTTCAAACTTTCTTGAATGAGAAGTTTCCTCACAGTGCATAATGCCTCCCTTTACCTCTAGCAATGACATGCCCATTTTTCAGAATGCATCTCCTTCCCTCACCCAATGCCTGCTGGGATATGTAGTACATTGTGAGGGGGAAAAGTCTGATTGTGGGTTTTTTCTGCGTGTGTGCTATTGTGACAAGAGAATGGTGCAACTTCAACAGCAGAGAGATTTTCCAAAAAAACCTTCTCATGTACTGCAAATAGGGTCCTTGGGGAAGATCTCAATGGATGGGCAAGTGCATATAGGAGGAGATGGGCCATGTACTATAGTCTCAGACACTTCAGGGCTTGGCAACAGATCCGTGTCACCACTGTGAACTGTGCTCAGATCAATTTGAACACCAATATGGATCTTTCAGTACAGTGGTAATATGATCACTACTGCAGTCCTCTTTACCCATGCCGCACCCTTTTGAATAGCAGCTTTTGAAACACTTTAAAAGGCAGCCCATGTGACTGATTACTGCAATCTGATTTAATAGATTTTTATTTATTTATTTTATTTTATTTATATCCCGCCCTACCCCACCGAAGCGGGCTCAGAGTGGCTTACAACACAGAAATTCTAACAATAAAATTCAAATTTTAAATACAATAACAATTTATATAATTAAGAGATTAAAACATTAAAATACATTTAAAAAATCAGTACATCAATCCAGCACTATGCTATCTATCAACTTCCTTCAGTATTTTGGTAGTTTTGGTGGTTTTGGTGCCGGTGAGTTATAGGCCAACCGGAAGAGGACTGTCTTAAAGGCCCTGCGGAATTGTCCAATATCCCGCAGGGCCCTGACCTCCTCCGGTAACTGGTTCCCACTGATTTCAATGTAACTAAATCATTCCAAACTTTTAATTTATTATCTGTTTATTTAAAACATTTATATGTTGCTTCTTCAGATACCTGCTTGAGGTGACTGACAACATAAAAGATAAAATCATTAAAGAAAGTAATTAAAAAATTATTAACATTAACCATTAAAAACTAGCCAATAAAAATCTAGAAGCCATGAAATCATAAAAGCCTAGACGCCATAAAATACAACAAAACCCATTTGTGTAAAATGTTTGGCAGCCTGAATAAGCCTCATACCAGTCCTTAGTCTAAAAGCAGATTATATAAGTAATTAAAAAGATCAAACACCCAATCAAAAGTCCAGGAAAAAAGAAACATTTTGTTTTGATGTCTAAAACAGAGTAGAGTGGATTGCACCTATTAACTTCTACACCGATACCCTTTACAGTATTCTATTTCTTGTTTCTTTCTTTTCCAGTTGCGAGTTTTCAAGTTGGCAAAATCCTGGCCAACTCTAAATATGCTGATAAAGATCATTGGCAACTCTGTTGGGGCTCTGGGGAATCTGACCTTGGTCTTGGCCATCATTGTCTTCATCTTTGCTGTGGTTGGCATGCAGCTGTTTGGCAAAAGCTACAAAGAATGTGTCTGCAAGATCGCTAATGACTGTGAACTTCCACGCTGGCACATGAATGACTTTTTCCACTCTTTCTTGATTGTCTTCCGAGTACTTTGTGGAGAATGGATAGAGACCATGTGGGACTGTATGGAAGTTGCAGGTCAAGCCATGTGCCTTACGGTCTTCATGATGGTTATGGTGATTGGAAATCTAGTGGTATGTAACATTAAATATACAGATATATATGTATTCGTTCTGGATTGGAGCTATGTGTGATCTAATATGGAACAAAACACACTGGGTATTTCAGCAAAGCCTTTTCAAGATTTTTTTTTTACATGTAATAATTAGAAATTATGCTGAGCGTTTAATATGAATAAATCTAATTCTCAACGTGGTTTCATCTCTGGATGCTTAAATTCAGAGACTGGAACCATAAACAGACAAGACAGATTTCTCTCTCTCTCTCTCTCGGCTTGGCTTCGCGAACGAAGATTTAAGAAGGGTGCAATAGTCCACGTCTGCTGCAGGCTCGCTGGTGGCTGACAAGACCAATGCGGGACAGGCAGGTCCGGCCACAGTGGCTGCAGGGAAAAGTCTGATTTGGGGTTGGTGCTGTAGCAGTGCGATTCTTCCTCAATCTCCTTTTGATTTTTCTACAAACCTGAGAAAAGCCCCAGGTTTGCAGAAAAATCTGAATTCTTAAAAAAAAAAAAAAATACAGTGGGGGGGTTAAAATCCCCAAATAATAGAAACAGCACCTGTACCTTTAAGAAACAAATGCCTTCTACAGTAAGCATTGTGGGGGTTGCTAGGCAACCACAATAGCAATACCAGTCTTCAGGCCTTGGTTTCTGTCAGTAAAAGGCAGGGGGAGGGGGGCACTTTCCAGACCTGACTCACTACTATTCAACAGGAGCCACCACACAAAAGCCAGTGTGGTGTAGTGGTTAGCATTTCAGACTAGGAGCTGTTAGACAGAAGTTCAAATCCCCGCTCTTCTCTTGCTGGGTGATCTTAGGTCTGTCAGATGCTCCCAGCTTAATTTTTCTCACAGTTATTGTGGGGATAAAATGGATGTCAGGAAAATGATGTAAACTGCTTTGAGTCTCAGCAGGGGAGAAAGGTGGGTATAAATTAAATAAATAAATAATCAATAAAGCTGGAGATGGGAGGCAAATAAAAAGTAGGTTTGCTGATGGGTGGGAAGAAGAGAAGGAAGCAAGGAAAGGGAAGAGGCTATGGGAGCTGCCAGAAAAAGGCAAAGATGAAATAGTTGGGGAGGCAAGGTACGGGGAAAATGAGACGCCTTCCACAAGTTCTGGCAGATCACCTACTTATATATCTATACACAAATAGAAATGTCTGCCAAATCTGAAGATACCTAAATCCAGTGACTGGAGCTATGAACAGGCAAGACAGATCTTTCTACAAACCTGAACTTGTGTGTAAGTTATGTGCCATCAAGTTTGCTTCAAACTTATGGCAACTCTAAAGATTTATGACTTCCAAAATGTCCTATCATTAACAGCTTTAGTTAGGTTTTTCAAACTGAAGGCCATGGTTTCTTTTATTGAAGCAATCATGTTGGGTCATCCTCTTTTCCTACTGCCTTCAACATTTCCTACAATTATTGTCTTTTCCATTATTGTCTTCTCATTATGTGACTAAAGTACAATAGCCTCAGTTAAGTTATTTTAGCTCCTAGGGAGAATTCAGACTTGATTTAATCTAGAACCCATTTATATGACTTTTTGGCATCCCACGATATCTGTAAAACTCTCCTCCAACATGACATTTCAAATGAATTAATTTTCTTTCTGTCAGCTTTCTTCAGTGTCCAGTTTTTAGGTCCACATATAGTAATTGGGAATATTATAGTATAAATTATCCAACAGGAGTTGCATACTATTGAATTTGCTCCCTTGTTTCCAGGTGACAGGGTTACATCAAGGTTATGCTGGATGACAGAGTAACATATTCCAGCAATAACTATTATTCTGACACAACATCCCTTGGAACCAATTTGAAACTTTATAAGGGTGCATAATGGAGGTTGCTAATTGGTGGCATATATTCAACCATGCAGCTCCCCCAACAGAACAGCATTTGTATTTGTGGGAGCAGGGGCAGTACTTTCTGTCAGTCCTAAGCTCTGCTCACGACCTGAGTTCGATCCCAGCGAAAGCTGGTTCAGGTAGCCGGCTCAAGATTGACTCAGCCTTCCATCCTTCCGAGGTTGGTAATTATCTTTTTCCTGGGCTGTATAGGCAGCCATTGTAGCAGTCATGTAATGAGACTGGGGAAACCCAGGTTCAAATTTGTACTCAGCTGTGAAATTCTTTGAGTGACATTAAGCCAACATTCTCTCTCACAGTTACAGAACCTTTATTGGCATAACAACAGTATCAAATCAAGGAAGCAGGAAAAGAAAAGTTGGTTAATTAAACATTCTAAACAGACTTCTTCTCCTTTAAGCATAAATAAAGGAAGCTTGCCATTGCTTCGATGGTTTTAGCCTTATTTGAGGCTAGTAAACTCACTACCTTGTTTTCATCAGATTTACCCCCCAGGGATTGCAATATAGGATCCAGATAAGATGCACATAAATCACAGTAGAATCTGCAGGATAAAAGTACGTGGTCTGTTCCTTCAATTTTCTTCAGCCCACAGGGCAGAGCCGATCCATGGGTGCGTGGCGCTCTAGGTAGGTGTCCCCCAATGCCGCCCCAAGTGGTGCTGCAATGCACCGCTATGCTCCATTCCACCCCCCCAGGTGCCACTTCGAGATGCTCACCTGCCCCCTCCTTCCCCCCTTCCCTTCCCATCCCGTCACCACCCGCCCCATGATCACAGCGCTGTGCCGGGGTCTTGCCATGGTGTGCATCTTATCTTTAGAAGAATGCACTGAGGCTTCCCCCCCCCTTCATTTCCGGAACCAGAAGAGAGGGGGAGCCAAGCTTTCGCCAGCGCATTCTTCTAAAGATAAGATGTACGCCACACTGGGGATGGCAGGGCCCCAGTGCTGTGCGCTGTGATCATGCGGGTAGCGACGGGAAGGGGGGCACTGCACCTAGCCGTGGCACCCGGGGGGATGGGGCGGAGCATGGTGCGGGAAAGGATGGGCTGCTGCAGAGGCAGGCACGCAGGTGGAGGAGGCAAGCAAACTTAGGTGCTTGCCTGGGGCCCAATTCAGCGCTCCCACCCTCCCAGGCAACCTGTTAGTGTTGTCAGCTTTGGGTTGGTAAACACCTGGAAATTTGGGGTATGAAGCCTGGCAGTGTCGGAGTATGGTTTGGGTAGGGTATAATGCCACAGAGGCCACCTTCCAAAGCCATTTTCTCCGAGTGAGCTGATCTCTGTTGCCTGGCAATCAGTCGCACTCCCAGAAGATATCCAGCCATTGGCAGCCCTATATAATCCTAGGTTTACATGTGGGTATTTCAAGCTCATTATTTTAACAAGAGATGTCCATGGAGCCAAAAAGTAGGATCTCTCTTTTCTTTTTCCCCCTCCTCCTGGTTTAGGTACTAAATCTATTTTTGGCCTTGCTGCTGAGCTCCTTCAGTGCTGACAACCTAGCTGCTACAGATGACGACAATGAAATGAACAATCTCCAGATCGCTGTGGCAAGAATAGATAAAGGGGTAGACTATATGAAAAGGAAAATCCGTGAATTCATTCAGAAATCCTTCGTTAAGAAGCAGAAGGCTTTGGATGAGATCAAACCCCTCGAGGAGCTAAACAATAAGAACATCTGTGTTTCCAACCACACTATGGAAATCGGCAAGGATCTGAATTACCTTCAGGATGTAAATGGAACCACAAGTGGCATCGGCACGGGTAGCAGCGTAGAAAAATATATCATCGATGAAAGTGATTACATGTCTTTTATAAACAACCCGAGCCTGACTGTGACTGTGCCAATAGCTGTTGGAGAGTCAGATTTTGAAAATTTAAATACAGAGGAGTTCAGCAGTGAATCAGATTTGGAAGAGAGCAAAGAGGTAAGTTTTGATTGACTTATGAGCTACTATGGAGACCCTTCTTTGAGACAGAACTTTCTCTACAGGTACAATCTGTTCTAGCAACAACCCTGGACACAACTGGACAGCCTCTCTTATTTCCCTTAGAAAGAAAAAGGATTAATGGAGCAATCGTAAGGTCTGCATAGAAGTAACTCCAATTTCATTCAGTGGTGCTTGCTCCCCCAAAAGCATCCTTAGGATTGCATCCTATCCTTACTAAATGACTATGGCATGCATTTGCCCATTTATACCAGCTATTCAACACTCTTTTGTCTTCCTTGATGCAATTACCAAAACTTGTCAGAAATCTGTAAGGAAGCACTCATCAGCCATGCAGAAAATATTTCAATGATTTCTTTGGAATTCAACCTAGAGATACAGTACCCAGCACTTTGTCCCATGTGGTTAAGTTTGGTGTAGTGGTTAAGTGTGCAGACTTTTATCTGGGAGAACTGGGTTTGATTCCCCACTCCTCCATTTGCAGCTGCTGGAATGGTCTTGGATCAGCCATAGCTCTCGTAGGAGTTGTCCTTGAAAGAGCAGTGCTGTAAGAGCTCTCTCAGCCCCACCTACCTCACAGGGTGTCTATTGTGGGGCGGGGGGGAGGTAAAAGAGATTGTGATTGCTCTGAGACTCTGACATTCAGAGTATAGGGTGAGATATAAATCCAATATCTTCTTCTTCTTCTTAAGACTGCTCACATCTCAGAAACAGTTCTTTGATGGTACATGGGACAGCAGAAGACAGTGGGCTGCAGAAAATATTTCTTCTGTCTGCAGAGTTCTGCCTATAGTTGTTTGCATCCAAACCAATCATATTATCTATGTTACTTTTTGAACGTACTGGTCTCCATCTACCAGTTTTAACTTTCACAGTGCTCACTCTGTTACTTCATTAAGGGGAACCCTAGAAAATCAACTGTCCACTGGCCCATTAAAGATCTGTTACAAGAACAGATTATAGAGCTATAGCTAGCTAAGCTGCTCCCTTTTAAAAAAGATACTATTTTTCATCTTGAACTCAGTATATTGGTATTTATTTTCCTTCACAGAAACTAAATTCTTCTAGCTCATCTTCTGAAGGTAGCACAGTTGATATTGGACTTCCGGCAGAAGAGCAACCGGAAGTAGAAGCTGAGGAAGCACAAGAACCAGAAGCTTGTTTTACAGAAGGTGAGGGAAGGTAACATTAAGCAAGCAACTACCAGACAACTTTGCTTGGCTTCTGTCTACTTCTATTGTGTTTTTTTTTTGGGGGGGGGGGGGGATAAGTTTTGAAGGAACAAAAGCCAAGTTTACATTTTCTGTATATTGACAGATTCTTGGAGAAGTATGCCAAATAAATAACTTGGTCGTAGAATGTGAAACAAAATAATTTGGAAGGGTTTTTGTTGTTGTCTTTGATGAGTTGTCAGATTTTAATATATTTTCAGGTTGCATACGAAAATTCAAGTGCTGTGACGTTAGTGTTGAAGATGGAAGAGGAAAACAGTGGTGGAATCTTAGAAAAACCTGTTTCCGAATAGTTGAACACAACTGGTTTGAAACTTTCATTGTCTTTATGATTCTTCTTAGCAGTGGTGCTCTGGTAAGTGAAAACAGAAAAGAAAAAGATTAAAAATATGGCTTATGTGTAAAATTTAAAAATTATATTTTGAAAACTATGGCCAACTTATAGTCCTTCTGAAGTATTCAGAAACATATTTCTAATAATGCCTAGCCTCCATCAAATACTTTACACATGATTATTGTTTAAATTTTATCGATAAATTATTCCTTGATGTTTGAGCCACAGACAAAGCTAAAGAAGGTAGATGCCAAAGTGGAATAAGAGTGGAAGAGACAGGAAATCAACTTTGTTGTTCCATTCCATATTTTTAATGTACATCAGCCTCTACCTACTAAATATATGCTTTTTAAAATAAAGTTTCATGGGGTAGGGCAAGAACTGATCGTGATAAGGACTCCGTAGGATAAACTGGCTCATTCAGATATCGTGCAAAATCTTGATTAGGATGACTGTCTGGACCCAGCCACTAACCGTTGTTGGTTTGCTAGGGAATATAAAACCGAAATCTGAAACCATGTTTGAAGTTGGTTTATTTGAAGAAATGTGCATGCACACAAAAACTTATACCCAGAACTATACTTTGTTGGTCTTAAAAGTGCTACTGGACTCAAACTTTGTTTTATTATCCCCAGTTAGTCTTAAATATGGTTCTGCATTTTGTACAAACATGGACATCATAGTTTAATCCTGGCTAGGGACACATGAACACCGCCCAGTTTGGCTCATGTCCTATTCACTGATCACAACCAAGGACCTGATTTTTTGAGGACTGGCTCAATAACTCATTGATCTGTTCTCAACAGGTTGCTTCACTAGCCATTTCTAGCCATGCAGTGCAACTAGTTTTGCATTCACGTGTGTTCTGAAAGTGTGAATGACTGCTGAACAGAGAAGGTGTCACATTTCTAACTTTACAGTGTTTCAGCCCTGCCGAAGTTCAAAGAAGTACAAAGGAGGGGAGGAGTTTAGAAACTCATTTTCATCTCAACTGTGTTTGTGGGGTGTTATGCCTTGCATTTCAGTTGTGATGTTACAACACAGCGGACGCTACAGAGGCGACCAGTGGAAGTCCACTGGTCCCCGGATGTAGCTTGCTAATATGCTCCGCCAATCAAGATCTGTGGCGGGAAGTTTAACTGGCCAGGATTGGACCTGGCCAGATGGAGGGTTGTTCCGGGGTATGTATATAATCGGGACCCGTCCCGCGTGGCCTTGCCTTCTGATGTACTCGCCAATAAAGTATGTTGCCTTTAACACGTCTCGTCACTCAGTACATTATATGGGGACAAGGGGTAAAAGTCATATCTAGGTTAGTTTAAATAGATCCTCATGAATGTATTGGATTTTTACACTAAAATAAAACTTCCATTGTATTGTAGCTCATATCCTTGCCTAGAGAAAGCATAAAAATTATGGATCTCCTGCATCATGGTGCATGGATCTGCAAGATTTTTACATGGGATTGCCAAAAACACATTGGAAGATTGCATATCACATCCATGTTCATACTTCGCAGAATAAAAAGAATGGACCCTGTTCTTTGTGCTCTCTAGGAGTGGGCTTCTAATCCACCATTTCCCATCCCCGCATCACTGTGTTTGGAGAAGACTGAAATACAGCAAAGTTAGAGATCTGAACCTTCAGATCTGTAACTGCCATGTTTCAGCCTTCATTGAGCACAGCAATCAGGGGATCGTAATCTGCTCCTGCAGCAACTTCAAATAAGTTTGACTGTTAAACATGTTCATGGCAAAAATTGCAGCGTCCCCAGGCCTGGCCTGTTTCCAGCACCAGCCTGGCTACATGGCAGGCTGAATACCAACTGGGTCTCTGTAGGGGAAAGAGCAAAAGTGATTAAACCAGCATTTGAGGGATTAAATCAGGGGTGTAAAACATGCAGTTCAGGGGCCGAATCAGGCCGCTGGAGGGCTCCTATCAGGCCCCTGAGCAACTGGCTATTGTCTGCTTCCTTCTCCCTCTCTCTTGCTTCCTTCTACATAACAGCTCGCTTTGCCAGGCTCTCTCAATTGCACGTCAGAGCTACTGAGCCAAGGCTCTTCTTTCTACTGGCTTAGGCTCCTCCATCAGTCCCCTGGGGAAGGAAGGAAAGAGCCAGAGCTTCCTTTGCCCAGTTCCCTGGATCCCATAGGAGAAATACAAAGAAAGCATCTTTAAGACTAATGTGCTAACATTTAAGCATGTTTTAAGTTTTTAAAAATATGTGTGTTTGTGTTCTTTATAAAATTTATATCTCTGCTACCTAATCTTAAATAGGTACACACATGGCCCGGCTCAACATGGCTCGACCCAACCCAACCTGGCTCGGCCCAACAAGGTCTCATTTATGTTAGATCTGGCCCTCATAACGAATGAGTTCGACATCCCTGGTTTAAATGATCATCTGGAGACCATATCCTAGTTTCACCCGTTAAACTATGGTTTCACTTTATAACTGAATTGAGCCAATCAATCATTTTGTCCTACAGTTATGGTTAGCAGAACTGCAGACATGCTCAACTAAAGCAAAAGCATTGAGGAAGCTGTTAATAGAAGTCTGTTATGTATTATGACTGTTACAGGCTAGGTCACAGAATTATTCTGTTTCATCATTTATATAAACAAAATCATTTGTGTAAGAGAAATTATGGTAATGACTCAAATGTGTATCATTTACTGTAAACTACAGAGCTGGAAGAATTTTCTCTAAATGGGGAACAGAACCAATATAGGACTTTCTACTGGTTTCTTTTAGTATCGCAAAAAGGAGTACTAAACCATTTGAACAATTTACAGGCATTTGAAGACATCTATATTGAACAACGGAAAACGATCAAGACCATGCTAGAATATGCTGACAAAGTCTTCACATACATCTTCATTCTAGAAATGCTTCTGAAATGGGTGGCATATGGCTATCAAACCTACTTTACTAATGCCTGGTGTTGGCTGGACTTCCTGATTGTTGATGTATGTATCTATTATCTAAGCACCATGTTAGATAAGTCGTTTTATACACTGTCAATAAATGTTAGTTTTTAACCTTCTTTTTCTATTTTAACTGACGCCATTCAACGCATAAGTCAATGTATTTTATATGTATTACATTTTACACGTAATGTCTGCCATTCCATTAGAGTAGAGCCGTGGCTCAGTGGTAGAGTATTTTCTTTGCATATAGAAGGTCCCAGGTTCAATCCTCAGCATCACCAGTTTAAAACATATGGTAGAAGACAATGTAAAAGACCTCTGCCTAAGACCCTGGTGACCCACTTCTACTCAAAGCAGATGATATTGATCTTGATAAGTGAATGGGTTGAGTCTATTATAAGGTGGTTTCAGGTTCATTCAGAGATAGGAAAGACAGAATCCGTAAATGTCATGAGGATAACTAGTTCTGCCGCATAACATTTCCGAGTGGAACAGCTCACTCTGCCAAATATTGCCTTGAGAGTGATTCTAAGTAAGCAAAGTTCTACAATAAAAAGCTTCATCATGTTTAATTTCTTAGCTAAGTATTACCAAGATTTCCAATGTAGATTAATTTACGTAGATTCTATTGCAGCACTTCACACTAACAAGCCCCATTGCCTATTATGAATACAGAGCTCAGTCCTTGCAATGCCTATTTTCTGGAATGATTTGAACATCTCTAAAATCTGACAATGCAGATCAAGATCCAAGAGGCCATTAAAACAGTTAAGTAGTGTAGTCAGTAAACAGTGTGAATGTGCATTTACACTTTATGAAGAAAGCATCCTAAATTTTAAGTAGCTTAGTACTAATTATAGCTTTCTCTGATCTTGGACTAAAATTATGTTTTAAGACTAATGTGATTTTAAACCTTTGTATAATTATATGAATATGTTGTTAGCCGCCCTGAGCCCGCTTCGGCGGGGATATAAATGAAATTTATTTATTATTATTATATTTAAACATGAAGCACTCACGTGCACGATCCATTACTGCATTTATCCATACACTGCATTCATAGTTATATATTTGCGAGGTTATTAAAAAAAATTCAGGTTGTAATTGCACTGGATTTGTTCATCCTGATCCAGAGCTGCAGGGAAGGTTGTTGTCCATACAGACTCATTGGACTGTCAGAAGACTCTGGACACATGCAAAAATCCAGCCCCTTTACCGAAAGCCTTTTTAAAAAAAAAAAAAATTGGATATGTAACAGTAAATCTACATATGTCTCTCCAAACCCAGGTGATTGCAACCCTGCTTGCAGTGTGGGTTTTTGATCACTATGCAACAGTCCTCTATGCAAGAATGCACCTAGAAAAGTTGTGTCGTGTGGTTGGATACAATGCTGGTAGCGTCGCATTTTTAGGTCCTAGGATCATTTTGAACTTCTGGTGCCTTCACACTCTATGTTCCATGTTCAGAAGTCAGTTACTAGGTTGCATGCATCTTGTTTTGCTGTGCTCCGCCCTGCCTTCCTGTTTCTCAGTGCTCTGCTCCCATCATCCAGCTTTTTATTGCAACACGGAAGAATGAAGGATTCTATCTTGAGGCAAAGAGTAAGACTTGATAGCTTTTGAGATACATATAGCTCTGTGATGAAGATATTAACATAAAGGTGTGTGTCCAGACACCTGTGGACTTCATAGCACAGGAGTTCCTCACTTTCCTCCTCCTTCTGTAGCCCATTGAGACCATAGAGGTGTTTTAACAAACAGCACTGGGGCAGGGAATATCAGCAGAAATTCTGCAATCAAAAATGGTATTGTCAGCAGAACTGCATGTTTGGATAAATACCAATGAGTTTGCAATGGACAGAACGTTGCACATGGTCACACATGAAGTTGATTTATATGGAATCAGACCACCAGCCCATCAGCAGCTTTCCAGGGTCTCAGGAAGAATTCTTTCACATCATCTACAGCCTGGTCCTTTTAGCTGGCAGTTCCAGGGATTGAACCAAGGAACTTCTGAATGCCAACTAGAGTCTCTTCCAATGAGCTACATCCCTTACATTCCTCTAACATCATGCAGGGGGATGATATTGTTCTCAGCATTTTAATAACAATACGAAATAAAACAGAAATGTGAAAATGTCCAATAAATACACAAAACGATTAAAGTATGTAAAACATACTCCATCAACTCTGCGATCTGTATTAGGCTAATAAACATAATTTATTCATCATTATTTCAACTCAGTTCATACCAAAAACAGCTTCTAGTTTCAAACCATGTTTTGTTTTTCCTTTTTAACAGGTGTCTTTGGTTAGCTTAACAGCTAACGCACTGGGTTATTCAGAACTGGGTGCCATTAAGTCCCTCCGGACACTGAGGGCGTTGAGACCTTTACGAGCTTTGTCGAGATTTGAAGGGATGAGGGTAAGATGAAATGGGGGGGAGCTGTTTGCAAAGAACATGCATGCCTAAATATCAGGAATGTTCCATGCATGTTAAATCAGGAATGATTAATCCATGCAGAAGTGCCGCCCTTTCATTCTCTTGCATATTTCTCAGTAACAGATAAGCAAAAGCTTCATTAGCTATCCTGAACCCTTTGTTCAGCTTTGTGCAATGCATTAGCTGGAAGCATTTATATTACTTTACTTTCTAGCCAATTTGAGGAGTTTTGTTTGTAAATGTATTAAACCTAATCAGATTTGCTGCTAGTGATCTAAAGGTGAGTTGATTTTTTGTGTGACTTCCCCCATCAATGAAATATTTCTATTTCATGACCTGGTTTACATCACATCAGTGTTTAGAATGGTGTGCTGCTCTCATAAATTCAAATCTGTATGTTCCTATTTAACTTAATGGGGCAACCATACTCCTGCTGAAACTAATACTTACGCTAACACATGCTTCAGTTTAGGTTTCCCTTCAATAGGTCAAATGTGATTATTATAACATGGTTCCAGAAGGGAGTGTGTCTCAGTTTTTGTCACTGAACTGCTTACGCGTAACTGACACAAGAAACATTATGAAACACACATGTAGCCAATTCAATAACCTTCAACACTGGTGTGGCCTTGACTTAATTTGACTAAATCTGTTGAAATGGTTAATTAATCAGACCATACAATGGATTCTTTTTTTTCTCACATGACTAAAAAACATCAATCCAGTTAAGATTATTCCAGCAAAACCCCAGCATTATCTACACAAATCATGCAATATTATATGTTTGCTTTCTGAAATAACTCAAGATCACTGCTTAATTGCTATCTTTAAAAAGTTGCTTACACTATATCCCTGTTTTCTTCTCGTCCTTAAAGCTAATGGGTTAGCTTGTGACAATACTGGTCACAAGAAAGAAAAAAAAACTTCTGAAGACTGTTTGTCTTTGAAGCCATTAGCTCCAAAGTTGGAACAATTAGTTTGCTCTCTGTATACAGATCTATCCAAATTGCATGTGATTCAAACCTGTTATTCTGAGAGAATGCTTTTCTTGCCACTTCATGGAAACATAAGAGGAAACAGCTTCTGAAGAATATTAAAAAGAATCTTATCTAATGAGATCAACCTCACGTCTTGCTGTCTAAAATAGTGCTTAGATGTAAAGCCATCAACAGTACCCTGAAATGAAATTCAGATGATGAGAGCTCAGTTCCTCGAATTGTATCCATCAGGTTGCATTATCTTTTCTTCAAAATTTGGAAGAAGAAATATTGTAAATTGAAACTGACTCAGTACATGAATTTCAGGTGCATCTAACCACCCCTTAATTTCAACAAATCCCTTTAAACGAGAAATTCATGAATTGAGAAGTCAGCAGTGGAATAGGGTAAGAGCTGGTCAATCGCTGTAGTGTTCACAAACATCCATTCAGTTTTTTGACTGACTGTTTGGTTTCTCCATACTTCTCCATACTTCTTTTTATTTACTATTCATGAACATTCTTGCAAATGTGTTTTTGTTGGCACAAATGTTTGGGGAACTGTTGTTCTTTGTACTCCGTCCTAAATAACCTTCAAGAAAAGCAATGATGCTTAATGTTCATGTAATATGAGTACCAAGAATATGCCATTCTGAACAAAAAGATAACTTTGATAAACATCTGGTTCATATAAGAAAAAAAAGATTAGACTTGGTTTCATTTTATTCCCATTCACAAGCAATTTCCATTGCAATTTTTCTCGTTAATGCTATTTAGAAGGAACCAAGGTATCATATGTACACAACGTATTTGCCATTTCCTATCCATTCCCCTGCCCCTGCTTAAAAGATTTATCTCATTGAGCCAAGGAGCCAAAGAAATAACATCTGACGATCTGAAAACACAAATCCAACGGCAAACAGATTAAGTGTATAAAGTGTGCAAATGACTTACACAGAATTCCCACCCACCCCCCCCCCAAGCACTTGGCCTGAATTTAGAAACTGTGCACATTCACAGAAATCAATGTTTGTTAATGAATGATTTGTGAACAGGAAAAAAGAACTCCTAGGAAACTTCATAAAACTCGAGACTCTGCAATCCTAAATAAAGTCACACCATTTTAAGCCCTTTAACTGCAGTGGACTTAGGAGGGTGTCACTCTGCTTAGGATCACACTATGAAACAGTTCATATTTCAGCAGCCACACTCCGTGGAGAAAAAGACAAAGGCATGGTGAGTAGAACTTCCCTGCTTCCTCATTTTGCTGCAGCCCACTGAGCTCCCTTCCCCCCAAATATTGTTTCTGGGGTATAGTAGCCCCTTAAGAACAGCACAAAGGCCAAAGTTAAAGTCTGCAGTAGAAGGAAAAAATCAACAGAAATTACCACCCCCTCTTCCATAAATGGAAATTCCATTATAAAAACTGTGTGGTTGAATACATGCCATTGACAGGATTGGGCTGCTGCCAAGGAAATAAGTAATGCAAACAATTAATTACTCCCTTGCTTTCTTTACGGGCGGCAATTGTTCAATGACATAGACATCACAGAACTATGGTTCAGCTAGTCCTTTAGGATATGTCACATACTTTGTAACTTGAAATCATATTTATCTGGTTCATATAAGGAAAAAAAAAGATTAGACTTGGTTTCATTTTATCCCCATTCACAAGCGACTTTTTTATTCCGGGGAAATAAAGTGGGGACCCAAAAGCTCCTTCCAAATGAACTTTTGGGGTCTTCATTCCCAGTATAATATCGTCTTTTCTCCCCATGCAGTGAATTTGATCTATGGACTTTGATTCCCTAGCAATCTAGAACTCAGCAGGTTTGGAAGTCATTGGACCAGTAGTAATGCCACAAATCATGTTTCCTGCCTCAGGCTTCTACCTCTGAACTTTGGCTAACTTCCAGCTTTTTAACTGAGAAGTCACATTCTCTGAAAGATACTTCTCAGTAACAAAAGATATTAATGAATTAAGAAAATGACCAACACTTAAATCCTCATGAACAAGGCCATTATTTATCCTGAAAATATCAGCCAATTAATCAGCCATTCAAGATGAAAGGAAATTGTGGTCTAGCATCAACAATCTGTTTTTAGCATCATTTAAAAACATATCTGGTTTTGTTTAGTTACAATGGGACATATGAAACTCTCACTTTTTCATGCAGTTACACTAGGTTCTGACCTGTCATTCCTAAGAGCGTTTCAGTGTTCACATATTTGCGTTCTTCTATTTAATATATGAAGCTTTAAATTAACTTCATATTATTTTTGTGTTCCAAAAACTGGTAATATTAGTCGTACGCAGAAGTCAGCCACAAGACCTAAGGACAATGTAAGTCTATGAAATATAATTCGACTGTTTTATTGGTCACAATAGCCCCATAGGAGCAGGGAGAAAAATGATCAAGACAGTAAAAGGATACAAGTTTGTTGTGTTATCCTGAGAACTTACTGAATCTCTTGAAGGGGAAATTTGAACAATTCTAACTCCACATAGGTGCTGGAAGGCAAAGTAAGCTCCTGCTTTCGTTTGAAATTAAATCTCTATCATGGACTGAGAGTTATATTCTGATCTTAGTGCATGTAGATATGTGTTTATACCTACTTGCAAAATAAGATTTTAATATAGCTATTGCTTCCTATATGTCTTTTGAATACTCCCTGTAATGCAATGCCTCTTGCAGCAGTGGCAAACATGTATGTTGTCATAAACGTAGAAAAATGACTTATCCATTTGCTTTGCTAAATTTAGAGGATTAATTTCTGTAGCAATAAAGCATGTGTTTATGTGTAAACTCACTGGAAGACAGCATGTCACGCCGTGCTTGATATGTTTCGATTAGAGCAGCAAAGCAGAAAAGGAGGATTTTTTTAAAAAAAAGACTCCACCTTGCACTTTCCGTTTTGCATGTCTTATGCACATTTCTGGCTGATTGCTTTCAAGTTTTATCATATTTCAAATTTCCAGTCCAGTTTCCAGGGAGGCAACTTTAACAAGAAATTGGGTATTCTGAACATTGTGTATGCTCTAGCAGATTTTTAAAAATGCCTCTTTTATTGAAGCAGCAACAACTCCATTTGCAATTGGCAGCATCAAAAAGCTCTTTCAGTTTTTTATAGCTCCAATTAACACATTCTCTTACGTTGGTAATCTGTTCTTATGGACCATCATCCTATGTAGTGGTTTTATTTCTCTGCTTTGGTTCCCTTGACAATTTTGCAAAAACCGAACATGTAAGGAAGAGAAGGGATTTACTTGAATTTTACAGTCAATGGCTTGGATCCAGGCTAGTGCTTCCACAGGTGTAAGGATTTCACCTGCAGAGCATGATTTCCTGCCATCCCCACTCCAACAGTAGCCCCAAATGAGGGGGCATTTCAGGGTACTGCAAAGGGGGGAGGCAATAAGATCACCTTCCACTGGTAGAAATCCTTGTGCCCATGGAAATGCTAGTCTGCATCCAAGCCAACGTGCTCAGTCCAAATTCCTCCTTTGATGAGTGGAGGGGCACTTCTGCTTGCAACACCAGGGAAGCAATGGCTACCAGTTCTCCCCTTTGAATTGCAGATCCCCACACTGTCTCTCATGGTATTTCTTAGGGTCCCCCAAGCCCTAAAGAGTAATGTTTTGCAAGCTTAAAGGACTGCAGTGGAAAGGGAGTAGTGGGAAAATCCTGGTTCTTCGGACGTGATGTTCCTATAGGAAACATTTCTGTTCCATTATCCTGTTTAGAGAGCAAAAGAGAAAAGAGATTTAATTTTCTCAAGGAAGTTTTTAAGCACACATTTCTTATGTTTTGTCTCATCAGTGAGGCAGATTCTCTCTTATCCTATATAAAAAAAAATTGAGAAAATGTGAATAACCAGCACACAAACTACCAATAGAAACTCCTTTCACACAACAATATTATTTCAAAATTCTGGCATAACTATCTTAACATGTCAAGTCTTCAACCAAATGTTGTATCCCTTGTGTTTAAGGGCTCTTTTTGTTTAAGGCACTTTTTATTTTGACGTCATAAGCGTTTTAGATACGGTTGTCACTTGATTAACAAAACCTTAGTTCACTAATCATATGAGATTTAATTGGTCAATCAATTAATTAAATCTTTGTTCACTGATGTACGAGTAAAAGGGTGTTTCTGAGGACAAAAACAGTTGTCCTTTTTGCTTAGATGATGTACACACCACAGTAGACACCATCTCAGAAGAGATTACATCTTTGTGTGTGAAAGAGTTAGTTTCTTCAGAGAAGATGCCTGTTCCCACCATAGATTTGTAAATACTTTAATTCAAGATAACTAATGGAATTTAAAAAAAAAAACAGTCCTGCTGCCCAGTTAATAAATAATAAAAAAATTCTAAGTAATTAAATGAATGAATCAAATATTTCTACTAGGGTTTCCGCCAGTCTGAGGACATGGTGGGGAAGCTGCAGAGCCGGCATGATGACATCACTTCTGGAGAAAAACTGACAGTGACACTGTGTAGCTCTAGGAATTGCTGGAAACTCAATGGCAAAGCCATAGACTTTCCAACAATCCCTAGAGTTCTGGGGAAACCCAGAAGTGACTCTAGGAATTGTTGGAAAGTAACGGTGCCCATGCCACCATCACTATTGGGTTTTTTCAAATCCCTTTTGCCCCTTGAAGAGGCACAGGGCAATGGGAGCTTGCAGTGGAGGGATCCACCTTCTCAACCAGAGAAATTGTAAGCCTAACTGTAGTATTAAGACCAAAGGAAAATTCAGGTACAAGACTGCTCAAGGTTTCATGAATTCTTTGTTTCTAATGGCGTGAGTGCACACTCTGAAAAACGTGCTTTCAGTCCACTTTCAACTGGATTTTACTATGTTCCATGGCAAAATCCACTTGCAGTCACGAAAGAGCGGATTGAAAGTGCACTATTTAGCATGTGTATAAGAGCAGCCATCCTCTTTCAGATGAATGATCCATCCAGTCAAACATCCTGTTTTATAGAGTGGACAACCAGATGCACCCCCAAAGCCCTACAAGCAGGGCATGGAAGCCAAAGCCCTCTCCTGATTTTGGCCCCAGACGTGAGAGGGTTACTGGCCTCTGAATGTGGAGATGCACTTGGTCATCATTAACCATTGATATAACTGTTCTCTCTGTATTTATCAAATACCCTTTCTAAAGCCAGCTATCTCCTGAGATGGGAAAAGTCTCAACCTAGGGGTGTAAAATTCATTTGTTATGAGGGCTGGATCTGACATAAATGAGACCTTGTTAGGCCAGGCCATGTAGGGTTGGGGTGAGCCATGTTGGGACAGGCCATGTGTGTACCTATTTAAGATTAGGTAGCAGAGATATAGACTTTATAAAGGACACAGACAAACACAGTTAAATATATTTTTAAAAAAACTTAAAACATGCTTAAAACATTACCACTTGGTCTTAGTGTTTTCTTTGTATTTCTCCCAGGGGATCCAGGGAACTGGGCAAAGGAGGTTGTGGCTTTTTCCTTCCTTCACCAGGGGACTGCGGGGGACGAGCCTCAGCTGATAGAAGGAAGAGAGGCTTGGCTCAGTTGCTCTGCTGTGTGATTGAGAGAGCCTGGAAAAACAAGCTATGCCTCCCCCCTTTCCTCCCCAAGGGAGGAGCCTCAGCCATTGAAGAAAATAGAGGTTATGCTCTGTAGCTCCTGTGCAACTGAGCAAGCTTGGCAAAGAAAGCTGTGATGCAGAAGAAAGCAAGAGAGAGGGAGAAGGAATCAGATGACAGCCAGTTGCTCGGGTGCCTGATAGGAATCCTCCAGAGGCCTGATTCAGCCCCTGGGCTGCATGTTTGACACTCCTGGTCGCAACCTAATCAAGTTACCCAGCCCAAGTATCTCTGAGGAACAGAGGGATCTCAATACCAGCCATGCTTTCAGCTTGAACCCAAAACTGGTTTTGAGTGGTTTCTTCTGTAAAGCAGAGTTAAATTCAAACTTAAATATCTCAGTTCCTTTGAACCTGAACTGGACCAAAGCTCTTAAGTACAAATTGTAACCAGTTCAAAAGAATTGGTCCACTAGTCAAGCACAGAGGATATTCTTTTGGGAAGGTTGATGAGGGCCAGTGTTCCCTCTAAGCTGAGTTAGCATGAGCTAGCTCACAGATTTTTAGCCTCCAACTCACACATTTATGTCTTAGCTCAGGAAGGATGACCCCAGAGCACACTAATTTATGCAGTAGCTCACAGTGTTAATTCCAGTAGCTCGCAACGTTAATGCCAGTAGCTCACAAAGTTGAATTTTTGCTGACAAGACTCCGCAGCTTACAGGGAACACGAGGGCTCCTCTCATTTCCAGCTATATTTGAAGACATTTTATTTCCCAGCAAGCCACCTGGAATTAAGAGAAAAAGAAGTAGGAGAGATTTCTAGGTATGGCCTTGGAGTAGTAGTCTTCCAGATGCTCAGACAGAGGCTTGCCCATGTAGAAGTTGCTGTCCAGCAACAGACATCAAGAGTGGCAGATTCTTGGATTGGGTAGGCAGCTGCAGCTGGCAACTTGTTGAAGAGAAATCTGGGGGCAGGTTTAACCACAGAGTTTTGGACAAATCCTAGAGTGTTGCCCCAGTGCAAGGACATAACTTCTGCTTTTCCACAAGAGATGACATTATGTGTTGCTGCAACACTGGCAATCCTCCTTCATCTTTCCCCTGCTGACCTGTGAAGCAGTGGCAAGAAACGGGGAGGGGGGATGTCAGAGTTCCTGCTCCACAAACTGAGGGTAGTATCTAAGTTGGGGGGTGCCAAGAAGTGGAAAAAAACAATAGAGTCCTGAGGCACTGAGGATAGGGCAGATGCTATTGACAAGGGGAGACAGAAGGAGAGGGGAGGATGTGCAGTTGAATGCTGAGGTAAGATTGTGCTTAGCTGACTAAATAACTACTTTTTTTACTTTGGCCAGGGCACCCCAGCAGGCTCATAGCCATGAGGGCACTGCCCCTAACTTCCAGGGGCCCCTCTGGGATGCAGCCTGCTTTTTTGAAACCAGTTTAAAGTGTGTGAACCCAGTTAAGTGAACCACTTTTTAGTGTCATAATCAGAACTGAACCAAAAATAAACCCAAACTTTTAATGGCTCAACTCCTGCCCTCAGTGTACCAACCATTATCATCAACTGATTCTACCATAACGTACTACCATTACCTGATCCTAATCTTTCCCACTTGAATCACACAAAAGAATCATTCATCCTTAAGTGCTAAGCTGTATAAGCTGACCATGATAGCTCAGGGTAGCCTGATCCCATGTGTGTGTGTTATACACACACACACACACTCCTCCACAGGCTAGGAAAGGATAGGAGTGGTAGTCAAAAAGAGCCTACCTCAGCTCCATGAAGGTTTCAAAGAGCTGATATCAAACCTTTTCACCTTAAATGGCAGAGTATGATTCAAAGAGTCTTCTAACACAAAAAAAGTTTCAAAGGGTAGCCATATTGGTCTGCAGCAGAACAATATGAATCAAAAGCTTTTGTGAGTCAAAGCTCACTTCACTGAGCACAAATAGGAATGAAGATTGATCAGGTGGGAGTGAAGTGAGAAGAACAACTGCGTTGAATCAGGACACCATGGCACTATTAAAAAAGAGTTCCTAACAAAAAAGAAGTTTCCAACAGAGTGGTTTAACACATGCAATTCACTGCCACAGGAGGTGGTGGCAGCTACAAGAGGAAATTGGATAAACATATGGAGCAGAGGTCCATCAGTAGCTATTAGCCATCAGGTATAGATGGAACTCTGTCTAGGGCAAGTGATGCTCTGTATTTTGGGGGCTTGTGGTGTGGAGGCAACAGTGGGAGGGCTTCTAGTGTCCTGGCCCCGCTGGTGGACCTCCTGATGGCACCTGGTTTTTTGGCCACTGTGTGAAAGAGTCTTGGATTGGATGGGCCACTGGCCTGGTCCAACATGGCTCCTCTTATGTTCTTATGAAACTCACTTTACAAAATGGAGGTACCTCCTCAGGGTGATCTCAGGGATGCTATATCTAGTTTGCTCCATAGAGTCCAATCCTAAACAGGTCTACTCCTTCTCAAGTCTATATTAGAGCTCATCTGCAGAAAAGCATCCTTAGGATTACACTATAACACAGCTATCCCACTGGAATTTGTCTGTCATTACAGGCTCTTTCCCTTTCCCCATCAAACTGTTGATCAGTAGGATTTATTTTTTTTCCATGCAGTTCTGGATATTTTGTGCTGTGCTGGATCAGAGTCTTAAGATTTAATGCAAAACATTCCATTCCATTCTGAAATATTCCTGCCAATATTCACCCTGCTAAATACTGCAGCAACTCTAAGGCGTAAATTTTGTTTTCCTTGGTAAAATTTCTTCTCCCTTAACTAGCCGTCAATAAACTTCCAAAAAGAGCTGTAATAGTTTAAAAATCAGGGTGACATCTTACTTTATTCAAATCATTCAGTAACATTTTTGTTTAAATGTTTTTTGAACCTTCACCTAACCCCCTTCCCTATACTGACTTATGATTTTCTTCATTTTTTTTATTTTCTTTAAAAACGTTTAAATGAAAGGGGATCAATTTCCTTAAGAATGGCTGGAGCTTGAAATAAACTATGTGATTATTCAGATAAGCACATATTGCAAAACTGTCTTGCTTCCTTATGCAAAGAAATTAATCTTTGTAATAATAATGCATGATTACATGTAGTACTCAAAAAGTACTAACTCTTAAATCATTCCCTGAATGAAATATGTGATATCTGTGTTGGTAGTTTTCAAGAAAAGATGCAAGTCATTTTAGTTGATAAGCAACCATTTAATTTTTATTATTTTGATTTTCCATACTAGTATTTAATGTGTGTCTCTTTTCTTACAGAGATCAACTGCCTTCATGTTACTGTTATAAGGTTTTGGTTTGTTTTTCCTTCTTTTTTGTAGTTTGGTTTTTTTCTTTAGATTTTTTTTTATGTTTTTCCCATCTTTGTTGTCCTGTTTGAATATGTGATAGTATTAAAATGTAACACACTGTGTCTCTGTTGCAATCAAAATTGTGATTAACAGATTTAGACTAGGTATGCGTTGTTGCAACAGAGCAATCGTTTGACTGTTATTTGTATTCTTACACTGTTTTCTTTCCCTCCTATATTTGTGCACTAGGTGGTTGTGAATGCCCTTTTAGGAGCAATTCCATCCATCATGAACGTGCTTCTCGTTTGTCTTATATTCTGGCTAATTTTCAGTATCATGGGCGTAAATCTGTTTGCTGGCAAGTTCTACTACTGTGTTAATACCACAACTGAGGAAAGGTTCCCTGTTGATCAAGTCAACAATTGGAGTCAGTGTCAAAGTCTTATAGAAAGAAATGAAACAGCCCGATGGAAAAACGTGAAAGTTAACTTTGATAATGTAGGATTTGGGTATCTTTCTTTACTGCAAGTAGTAAGTTAATCCCTTTTACATACTACTACTTTTTTGAGTGTATAGTTAAAAAAATGAGTTCAGTATTTTTGTTGCTTACATTCGGAGCCTTTGCTGATTTACTGGGAAGCAAGTCAAACTAGATTTGACAGGATGCATTCAAGTAACTATGTGATTGTTTTCTTAGACCTGATTTAAACCAAAGCACCAAAAGTTACCCTTCTCTGTTTCTTTAGATTCTTTAGCAGCAATACTATGGACTCTCCAGCAATCTAAATTGCTTGACTGGTGGAAGCTAAGGATTTCTGCTGCTTACACATAAATATTTCCCTGGCAGCCATCTTACCAGTATTAAAGCTGTTGTGCATGTTACAGTGACCACATATAGTATCGATATTCAGGGTACACATGATTTTATCTTCTACAAGCTTTAAGTAATTATTATATTACATTCAACATGTGAATGGCTGAACCCGGGGCTTTTTTTGTAGAAAAAGCCCAGCAGGAACTCATTTGCATATTAGGCCACACCCCCTGATGCCAAATTAGCTGGAACTGCATTCCTGTGCATTACTGCTAAAAAAAAAAAAAAAGCCCTGACTGAACCCATTATTAAATCCCACATGTATTCAGGTACTGGTCCACACTTTTACTTTAAAACTGAAAACACACTGAATGTTTTACAACAAATGAATGTGCATACAAGCAGAACATAGATACATTCATTGCCATGTGAGTACAGGGCTTAAATAGTTTACTGTACAATGTATTCTGTACTGTACAAAGTATATGTTTGCACTTCTTGTGCCCTGGGTCCATCAGACATCTTGAGAGCCAGTTTGGTGTGGAGAGCCAGTGTGGTGTAGTGGTTAAGTGTGCGGACTCTTATCTGGGAGAACCGGGTTTGATTCCCCACACCTCCACTTGCACCTGCTTGCATGGCCTTGGGTCAGCCATAGCTCTGGTAGGAGTTGTCCTTGAAAGGGCAGCTGCTGTGAGAGCCCTATCAGCCCCACCCACCTCACAGGGTGTCTGTTGTGGGGGAGGAAGGTAAAGGAGATTGTGAGCCACTCTGAGACTCTTCGGAGTGGAGGGCGGGATATAAATCCAATATCTTCAATATCTTCTTCATCTTGTTTTCCCACGCATTCTATTTTGCTGTTTCTTACCTTTTTACTGCCTTTCTGCTGGAAATTCAGTAGGACAAAGAAGCGATTTTGATTTAACCACAGTTCTACATTGTGGTTTAGACTTTTGGGGTACAACAGTAAGAATGTTAGGTACACCTAAATAAATAGGACTCATGCACAGAGTTAAGGGCTAGCTCAGGTCCCATCACTTCCAGTTTGTTTGGTGTAGCATTAAAGAGCTTTTCAGTTTTCAGATAGTTTGGTGTAATAGTTAAGAGCATGGACTAGGGTTGCCAAATCCAATTCAAGAAATAGCTGGGGACTTTGGGGGTGGAGCCAGGAGACATCGGGGGTGGGGCCAGGAACAAGGGCGTGACAAGCATCATTGAACTCCAAAGGGAGTTCTGGCCATCACATTTAAAGGGATCGCACACCTTTTTAAAAGCCTTCCTTCCATAGGAAATAATGAAGGATGGGGGCACCTTCTTTTGGGGCTCATAGAATTGGAGCCCCTGGTCCAATCTTTTTGAAACTTTGTGGTTATTTTGAGGAGAGGCACTAGATGCTATACCAAAATTTTTGTGCCTCTACCTAAAAAAACAGCTCCCTGGAGCCCCAGTTACCCGCAGATCAATTCTCCATTATTTCCAATGTCAGGGGTGGCCAAGGGTAGCTCTCCAGATGGGTTTTTTTGCCTACAACTCCCATCAGCCCCCGCCAGTATGGTCAATGAGTGGGGCTGATGGGAGTTGTAGGCAAAAAACATCTGGAGAGCTACCGTTGCCCCCCCCCCCCCGTCTTATGGGAATAAGTCTCCATAGGGAATAACAGAGTTCCCAGCAGACATTTCCCTCCCCTTCCTCCTCTTTCTGATGACCCTGAAGCAGGGGGAGGGCCTCCAAACCAGGGGATCCCCTGCCCCCATTTGGGGATTGGCAACCCTATCGTGGACTCTAATCTGGGAGAACCAGGTTTGATTCCCAACTCCTCCACATGCAGCTGCTGGGTGATCTTGGGTAAGCCACAGTTCTCTCAGGGCTGTTGTCTCAAGAGCCATTCACAGAGCTCTCTCAACCCGACCTACTGCACAGGATGTCCATTGTGGAGAGGGGAAGGGCAGGGTATAAATCCAATAATTTCTTCTTCTGCAAAAACATCCTTAAAAGAAGACAGTCATGTTTACCACGCCACAGGGTTGTTCCCAAGTTTGCTTTTCCCCATGGGTATGAACAGCAGCTTGTTTGTAATATGGGAATGATGGGTGGGGGAGGGGGGAATGAAGGACTACACATTACAGCCAAGATTTTGCAGTCCCGCCACCAAATTGTCTTGATGATACTAAAAGAACAGCTTTTTTGTTAGAACAGCTCATTTATTAACCTTTTATGTGTTTCTCCGTATGTAATATTCTTGCTCTTATGTTCTGTTTCTAGTAAAAAAACCTTGATGTAAATTATTGAGCTCTATCATAAGTTAAGAATTTTATATGCAAAATATTTTCCTAATACAGGCTACATTTAAAGGATGGATGGATATTATGTATGCAGCAATTGATTCAAAAAATGTAAGTATACTTTAGTGTTTGCCCTCTTCTGTACATTTATTTATGAAATACACCTGAGGTTAATAAAAAGATGAACCGAAATTCTGTTCAATTAAAAAAAAAAACCACTCCAATTGATTTGATACCATGAGGAGAATGAGGCCTTATGTCTGAACAAAAATTAAGGTATAGTTTTAGAAAGATGTATTTTAAATCAGTGCTTTTAGCCTTTTTTATTGAGCAAGGTATCTTGCAAATTATTTGACAGTTATTTTGCTTATTTTGTAGGTAGGTCAACAACCTGACTATGAGGTCAATCTTTACATGTATCTTTACTTTGTCATCTTCATAATATTTGGTTCTTTCTTCACTCTGAATCTGTTTATTGGTGTCATCATTGATAACTTCAATCAGCAAAAAAAGAAGATAAGTATTTATATTTATCTGCCAAGCCTTTGGGTGAGGCGACGGGTGCCCATCTCAGATTGGCTTCCCTGCCCCAGCCCCCAAACTACCGATGTACCCAGTGACTCTATCTATGCAGTCTTAATAGGTCTTTTCTGTAACTGCTGCTACTTTTGAATTATACTATTTTACTGTTGATTATAATTTATTGTAAATGTTCAGTGGATGGATGGGATCCACTGGAGATTTGCCCAGATGGAAGGGATTTCAGTCCACGGAGCATGGCTTCCTTGTCTTCCCTTGCCTGCTGCAGCCCAAATTGAGGCCCAAAATGTAGCTTTTGGGAAACAGGAATTACCCAAGAACAGCTTGGGAGAGGTCAGATGTCTACAGCAAGAGGGATGGGGGAAATCAACAAATCTCATCCACTCCTGTCCACAGAAATCTTACACGGGATCCAATCTGATATCTGGTGAGAATAACAATAAAAATAGATTCAGCCTCTTTTAAAACTTGTTATAACTAGGGAACATCTCATAAAAGATGGAAATAGATAATAGCTTTTAAGACGTGTCAAGGTGCCTTCAAAGGATCTTAGTTTCCCATGCAGGGCCGGCGCGTGGGAGTCGGCAAACTAGGTGACCGCCTGGGGCACCAGCTCACAGCAGGGGTGGGCACCCCCTCTCCATCACCGCTTGCGCCGTCCCTGCGCCTTTCTCAGCTCTGAGGGGTCGGAAAAGCTCTCCCGATCCCTCAGAGCCGAGAAAGAATACGGGTTCCCCTGCCCAGTGTGCTCTGAACTGGGAGCGGCTGGGCAGGGGAAGGTGGCGAGTGCTCTTTCTGGGGTTTTCAGGGATGACGTCACCTAGTTTGCTCCCGGGGTTGGGGTGGGTGGGCACGCACTGGGGTTCTGCCTTGGGCGTCAGAATCCCATGTGCCGGGCTTGTTCCCATGCTGTATTTGCATGTTTCTTTATCTTCTGTCACCTCTGGTCAAACAGGTTTTTCATATAATATAAAAACCTGCAAAGCCTGTTTACCAGAGGTGAAAATGGGATGAGTATGGCTATCATGAGCAGTAGTTCCTCTTTCAAAGTGCCTTCAGTATGATTGGTGGGCATATGCTACAGCAACCTTGCTGAAGCTAAGCTGGTATGTGCTTTACTAGTGCCAGGAAAAAAAGGCCTATTGGGTAAAATCTATAATGAAGGAAAGATGGGCCATCAGCTCTGTGAAAAACTTACTCCTGTAAACGGGATTCTGTGAAAGCAGTTCTTCCCCGTCTTTTCTCTTAGCCTAGCAGCCCCATGTTCCCACCCCAAAATTCAGCAAGTTGGGGAGCCCTTCTAAACGGAGAGCGGAGAGCCAGTTTGGTGTAGTGGTTAAGTGTGCGGACTCTTATCTGGGAGAACCGGGTTTGATTCCCCACTCCTCCACTTGCACCTGCTGGAATGGCCTTGGGTCAGCCATAGCTCTCACAGGAGTTGTCCTTAAATGGGCAGCTGCTGTGAGAGCCCTCTCATCCCCACCCACCTCACAGGGTGTCTGTTGTGGGGGAGGAAGGTAAAGGAGATTGTGAGCCGCTCTGAGACTCTTCGGAGTGGAGGGCGGGATATAAATCCAATATCTTCTTCTTCCAATATCTTCTAAACAATATGCCTTTGGCATGAGAGGCAGCCTGCAAGAAGATGGGGAGCAATGGTCCCCTACCTCTTTAATGAATGGAACAAGCCTTCAGATGTCCCTCTCCAGAGAATTTTACTTTACCAATATCAGTACTTTGCCAAATGACAATTATATTAATTCACATTGTAAGCATCTATTTTGAACTGTATCATCCCAGATATTTCCATTATGGCCAACATAAGGACAAGAGGAATTGGAAAGAAATGCAGGAAATTTATTGTTATAAGTTACTGAAGTCTGTATTGTCTATGCCATCTATGACATTAACAGTTTCCTGACTAAAGACTTAGTCGGTCTTTGATTTTCTTTTTACAGGGACGTCCGCTTTGTCCCCACCTCGCCTTTTCTTTCAGCTATACTGCTGCTTAATAAATGAAAATAAATATATTTGTGGTAGCTCACTACCAAAATAAAAAACAAAACTTTATTTTAAACTGTGTTTAAACTATTCCTTCAACACGGCTTATACCTTTTTGGGGCTGACACTGTTTCGGGGGGGTTGATGTCTTTGGTTCATAAATTCTCCTCAGAAAATCAGGCACAGCTTTTGAACAGCAAACAATAGATCTTTATTCACAGAAACACAGGCGGGGTTGGGATATTTACTCAGGACAGTCTTTTGTTTTAGTTCAAGATGCTTCACTTTAATTTACTCTAGTCAGATGTTATACTGGTATAGCATATGTAGTTCCTTTGTTGATGGCTCTGAGAACACACACAGTTATTCCACTTCTGCTAATATCTCCTGTTGTTCCTAAGACTCTCTTAGTGTGGACTTCCAAATAATCTCTATACACCAGAGGCCCCCAACCTGTTTTGTTCCAGGGACCCCAGGGCTGGCCGGCCCACTGCGGCCCCAGAGCCAGCGGCCACCTCCCCGCTCCCCCTGCGGCGGCGCCTCCTCCTCCTCCCCCCGTTTCCTCCTTCCTCCTCTGTCCCACCCCCGGCAGCCTTGCCGCCCGCCCCCGCGAAGCCTCACCACCCGTTTTTACCACTTTAAGGTGGTAGAAGGTGAAGCGCCTTCCTGACTGACCTTCCCCCCTGCCAATCAGCTGATCCAATCGGCTGGGAAAACCACGGCAGTGTGGCTGTTTCAGCGGTTGCTCGCCGCTGCTGCCACGGTTTCTCCCGCTGATTGGATCAGCTAATCAGCAGGGGGTGGGGGAGGTTGGCCTGGAAAGCGCTTCATGGCACCTTCTTCGGCCTTAAAGTGAGGCTGCACTGGGGGACGATGAGGCTGTGCGGGGGGGGGGGGCTGCTCGGCCCACTTGGGAACAGGCCATGGACCGGTACCAGTCCGCGGCCCGGGGGTTGAGGACCCCTTATATACACCATGAGTTTTGCCTGATTTATGAGACTCTTCTTGTCTCTACCCAGGCCCTTTGGCAAGCCTTTCCAGACATCTAGTCTTTTCTCTGAGAAGTGTGTGATTCTTTTAACACCAAGGAGATTTCCTGTTCAAGGCTCCTTTTATTTAATTACCCTCTCTCTCTAGAGGTAATCAGCAAAATTTAATCTCTAATAACAGTTTCCCATTAAACTGGCTGCTTCTTCACAGATCTGTTCTCTAAGTCTGAATGCTCTGACCAACCAACTCAACAGTCTAACTGCCTTTAAAAAAAAAATTCCTGAGAATTCTCAGCAGTCTGACATCACAGCTCTTAGTCATATACCTAGCAGCTCTCTTGATTCCTTGCTGCTTAGCTAAAAGCCTTGCAGTCTGTCATACCATCTAGAAATATTTTTCCTAAAACTATGTCCCTATTCCTCTTGACTCCCCTCCAGTGTTCCTGGTCTCTAGTCCCATTATGAAATCCTCATAATCTAGCAGCTTAATTAATTCTGCCCCCCTCCCGTCACGTTGTAAAACAAAACCCTGCTGTGAGCACATGAGAAACAGGGGTTTACCATATTTCCCTCTTCATTCAGGGATGGAATTCCAGCAGGAGCTTCTTTGCATATTAGGCCACACACCCCTGATGTAGCCAATCCTCCAAGAGCTTACAAAAAAGAGCCTTGTAAGCTCTTGAAGGATTGGCTACATCAGGGGTGTGTGGCCTAGTATGCAAAGGAGCTCCTGCTAGAATTCCACCCCTGGGTACATTTATCACAATCACTATAAAAGCCAGTTGTAATCCAATACTTACGTTTTCTTTTGATTTTTAATCTGCAATAAATCCAAGCACTTGTAAATGCCATAAAACAAAAATATGATTATAACCAGTTTTCATGTTATCCCCTTACTTTGGAGGTCAAGATATCTTCATGACAGAAGAACAGAAAAAGTACTACAATGCAATGAAAAAGCTGGGATCGAAAAAGCCACAAAAACCTATACCTAGACCAGGGGTAAGTAATATACGTAGGAAAATGGGGGTGCCTTTCTGAATAACTAGTTTGTGATAAATCTGAGATATCATGTCTTCTCTACAACTTAAAACATTAGAGTGAGATACAACATCCTTGCTTTGTTTCAGATTTCTCATATGATACCGGCCAAGTGTAGCGCATGCAGGCAAAAGGACACAATTTTAATCAGATTTGTACTGTTACCTTGATAAGATGATCCTTTTCATCTTCATTAAACAAATCTCTCCCTCTCTCTCTCTTACTCTCTCTTACCAATCTACCAGAACAAATTCCAAGGCATGGTCTTTGATTTTGTGACAAAACAAGTTTTTGACATCAGCATCATGATTCTTATCTGTCTTAATATGGTCACCATGATGGTAGAAACAGATGACCAAAGTGATGAAATGGAAAACATTTTATATCGTATTAACCTGATATTTATTGTCCTGTTCACTGGAGAATGTGTCCTAAAACTGATTTCCTTGCGCTATTATTATTTCACCATTGGATGGAACATTTTTGATTTTGTGGTTGTCATCCTCTCCATTGTAGGTAAGAACTGTTCTAAACTGAGTGAGTCAACTTTTAAAATTAAATTAACATCTCTCAGTCTTGTCTCTGTGTAAAGTGTTATCAAGTTGCAGTCCACTTATGACTGCCCCAGCGAAGGGCTTTCAAGGCAAGTGAGAAGCAAAGGCGGTTTCCCGTTGCCTTCCTCTGCAGAGTCTTCCTTGGTGGTCTCCCTTCCAAGTACCGATGCTGCTAAGCTCCTGAGATCTGATGAGATCAGGCTACCACGTCACCTTTCCACACTCTCTCACTCTTATATACTAGATTTCCACTACAGTGAGCCAACTACATAAATTTGTTAGTCTTACTTACATTTTAACTCTTCAGTTCATTTTAATTCTTCAGTAACCTATATCAGTAATGTATATCACCTCTTTCTAAGTATATAAGTAGTATACAGAAACATTTATATTAGGTTGGATCTATCATTGACAGATATCATTGATACACTATCATTGACAGAGGAGGAGGTGGATTTTGTTCCGATTCTCCAGCACACTGCAGCCTCCCACATACTTTGCTCCCCATGTTATTACTTTGTGGCCCTTGACCCCCAGATGTGGAATATTGTGATGCAGTGGCAGAGGGGAAACAATAAATTCCCACTCTACTAGTTTCACTCTGCTTGCGGTGATTTGGATCCCACTTGTTATAAAGTTATCCCTTACATGGTTGTTTTATTTATTTTTCCACAGGTATGTTTCTAGCAGAGATTATTGAGAAATACTTTGTGTCCCCCACCTTGTTCCGAGTTATCCGACTTGCCAGGATAGGTCGAATCCTGCGGCTTATCAAGGGCGCTAAAGGGATCCGCACTCTGCTTTTCGCCTTGATGATGTCTCTCCCTGCCTTGTTTAACATCGGTCTCCTGCTTTTCCTCGTCATGTTCATCTACGCTATATTTGGAATGTCCAACTTTGCCTACGTCAAGAGAGAAGTTGGGATTGATGACATGTTCAACTTTGAAACTTTTGGCAACAGTATGATCTGCCTCTTCATGATTACCACCTCTGCTGGCTGGGATGGTTTGCTAGCACCCATGCTCAACAGTGGGCCCCCAGACTGTGATCCCGATTTGCCTCACCCAGGAAGCTCAGTCAAAGGAGACTGTGGCAACCCCTCTGTAGGCATTTTCTTCTTTGTGAGCTACATTATCATATCCTTTCTAGTTGTCGTAAACATGTACATCGCTGTTATTCTGGAGAACTTCGGTGTAGCAACTGAAGAGAGTAGTGAGCCTTTGAGTGAGGATGATTTTGAGATGTTCTATGAAGTCTGGGAAAAGTTTGATCCTGATGCAACTCAGTTCATGGAATTTGAAAAACTTTCTGAGTTTGCAGCTGCTCTAGAGCCTCCTCTTCATTTACCTAAACCAAATAAAGTTCAGCTTATTGCAATGGATCTCCCCATGGTAAGTGGTGACCGAATTCACTGCCTTGACATCTTATTTGCTTTTACAAAACGTGTACTGGGGGAGAGTGGAGAGATGGATGCTCTTCGCATACAGATGGAAGACCGCTTCATGCAGTCCAATCCTTCTAAAGCTTCCTATGAGCCCATCACCACAACGTTAAAACGAAAACAGGAGGAGTTATCTGCTATCATTATCCAGCGGGCCTACAGACGGTATCGTCTCAGACGAACAGTAACCCAAGCTTCCTTTGCATATAAAAATAAAATTGAAGGAGGCACTGGCCAACGTCTCAAAGATGAAATTCTCATTGACAAGTTAAATGAGAACTCATACACGGAAAAAACAGACCTGACCATGTCCACAGCGATGTGCCCTCCATCCTATGACCGTGTAACCAAGCCCATTGAAGAAAAGCACGAGAAGGAAGACAAAGACGTACAGAAGAAAAAGTAAAATTTGCAGTAACGGTTCTAATTGGGTGACAAATTGTTTACAGCCTGTGTGAGTAACATAGTTGTGTCTACAGGACTCCTCTAGGGAGGTGTATGCCAAACTGACAGTTTTTACAAATATACTGTATTCTTAAGGTCAGTGCCTATAACAAGACAGCAGCCCCTCGTCATCCAAATGTGACTATAAAATTAGGAAAAAATGACAGGAGGCTACTGTTTTCATTACCAGCTGACACTGCTGAAGAGGAGAGGAAAAATGGCTACTCAGACTGTGGGGACCAGTCCAAGGGGTTGAAACCAATATTTTTTTGTGTGTTGAACATAAAAACACTTATAATACAATACAGTCAGTGTATCCACTGTTTGCATTTCAACTGCCACATTTGTCATCTTTTTACAAAAAAAATCTGTGTCAGTGGATTCATCTCTCTCCCCCTTCCCCCTCCTTTTTATTCACACATTGTGACTATTTTTGTAAATGGGGTTTATGTTGGGGATGGGATTCAGTACTAATGGTACCGGTATGAGGACCAGATGCTCTATTATATGACTCTCAGATATGCACACCAAAATGATTTGCATGGAGGCATGTTGCACTTATAGATCATGCATGGGGAGAAAAAAACAAAGAAACAAAAAGCATTATGTCACAAAGCGCAACAGGTTTTTAATAACTCTGTTACCGTGAGGGGAATACTCAGTTTTGAGGTGCTTTAACAAATGTCTTCATGTTGTGTTCCATCCAGGCCAGTCTTTAAATGCCTCTAAAGTCCCCCAATAATCCAAATGAGCAAAGCAGATGGATCCTTTTGCACTGACCATGAAATCTCAGCAAAAGTGGGAGTCCAGAAATGGGTTTATGTTACATTTCTTTCCCCCTTTCCCCTATGTACAGTGTATTTTGATTAACTGGCCCTTAAAAATCCGAACTGACCAAACTCCCCCGCCCCCCCCCCCCCCCTTTCTAGATTTGTTCTGCTTCCTCCTGCAGTATTGTTTAGCCATCTTCAGCTCCCTGCAAGGTTGCCAATATCTGTGTTTTCATGAAGAGCCCTCTGTTGTGTAAATAGCAGTTTTACCTGTGGTGCACGTTTGAGCAAATGAACAATGATCCTGAGCACATTTATTGCATCAAATATGTACCACAAATAGGTTTAGTGTGCAAGCTTTCAACAGATTAAAAAAAAATGATGTATTCTCTGCCATTATAGATAGTTTGGATCCTATCAATGCATGTTTCTATTGCGTACGCTGCACTTCCTTCCGCTGTCCAGAATCTTAAATATGGGAAGCCATAAGTCAAGAGGAAAAGCGAAAAAAAATGTTCAACAAGACCTCATTCCCTCATATCATTAAGCAATATTTGCAGCTTCCTTGAGAGATTTTTGTTCGACTCTTCTTTTTTTAATCTTAAGTAAATATAAATCTGATGTATAGTCAGACTGTACAGACATGTTGCAAACTGCTACACCTGTTGAAAATAATGTGGTTAGAGTTTTATAAGCCAATATAAATATTGTAAAAATCATGTTATTTTATTTTTGAGCATTTATGTACATAAGAAAATGAATTTTATCTTCAGGCTGCAGCCTTTTTTTTTGGTTCCTTTCTGTCCATAAGCACTTTTTCATGGAAGAACCTCAGAAAATAAGAAATGAAGAAGAGACGGGTAATTGTAGCTTCCTGCTTTTTAAATTGTACTTGCAAAAACATTTTCAGGGTGCAATAATTCAGTGATTTGTGAAGGCAAGATTCACAGTTTGCTTGCTTCCAGCTGCTCTCTGCTGCTGGAAGATGTAATGTTTTGCTGAAATTTCTAGCAGTGCCTGCATCAGCAACCGTAGCCTTATTTTTCTTTTGCAGAATTATGCTCTTTTCCCGGTTTTATTTATGCCGACCGTGTTTATTCTTTTAATTCATTCTTTGTTTCTAATTGTTAATAATATCTCTTGGGTCCACAGTATTTTTTCACAGAAAAAAAATTGCAAAATGATATAACCAAACACATCAGGACATTTCTGTTTCTTACACGGGATATGTTAAATATAGATTATTTCTTTTCATAAATTATCAACTTTCGCTGTATTGGTGAATGCATGCAGGAAATGCTACTAATATCCTAAATAATGCTATACAACATTACTAATGTGCAAAAATAATAAAGGTTAATTTTTTATGGTAATTTCTCGGCTATTTTTCACATCTAGGATAATGTCACATTCAATCTCTGCTGTAAATAGGCACATCACATCCACAGAGAATTTCCACTGATGTTAAAGATCAAGCAAATCACCCATTTCAGCAAAAGGAGCACAGGGCCCACTGTGGAGATGTATTTAAGCAGAGCATGCTGGATCAGACTGTCCAAAACAAAGCAAAAACTGTGAAATAAATAACGAAAGAAACTCTGTACAAAAACTTACTGACCGTATTATTTAAAGACAAAAACCTAGTGACTAAATTACAAATACTTAAAGCAATACAATGCAAATATTTCAAACATCAAAAATTTGGGTTGCCAAGTCCAATTTAAGAAATATCTGGGGACTTTGGGGATGGAGCCAGGAGACTTTGGAGGTGGAGCCAGGAGACATTAGGGGTGGAGCCAAGATCAAGGCTGTGACAAGCATAATTGAACTCCAGAGGGAGTTCTGGCCATCACACCTTTTCAATACCTTCCTTAGAATGATAGGGGCACCTTCTTTTGGGGCTCATAGAATTCGACCCCCTAGTCCAATCTTTTTGAAACTTGGGGGGTATTTTGGGGAGAGGCACTAGATGCTGTACTGAAAATTTGGTGCCTCTACCTTAAAAAACAGCCCCCCCCCCGAGCCCCAAATACCCGTGGATCAATTCTCCATTATTTTCTATGGGAATAAATCTCCCTAGGGAATAAGAGAGTTCCCAGCAGACATTTCCCTCCCCTCCCCCCGCTTTCTGACGACCCTGAAGCGGGGGGAGGGTCTCCAAACTGGGGGATCCCCTGCCCCCACCTGGGGATTGGCAACCCTATCAAAAATTCATCTTAATTCCATTCAAATCACAATTATTAATCCTCTACACATTTAGTTACTTCATTTATTCAAGTCCATTTAATAACATCAGTTTCTGACTTTTAAAACTCACGAAGATTCACCCGTATCGATGGGCTGAATTGAAGTGCTGGTGCTCCAAATGTAATTCCACAGGAAAAATTTCTATTTTTTTCAAATGCTTTTCTGGTTATGCCAGACTTATGGCTTCCAATGTTCATGAAGGAACTTTTCAAATATGAAGTCAAAGTGAGTGTGTCGTGAGCCTCTAGCAGGAATGTGCCTTTACTTCTGTTTCTGGGGAAAACGCTTCCTCAGAGAGGCATATCCCACTGTATGAATTTAAACACCTATCACCTACGCACAGCACTCAAGCACGGAGGAATTCAGTGGGATATGCCTCTCTGAGGAAGGGTTTTCCCCAGAAACAGAAGTAAGGGTGCGTTCCTCCCACCCACTGCTCTCTCCCTTTCTGTCCAGCTGGACAGTAAGAGTGAATTTTCTGGCAAAACAGGAAGGAGGCACAAACAGTGTCTCCAGGGGAACTGTGTCACTTCTGGCATGATCCAGAAGTGATATCATTATCATGCCAACTGACACTAGTATTCATCCAAAACTCTATGGTTAAACCACAGCATTTTTGGCGAATCTTAGAGCATTTTCCCAGTATGACAGCATCATATGTGGTGCGAGAAGTGATGACATTGCACCAAAAATGCCGATCAACCTCAATCCATGAATCCCCAATTTCCTTATTTCCTATGCGTCACCAGGCCACATCTGGCAACCACAGCCTCCCAGCACTGAAATTCAGACCCTGACCTGGATAACCCAGGTTAGCCCCAATCTCATTAGATTTCACAAGCTAAGCAGGGTTGGCCTTGGCTAGTATTTGGGAGAGAGACCAAAAGTGCTAAAAGAACTAGAACTTCTGGCTGTCAGACAATCTTAGGCTCTCCTGGCTATACTATGACAATCAACAACAACTGGTATTTAGGGTTTTGTTGGCTCTGGAAGCTCCCTTCAGTCACCCTGGCCATAGCTATTGATGGACCTCTCTTCCATGAATTTAACAACCTTCTAAAGCTATCTACGGTTGTGGCCATCACTAACTTTATTGACACTGAATTTCATAGTTTGTTTACTTACTGAGTGAAGAAGTATTTCCTTTTGTCCATCCTGAATCTATTTGCCAACAATTTCATTGGGTACCTCTGAGTTCTAGTATTATGGGAGGAGAAAAAGCAGCCTCTATCCACTTTCTCCAGCCAACAGAAACCTCTATCATTTTTTAAAAAATCTATCTCTGGACAGTCTAGCCTTGGTTGTGCTCCTTTGTACTTTTCCCACTTCAGCAATAGTACTTTTTGAAATACAGGAACTAGAACTGATATTTAAAGAGGCTTTATGCAGGAAGCCCAGGTCTGCTGAATACTGTGGCCTGGGGGCTTAACTCTGCATGGCTGTGATTGAGGGCCCCAGAATAGTTCTGAGGCTCAACAGCTAGAGCAGGGGTCCTCAAACTACGGCCCGCTGAGGACGTTTATGCGGCCCGCCAGGTTATGGCAAAATCAGACCGGAAGTGACGTTCGACCTAAACTCACGTTAGCAACGCACACTTCCGGCACTGGGCTGAGGCGGCGGAGACAGAGTGTGAGGTGATACTGAGGTGAGGTGAGTTCCCAGGCCTGGGTGTGTGGTGTGGGGAAGGGAGAGAGATGCAGAAGACGGAGAACTGACGGCCCGCGGCCTTGTACAGTAACGGCAGACCGGCCCTCCAACAGTCTGAGGGACAGTGAACTGGCCCTCTATTTAAAAAGTTTGAGGACCCCTGAGCTAGATTGTGTACATTTTGAAGTAGAAATGATTTATTGTACATGGCCATTGGCCGTCACAATATAAGATTAAACACGATGTCATAAAAAGTAATCAGACAGAAATAAAAATGGTCCAATAAACAGACCAATGGGTTACATGGGGTATAATGCAACAATTACAATCTTAAATGCGTTTCTAAAATGCTAAAATGCAAACATTTAGGTTTAAACTACCAAGATATTATAATGCCATAGTGCTGAGACAATATCTAAACAGTTAAGTTAAAAATGTTGTAAATCAATGAACCCATTTATGGTAAGTATCAATATACTATAAAATTATAGACATCTAAAATAAAGTCAACTAATTTAAGGAAGCAGCGTTGGCTCTGATTTTTCTAGCAGCCAAACCAAAAAGAGACACTCTATAGGTGACAAATGGATCCGTATCAGATTACAAAAAGATCAACTTATCGGTGTCAGAAGAAAATTTACGCCCTGCTAACTGATTCTCAATAAATGATTTGGCTCGATGATTCTCAATAACTGATTTGGCTCGGACCTCTTTGTACATGGGGCAAAATAAAATACACTAGATTAAATCCTCTAAAATTGTAGCTCCACAGCTACAAAAACACTGAGCCGTTGGGATTTGAAGATATCTTCCCTTAAGAAGAGCCGTTGGCACTGACTGGAAATGCAAAGATGTGAATGCCTTTCCGAGAATTTCAAATGAGATGTTCACTAGTAAGGGGACCTAACGTGTACATGACAGAGAAGGAACGTTTGGTGGAGGAAAGTAGGATTGTCGATCCCCAGTTGGGGGCAGGGGATCCCCTGGTTTGGAGGCCCTCCACCAATTTCAGAGTTATCAGAAAGCATGGGGGGGTAGTTTGAATGTCCACTGGACTCTCCATTATACCCTTTGGAGACTGATCCCCATAGGGTATAATGGAGAATCAATCTGTGTGCATCTGGGGATCTGATGGGGGCTGTTTTTTGAGGTAGAGGCACCAAATTTTCAGCATAACATCTGGTGCCTCTCCTCAAAAAAAACTCCCCACCTTTCAAAAAGACTGGACCAAGGATTCCAATTCTATGAGCCCCAAAATAAGGTACCCCCATCCACCATTATTTCCAATGAAGGGAAGACATTTAAAAGGAGTACAGTCCCTTTAAATGTGATGGCCAGAACTCCCTTTAGAGTTAAATCACAGCTGTCACAACCTTGCTCCTGGCTCCACCCACAAAGTCTCCAGATATTTCCTGTGTTGGACCTGGCAACCCCAGAAGGAAGAAGGCAGAGTTGGACATGCCCCTGGTCTCCAGCACAACAACGGCTTTCCCACCATGCTTTACTTTAAGTAGTAGTAGTAGAGGAAGAGATTGGATTTATACCCCACCCTTCACTCAGTGTCTCAGAGCAGCTTACAATCTTTCCCTCCCCACAACAGACCCTGTGAGGTAGGTGGGGCTGAGAGAGCTCTTTCCAATGTGACCATAACATAGGAGGAGACTTGCCCTTAAAAAAGAAAACACTCCTTTTCTGTCTACAATCTATTCTAACTCCACAGCGATAAACACGTATGAGGAATTGGGGAAGGAAAGTATAGAATTTAGAAAATAAAATTACGGTTTCTAGCTAAGAGAGAAGATATAAGGCATTTTTGGTCTTCATGCATTCCCTGCAAGTTAGGCCAACCGCAGACCAAGGATCATAAGTGAAAGCTGACAAAGGCTTCCTTTTTGTTAGTCCTTGTTTTAGAGGTTCCATGGGAAGGACTAAATTCGTCTTTGAGAAATCAGAGAGTGGGAAGCGCTGTGTGCAAATGTTCTGTCCATTAATATTCAGACCAATGAACTGTTTTCCCAGGATCCCATTTGGTTTGCATTTGGCACTTCTAGGGCTATGTACAGAATTAAGCATGGGCTAGCAGCACAGAGCACAGATCTTTGTATGCAAAGATCGTATCGACACTGTGTACCCGAGGTGCCATACTGGGCAAAATTTCTCTGCATTCATCCAAACGTTGATGGGCTCTCTATTGGTCTTACCTGGAGATGTACTTGAATAGCCATCCAGGGATCAAATGCTTTGAAGCTCATGTGACCTGCTGCAACTCATGAAATGGGAGTTCTAGTGAACCAAGAGCTTTACAAAACTGGCCACTCTTACAGTTAAACGGCAAAGCAGCGTTCATTCATACAGTTCCTATATCTGGACTGGGAAACACACAAAACAATGGATTATGCATTGGGTTCCCAGAATGCCAGATTATTTGCACGGCCTTAATTGAACGGTCAACACTGACAAATTATTAGCTCATTACCCATGGGGTGGGGGACTATATCAAGACAGATCGTCTGATCAACGGTATATACAGTCAGAACAAAATTCATGATCTTCCTGGAAGTGAACTCCATTTTAAAACAAAGCGAACTTCCTAATCCAAACAAAACTATTCCCATCAACTGGGAATGGATAAAAGGCTTCCAGTGTGACCTTGTTGTCTGTTTTATTTTTCCAGCCAGTAGGAAGGGAGAGAGTGAAGTACGGTTCCCGGATGTAGCTCCGCAAATACGCTCCGCCAATTAAGATCTGTGGCGGGAAGTTTAACTGGCCAGGATTGGACCTGGCCAGACTGAGGGTTGTTCCGGGGTATGTATATAATCGGGACCCAGCCAGGCGTTGCCTGGTCTTGTGATGTACTCGCTAATAAAGCATGTTGCCTTCAACACGTCTCGTCACTCAGTACATTACACACTCTTTACAATCAAGAAACCTAATGACATCACAGACACACCAATCTGCAATTCTCATACTTATGTCCTTGTGATGTTGCCCCCCCTCCCAGTTGACTGTTCTTATGTTAAAAACATCTTGATTATTCTGCATGCTGATTTACTGCCCACCTTCTACATGTAAGATAGCGATTTCTGTTTCCATTCTATTCTGTCTGTGGTAGTGCGCATACCCATGAAAGCTCACACCCTGAATAAAACGTTGTTGGTCTTAAGGATGCCACTGGACTCTAACTTTGCTCCATTGCTTCAGATAAACACGGTTACCCACGTGGATCTATCTCACTGACTTGTTTGTTCCCCCTTTCCCTTAGAGACGGAGGCTCGAGACAGTCTGGCCTTCTCCTCCAGGCAATGTTTAACAACTGAAAGGCCAGTGGCTCCCCTGCTGCTATTGCAAAGAAAAGGGGGGAGGGGCCAAGGCAAGAGCCTGCATTTTGCTGCATCCAAACTACCCGCGTTCCTACGACCACGCCTACCCGCCGGTCCAGCGCCGACCAATAAGATTTCTCTTGCGCCTTCTCGTCGATGTCCTCCAAATCAAGCGGGCCGCTAGGCAATCAAGAGACACTTCGGGTCGTCGTGCACGGCCAAATTCGTAATCCCAGAGATCTCTCACCCCTCTCTGACTCGTCGTCTGCTCAGCCAATAGAAAGCTAGACTGAGAAGAAATCCCCCGCCTCCGCTTCTACAGCTAGAGGAATAAAGAGTCAAGAGTATTTCGTCGTAAAGCTTCATCGTCGGCTCTGACTGAAGGGGGGCTTGCGTTCCAATCGGTGGTCTGGGTGGAAACAGCTAGGTTTACCCTACAGCTGTAGTGCAAGGTGCTGGACAGCTCAGCGGGGGTGGGTGCCTGTACTGGAGATGGCAGAGAGAAGCCAGAGTTTATGAAAGCTGTCTTTTTGAACAGAGAGGGCTGCAGCTCTAAGAGTGAGGCCTGGTTTGCCCAGACACAGAGAGATGAGGTGCTAATGGCCAAATGAGGGTTGGTGGTGAAGAATTATGTTTTGTGGACCAAGGTGCTCCCCTGTTAAAAACTATGTGTGCAGAAACCCAGTGCAAAGAGAGCAGTGTAGGCTTTTTCCCCCTGCGGTGCGCAAGAGAGTGTGTCTTGTTTTATAGGAAGGAATTTCAAAGATGGAATCCACCACCTGCTCCTGAACTTGATGGTGTGGTCGACTCCACCACTCATTCTCCTGGCCTGCCCTGCCACAGGGGAGGGACGGTGGCTCAGTGGTAGAGCATCTGCTTGCTAAGCAGAAGGTCCCAGGTTCAACCCCTGGCATCTTCAACTAAAAAGGGTCCAGTCAAATAGGTGTGAAAACCCTCAGCTTGAGACCTGGGAGAGCAGCTGCCAGTCTGAGTAGACGATACTGACTTTGATGGACTGAGGGTCTGATTCAGTATAAGGCAGCTTCATATATGTTCAAAGAGTGTTAAGACCAAGCAGAAGGTATGTGCCTTGGCTGCATTTTGCTGCAGCCAAACTACCCGTGTTTTCCTTGCCAAAGTCGGTGCCTCGTCCTGTGGTGTGTTTTGGCAGCAAAGTGACTTTTCAAAGTTTGCATTTGCTGGAGCACAGTGAATTCCAAATCTTCCTTCAGAGTACCCTTTCTACACTGACTCCTTCTGATTAAGAGAGCCAGTTTGGTGGAATGGTTAAGTGCGGATTCTTACCTGGGAGAACGGGGTTTGAATTCCCGCTCATCCACTTGCACCTGCTGGAATGGCCTTGGGTCAGCCATAGCTCTTGCAGAGTTGTCCTTGAAAGGGCAGCTTCTGTGAGAGCTCTCTCAGCCCCACCTACCTCACAGGGTGTCTGTTGTTGGGGGAAGAAGATCAAGGAGATTTGTAAGCGACTCCGAGCTTCAGAGTGAAGGGTAGGGTATAAATCCATTATCTTCTTCTTCTTACAAATAATTTCTTTAAAACCTTTGGAAGTCTGCCATGGAACGATACTACTACACCGCTCTTGTTTGCTACAGAACGTAGATAGCAGAACAATGCATATGCTGTGCTGCAACGGACTCCATGCAATCGCCGCGGCTTCTTTTCCCACTGTTTTGACAGGCAAGGATGCTGTTTGAAAAAGGAGCCCGGGCTTTTTTTCTTTTGCGGGCACCAGTCCCGCGCTTCGTTGTGCGTTCCCCTTGCAAAGAGGAAGCGACCCACATCCCCCGCCCTACTTTTCTCGTCGAGCCAATGGGAACCCTCTCCTTTCTCCCGGCGCTTGCCCTCCGGTCCAAGAGAAGGCGGTCCTGCCCGGGGCCCACCTCGCCGCCTTCCTTGATAGGCCGAGCCTCCTGACGCTTCGGCTTGATGCTGATGTTGTTGTGTATTGGCAACAAGGGTTGCTACTGCTGTTTCCGGCGGCCATGGAGTCCTCCCAGCTGCAGGTTGGTCACAGCCTCTCCTCCTTTCTCCTCCTCCCTGTTGCCAGCGGTCGAGGTCTTCCTTTTCTGTTGCATTGCGCCTTCTTTTTCTCCTCCACTAAGGGATCGCGCCTCCTCCTCCTTTTTCTTGCAGCTTGCTTGCATTTGTCCCCCAGCTTTAAAGGAGGCAAGGAGATCTCAGATTCCCCCCTGCCACACACACGTATTCTTTGCTAGGAAGCAGAAATGCTGTTTGCTCTAGAGAGTTTTCGACCCTGCTGACGCTGGAAACTCGGCTTCTCGGTCATATGAACATACGAAGCTGCCTTATACTGAATCAGACCCTCTTGGGTCCATCAAAGTCAGTATTGTCTACTCAGACTGGCAGCGGCTCTCCAGCGTCTCAGGCTGAGGTTTTTCACGCTTACTTGCCTGGACCCTTCTTAGTTGGAGATGCAGGGGATTGAACCTGGGACCTTCTGCTTACCAAGCAGAAGATGCTCTACCACTGAGCCACCGTCCCTCCAATATATTTTGATATATTTCGTATAGGTTTCTGGTCAGAGCGCCCCCGTCCTTCTGGGATCCTTTCCTTTTCTATTCCCAATTTGATATGTGTTTAGAACAGAATACGCTTGGCTTCCCGCCTTCCCTCAGTCGATTCTGGACGGCTTCAACTATTTGTGTATTTAGATCATTGATACCTCGCCTGTTTCCGCAGTGGGGACCCAAAGCAGCTTACATAGCTCTTCTCTGCTCCATTTTTTTTTCTCACAAGAGCCCTGTGAGGTTGGTGAGTCTGAGTCTATGACTGGCCCAAGGTCACCCAGGAAGCCGTCATGACTCATGGCTTTAGGAAGACTCCAAGGAATGTCAGTGTTTCTTGCAGCAAACATGTAAAACGTGTGTGTGTGTTGTATTTTTCAAACACTAGTGTATACAACATCTGAAGAATTGCTCCAGGGAACACCAGTTTTCTGTAGCAAGGGATTTAAAATGTGGAAATACAACATAACTCGGGCATACATCTTTAAGCACATGCATTTCAGAAGCCTAAAAAATTGTTTACATCTGTATCTTACCCCTGCATTTTACTTGCATGTTGGGGGGGGGGGGTCTTCCAGCAGACAAGCATCACACATTGCATTTGCCAATGCCACCTATGTGTCATTACAATCAAACCGTAAATTGTTAAAAGATTGCGTACTTACACAAACACAAGTTACATGATACAGAACAAAGCTGCCGATAGGGATTTCCTGAGACACCTGTCCATTGAACTGTATACATAGGCAAGTCTTACCTTCATACTTCAGGAACAGTTGGCGTGACATGGCAACAAAGCTGGGAACAAAAGTCAATCCCAGTTCCATTATGGTTTTACAAGCTTGCATTGGCAATCAGAAGCACCTTACTGTCACACAGGACACTTTTAGATGCATGTCTAAAAGCTCTTAAATTTACACTTAAAAGGTAGAAGCTCAGCCTTTGCAGGGTGAAATCTCACTGCAGAGCCTTGCTTTTCTTTCCAAGTTGAGCACACAACCTTATGCAAGAGGGCACTGTGGGGAATGGGGGGGGGGAGAGGTGAAGAAAACCCCTCTACATCCCAATCAAGTCCCTTTGCCTGTGTGCTATGCACATTACAAATGCTCTCGAGCATGTACTCTGCTAGATCAAGTGAAGCAGCATTTGTTTAATAATGCAGATGTCGGTGTATGCACGTTTGTTCCATGTGTGAATCCATCAAGAAATAGAAAAGTTAAAACATTTGTGTTGAAATGTCTGTGTTAAAAGTCGTATTAGTCCCAGTCTGATGTCTATATGCACTATCCTTTCCTATGTAATGGTGAGGGGAGGGAGGAGGGTTAATCCTAAAACTGAATAAGCTTTCCTACTCGAAAGGTGGGTGGAAATGTACACTTTGGGGGTAGTCAGTAGGGTACGCGCAAATAAGTTTATTTTTATGCTATGTCTACAGGGAGGGACCCTGCCCAAGACAGCTAATTAAAAACAAGTAAAGCCCAGCATAAAAATTATGCAGTTTATAACAACTAGCATAATTATGCAGCTTAAAATGACTAGTTTTCGTACTAAAATATGCTATCAAAATGGTGGTCAATCATCAACCTCTTAGTTAAAAGCCTGGGGAAACAGGAAATGTTTTGCCTAAAGAAGGGTAATGTAGGTAGCCAGGCAGGCTTCAAGATGATGGTTGTTCCATAGGAGAGTTAACACTGCTGAAAAAGCCCTGTCTTGTGGTTGCTGTTGGAAGTGAAGGATTGTCTTAGTGCTGTCTCTTAGCCTCAGACTTCAGAGGGGTACTATAGAGACTCAGAGATAGGCCAGGATCCTGATCATAGTTCACTTCCACTGCTCTGATGCTGTCTCTTTGATACGTAGATTGCTGTTCTCAGGGAATCTTTTTTCCTTGTGGCCTGGCACCTTCTCTCCACACTGCACTAGCTGTCTTCATCTTGGCATCATGAGGGCAGGACACGCTTCTTGCATCTCTATCCGTCCTAGCTAGTTAACCTAGATTAGTCTAATTCTATCCTGTCTCTATCCTGTCTAGAATGGAGTTCCATACAATAAAGGACTCATATTAGCTTTTGCAAAGATAAAGAGGCTCCATCTGTAAGATACACTCTGCTGTGTTATGTCCGTTGAGCACTCTGCTAACCAAGTAACCCTCAGTTGCCACCTGTCTCACCTCTGCAGGTGGGAGCACAGAGAGGAGGGCTTGTGTGGCAAATTTTAACTGGTAAGCTGGACAATGTTGGAGCAGGAGGTTCTGCAGCTGCCTCAGCCGTTTTGAACTTTATTGAGCCCAGAAACAGCTGGGCAGCCAGTGTAGCTCTTTCAGCAATAGAGCAATACAATCCCTGTATGCAACCCCTGACAGTAGTCTGGCTGCCACATTTAGAACCGGTTGAAGAATCTGAATCAAACATCTGTAACTTAATTTTTTTTTAAATTAAAAAAAACAGTTGTATTGAAGAGTGTGTCTCTGCCGCTGCTCATTTTTTGAAAAACTATGTTAAATGAGCGTTCCTGTTCTTGTATAGTAAGCAAGAAGAAAAACCATGGAAAAATAATAGCGTGTGGTAATATTTTAAGAGGGTAAATACTAATTCCATGTAAATTAGGTCACAGTTCCATGTAAATTAGGTCACAAAGTCTGTGTTTATGAGGCTCATGCAATCAATATCCCACACAGCGCTCCCACACAGTAGCTAGCTAGTTCCATTTTTTTTTCTTTCAACAACCCAATTCAGATAACTTTCCTATTAGAGGACAAGATCTAAACTTGTGAGGTGGGCTTGAGGAAAGGAAATGGGCATTTGGGAGAAGAGAACGTCAACAGGAGAGGCAAATTTGTTCAGCATCAAAATTTATGTACCTACTTATTAATAAAATTTATACATCTTTATAAGGGACACCAAGGCAGCTTATTGTAACTTTCATTGTGTTCCAGAGAATTCTGGAGTTTCTTGTGTTTCTCTTTTTTTTTCTCCCAAGAACAAAATTTTTATTGAATATAAAACAGGATACAATTTAAAACCATAAATATAACGTAAACTACATTAAAAAGGATATAATCCATTAATACAATCAGAATTATCATCAAACTTGAAATTAAATTATTAAATACATTAACAAATAAAAAACATAATATATACATTGCAACTGAAATAGTAGTACAGTTCACTATAAGCAAAAGGTAAATAATCAAAAACACCAAGCAAAGGTAATCACAATAAAAGTAATCAGAAATATAACATTATTTTATATTTTTATATTTGTTTATATTATATATTATTCTTTTTATATTCTTTTATATTCCCTCTTTTTCTCAGTGAAAACATTGCTGTAGATGGACCGCACAGCTTGTGTACCGCATATTGTATTTTACCTTGTGATGTGCTGCTGGAGGTGTATGTTCAAGCTAGGTTGCGCTTTTCAGTTCACATCGGATGACAGCGAGGCCTATCTAAGTTTGCACCACATAAACTGAACGGGTATCCCAGATCATTCTTCAGAACGTTCTGTTCAGGGCTTCCCAGTCATCCTGGCAACTATTCCCTGAAAGTCTGAGAATGATCCCTTTACCCCCTAATAGCTGAAGCAGAAGCAATATATTTAATTTTGGTGTCCATGCAGGGTCAGCCAAATTGATTATGGGGAATTGCAGCTGGAAGAAAAATAAATGCTAGCTCAGCATGCCAGCATGTCAGGTAGTTGAATTAGGAAGGAGCCCAGAGGGATAGCTGAATATAAAGACTGTCTACTCTGAAGTAAATAAAAGAACATTTTAAGGGCTTTCAAAATTCTGGATAAGAGACTGCTTTTTAAAATGGTATATCCAAGATGGTTAAATGAGCTGTCAAAAGTTATACTTTTTGTGACCAAGCTATGACAGAGACCATAAAATTCTACAGAACTAATTGAAGAGGAAGATAAAGCTACTTTCTTTCCCAGGCAGCTGAAAATATTGGGTATACCCAGGGCTTTTTTTTTGTAGCAGGAACTTCTTTGCATATTAGGCCACACGGTCCTGATGTAGCCAGTCCTCCAAGAGCTTACAGGGTTCTTAGTACAGGGCCTACTGTAAGCTCTGGGAGGATTGGCTACATCAGCTGGGTGTGGCCTACGATGCAAAGGAGTTCCTGCTACAAAAAAAGCCCTGGGTATTCCTGTATCCACTCCCTGTTCCCCATTCTGGTTTTACTAATATACTCACTTCTCTGGTTTTGTTTAACAATTTCCTTTCAGGCCTTAATTAATTACTATTGCCAGGAAGGTTACTTTCATCATGTCCAGATGGTTGCAAACGAGGGACTCAAGATGTTCGGCGGTGATCCGGTGTTCATTTTCTATCGGGCTTATGGTATGCTGATGGAAGGTAATGACTGAGTGAAGCTCATTGAAAAGTTTTAAACTTTGTGTCTTTGCTGAAAACATGTAAGCACAGAAGATCCTCATTGTGAATCTTCAATGGCTCTTCTAGTTGGCTCACCACCCTTTGGTATGATTACAGCTTTCTTTGGTGTGTGGCAGATGCTACAAAATTTTGGCTTGGCTTTTCTGCCTGCAGTGTTTCTTTTCTTCCTTTTGCAGTTGCATTTCCTTCAGTGTAGTGGTACCCAGCCTTTTTGGTATGGTAACTCACACATCCAAATTTACTTGGTATGGAGACCCACCCAAGTTTGGCCCAAGGTTTTTTGGTGCATTCAATTTTCTACAGTGGCTAACCAGATGTTTTTGAGAAATCAACAAACCTTACACAAGGGGTGCAGCTACTCCTACTGTGAACCCCAAGATACTTTTTCCAGTATCTTGATTTTCAAAATACAAAAGAAAACAGTGGAATGGGCAGAGGCAGCCCATTAGCAAGGGCTGACTTGTGACCCACTTTCAGAGGGTTTGCAACCCACTTTTGGGTCTCAACCCACAGGTTGGTTAACATTGCTTCAGTGAATGGAGTGAATTCAGTTCTTCCTGAATCTTAATTCTTTCATCCTATAAATGCAAAAACCAAGCCATACTTGTGACAACTCACCTACCCTCCCTAAAGCCTTTTTCTAGAGCCTGTTGTATTTATTCTCACAACGGGTCTTATGCCTAGTTCTTGAATAATGAAGAGTAAAGTTTACAGAACCAATGCTAGAGTAATTCTCTCAAATGAAATGCATATCATTTTCATTATTCAAAGTACAATGGGATTTTATTGGGTAAAAGCCCCCCAAAAAGTACAATTTACCTGGTTGATTTTGTTTCTTTAGGGTTCATTCGAGAGGCTCTTTTGGAGCTCGAATCTATTAAAAACAAGCAAGAGGTTTCCCTTTGCACAATGATGGCACTCATCTATGCTGAGAAAAAGAGCCCAAATCCAGGTATGGTTTCAGTAATCTTCACTGCTGGCAAACCTGCGCAGGAGTAGATCTGTAATGAAAGTTCATGGTTTACTTTTTTCTGTTTCCTGACTAGCATGAAAGTATCATTGTCTTGCGAGCTTTGCAGGTAGGTGGTTTGAATGAGGAGAGTGATGGGAAGCCATCAGCCACAGGCAGACGTGAAAGAGGGACCTTCCAGAAGCTGAGCTGTGAAAAATGACATGAGGCCAGGGTCCCACGTGGCTTTGCTGCCTTTTGTGGGGAGGGGCTGTGGTTCAGACTCTGGCATGCCAGGTTCAGTTCCCAGCTTCTCCAGTTGAAATGGTCAGGTAGTGGATAATCTAAAAGACATCTCCTTAAGACCCTGTGGAGCAGGGGTGTAGAACTCATTTGTTATGAAGGCCGGATCTGACATAAATGAGACCTTGTGGGGCCAAGCCATGTCGGGTTGAGTGGGCTGAGCCATGTCGGGCCGGGCCATGTGTGTACCTATTTAAGATTAGGTAGCAGAGCAGAGATATAAATTTTATCAAGAACACAGACAAACACAAGTATATCTATTTTTAAAAACTTAAAACATGCTTAAAATGTTAGCACTCATTGGTCTTAAGGATGCTTTTTCTCCCATGGGATCCAGGGAACTGGGCAAAGGAAGCTCTGGCTCTTTCCTTCCTTCCCCAGGGGTCTTGCGGGGGGGGGGGGAGTCTCAGCTAATGGAGAAAATAGAGGTTTTGCTGTGCAGCTCCTGTGCAATTGAGCAAGCCTTGCAAAGCAAGCTGTGATGCAGCAGGAAGCAAGAGAGAGGGAGAAGGAAGCAGATGACAGCCTGATAGGAGCCCTCTGGGGGCCTGATTTGACCCCTGAACTGCATGTTTGACACCCCTGCTGGAGAAGAAGAAGAATTGCACATTTATACCCCGCGCTTCTACCTGAATCAGAGACTCAGAGCGGCTCACAATCTCCTATATCTTCTCCCCCCACAACAGACACCCTGTGAGGTGGGTGGGGCTGAGAGGGCTCTCACAGCAGCTGCCCTTTTAAGGGCAACCTCTGCCAGAGCTATGGCTAACCCAAGGCCATGCCAGCAGGTGAAAGTGGAGGAGTGGGGAATCAAACCCGGTTCTCCCAGATAAGAGTCCACACACTTAACCCCCACACCAAACCGGTTCTCAAAGTAGACAGTTGTGAACTTGATAGATCAAGGGTCTGTTTCAGTTTAAGGAAGCTTCTTGGATTTGCCTTGCTCCATTTCTTTGTAGTTTGATTTATTTATATTCACAATAGGGCTTTTAGTAATTCCAAGGCTTGTACAAGTAATTGGAAATCGACTCAGATTAAAGAAAGAATAAACATTGCAGACCATTACTTGAGGTCATTAGGCTGTTCCAAGAATCTTTGGAGGAAACTTTTTCTTGCTTAGCTTAACAGTAATGTTTCTGTTGATTTTAATACATTTTAAAATATAAGCTTGAGACATTATTTGGACATATAAAAGTTCACCAGTTAACACTGTCATAGGTTGTGTTTCTATATGTAATGATCATTGTAATAATCTCTTGAAAAGGGAAAGGAAACATGCCACTTCCATAATCAACATATGAAAATGGTAATGAGTTCAGAATACATGTATTAAGGCATCCTCTTAAAATGTTTTCCTTATAAAGATGCAACATTTGTACATTTTTTAAAAAGACTGTGAGTTCCAGAGTCTGTCAAAGGAATTTAGTCCACATTTTGCTATATCGATATATCTCTGAATAGTGCTACCAGAATACAGATCAAAAAATCTGCATAATGGAGCCATGTACAGGCAGGGGAGATATTTCTCCAAATCGGGGGCATCTACCCCTTTTGCAGAAAAAATTTTTTAAACTAAAACAATGCAGGGGAATAAAGAGTTTGAAAATTTTGAGATCTCTTGTCCTGAAAAACCCATAGGGTTGCTGTAAGCTAGCTGACACTTGATGACACTTTCCAGCACAGAAGAAAGAGCAACGTGTCGGGCAGGACAGGGCAAAGCAAGAACAAAGATGTGGTGGGTAGAAGGAAGGGAAGAAAATGGAGTAATAGAGGTGAGAGAAACATGGGAGCAGGAAACACAGAAAACCTATGATGGGGAGAGCAGCAGGCAGAGTGGTGGAGCAGGGAGTGATTTGTGGAGAGAGGAAGGGAAAAAACCAAGACGAGATAAGTTGTGGGGTCTGAGTGCAGATGAAGGAACACAGGTAGGTTGAGGAGTAAAATCAGTTGGGGCCAATGAGGGCCTTTCTGTCGAGAGTCCTTGTGGGTTCCCTGCTTGTTGCAGTCCACAAACCGCTTGATATATAAGTGAGGATTTTCTCCTCAAGGAGTTGCCAACTTGTATAGACTATTTTAAAAGGAAATTGTGTTCTCGTATTTTAAAGGCGTATAAAGCCCTGTTGTATTTTAGGTTTCTCTACAGACTGGAAAAGATTACGAATGCTTAGTTGACAGCCTCCAGCTTTTAAGCATTAACCTTGAACAGGACTGGGGGGAAAATAATTCTCAGTTTCTTAGCATCCGAACCAATTTCTTGGTTGGCTGAATGCTGCAGTTGGTTTTTGTAGCCTCTATTTTGCGAGTCTTCAAATAGATTCGACACTTGACTGCTGCCGTGCCTAATGCTGGAATAGAGCAACATATTAAATTCTTTACTGCTATTCGTAACTTCCATATGGCTGTTCATTGACCATATACTGACCTGCTAAAGAGAAGTGTCCTGATGTATATAATTGTGTAAAGGATAGAATCTTCCTGCTGCAGTTTCTTTCGGGTATCTTTCTACAGAGAGAAAACCTTCAGACCAATTTAGAACTTATTTGATTTTTATTCCCTCCATTCTCCAGGGACCTCACAGTGGTGTACATGGTCATTTACCCCCTGTACCCACCCTCCCCTGAATAGCCCAGGTGGCCCCGATCTCTTCAGATCTTAGATGCTAAGCAGGGTCAGCTCTGGTTAGTACTTGGATGAGAGGCCATCAAGGAAGTTTAGGGTTGCTATGCAAAGGCAAACAATGGCAAACCACCTCTAATGTCTTTTGTCTTGAAAACCGTATAAGTCAGATACAACTGGGGTGGAGGAAGGAACAACCCTGCAAGGTAGATTAGGCTGAGATATAGTACTGGCCCATGATTGCTCAGTGAATTTTATGGTGGAGCAGGGATTTGAACCAGGGTCTCTCAAGTTATACATTTTAACTACTACGCAGCATGAGTCTTCCTGTAATGAAATCTTATCCTATAGAGATAAAAACCAAGCCATACTGGTGATAACTCACCTACCCTCCCTTTGGCTGAGCTGCGTGTCACTCAATCCCTCCAGCCCCACAGGACAGACTAGGATTGGGCTACTGGGGAAGCTGCCTTAGTGTCCTATTGGCCTGTCCCACTGGGTACTCCATTTTCCCTCAGTGGCTGTTGCTAGGCAACCATAGCATTCCAAGTTTGGTTGTTAGTAAAAGGCAGGGAGAGGAGGCCCTTTCCAGGCCTATTTGGCTTTTAAGCGAGAACTCATTGGATCCAGTCCTGACTAGAGTTGCCAGCTCGAGATTGGTGGGAAATTCCTGGAGATTTTGTGGTGGAGTCTAAGAAAGCCAGAGTTTGGGGAGGGGAGAGACCTCAGCTGAATATAATGCCATAGAGTCTACCCTCTAAAGCAGTTATTTTCTCCAGGATGGGGAGAGAGATCTGTTGACTGGAATTCAGTGATCCCAGGAGATCTTCAGGCTCCACCTGGAAGTTGGCTACCCTAGGCCTGGCAGCACCTTCTGGGTGACTTGATGCTACCTGACTGGCATGACTTAACTAGGCCTGGCTGTTTGGTGCTGTTCAGCAGCAGCCCCCCTATAACAGCCAGTGTGGGATAGCAATTAGCACTTCAGAGCAGGGTCTGCCAGACCCAGGTGTTTGCTGTGGAAGCTGACAGAGTGATTTTGGACCAGTCACAGACTTTCAGCCTAACCTACCTCAAGGATTGTTGTGCAGATCAAAAGGGGGAGAGGAGAATGATATAAACTAATTTGGTCTTCACTGCAGAGAAAGGGTGTCATTTCCTAGGTAGAGGCTGTAGGGAGTGGGGATGAGATGGATAGCTGAAGTCAGAGGAGTAGATAAAGGTAGGTTGAAGGTGACTGGGAAGGAGAGAGGATTGCCAATTGCAGGTTGAAAAATTCCTGGCGATTGGAGGGGTGATGCCCGGAGACAGTGGGCTTGAGGAGGGGTGGGACCTCAGACAGGTACAATGCCATAGACTCCACCCTCCAAACCAGCCATTTCCTCCTGGGGAACCATTGTTCACTCAGAGTTACAACTGCGCTCCAGATGGCAGAGATCATTTCCTCTGCAGAAAATGGTTGCTTTGCAGGGTGCACGCTGTGTCATTTTGCCCTGCTGAGGTCACTTCCCTCCTGCTTTGGTCCCCACTGTGGAGAAACTGTCTTTTTACTAAGTAAAGGCTGCAGGGAAGGGGGAAGAGATGGAAAGCTGAAGTCAGATCAGTTTCTCTACAGAAAATGGTCGCCTTGAGGTGCATACTCTATGGTATACCATAACACAGCCTTGCCAGGCAAAAAAAAAAATCACACAAGTACACACTGATGCTAAAATCTACAAGGCTGAATATGACAGGAAAAGGCAGCAACAACGTACTGTAGAGAAAAGAAATGCTGAGTTTCAGCATCTGTGTGATCATCGTCATGGTATGACACCACAGCAAATTTACGTTGAGTGCCCAAGGCCGGGGCACTTGCCCAGAGTTTCTTTCTAGAGCCCATTGTGTTTATTCTCGCAATGGAACTTATTCCTCGTATAAAATAAGCTGTCACTGATAATTAGTTGTTTTATCTGATGTATATACAAACATCCATTTTCGAGGTAACTTCTGTGAGGAAAGTGAAACGTTGCTTAATGAAAGATGAAACTCAAGAGGTTGGATCTAGGGAAAGAGGCCTCCAAAGGAGCTGGTAATGCAGATCTTTTTCGTCCTTCCTTAATCAGCTCTCTGTTTGTCCCAAAACTTCCCTCTGAGGATAGGGAGCACCTTGGAAGCAACACATTGGGGCTCTGCACTGACAAGAGGGAACTGGCTAAAATCACCTCCTCCTCCCTCCTATACCAGTGAAAGCTGGAGAAACACACAGTTTTACCTGACTTCCCATCTTCTCACTGCAGTGTGCTGTAGCAGCTGGATCTGTAAGACCTGGGTTCAAATCCCCACTCTGCCGTAGAAGCTCACTGGATAACCTTGGGCTTCTCACATACTTTCAGCCTAGGATGATTGTTGTGGGGATAAAATGGAAGACAATGACGCTGAACGCCTCTTTAGGTCCCCGGTGGGGTGTCAGTATTGAAGAAAATAAATACATTCAAGGAGAGAGGAGAGATAAATATAGCAAAGAAAGCTGTGGTAAAATAAAAGCCGTATTCAGCAGAAGGTGGGCACAGGAAATTGAAAAGTTTCAGCCATCACAGCTGCACTGATTTTTGTTTCAGATCGAGAAGTGATCGTGGAACTTGATGGGAAACTAAAAGAGCATCGTAAAGTTGCAGGACAGCAGGCTTTGTATTATGCTGCTTTGTTCCTGTGGCATCTTGGCCGCCACGAGAAAGCCCGCGAATACATTGACAGAATGATCAAGATCTCCAATGGCAGCAAAGAGGTATGCCCCCTTCCTATCTTTGTGTCCTGTCTGTCTGAGTCTTGCTCGCTGCGAAACATGGCTTGTTAGCCCCTCAGCTACGTTGAGTCATTCTTTAGATCATAGCCGGTTATAACTGCTTCATTTAACTCTCAAGAAACGTTTTGGCAGAACTAGCAGTGCTGGAAGCTAGCCTGATGGTTTTCTTTTCAGTTAGGCGTTGAGCACATGTGGCTTGCTAACTGCCATGAGTCACTGGCCAGCAGTACCGCTTGAGGCAGTTACACAGAGTTCATGGGTCTTTTGTCCCAGATGCTTCCAGTCGTGTTTACGCTGAAACACCACGTTTCCTGTACAAACGTCAGGCCATTCCAGAATAGTTTTTAACTGTGGAGAATCCTAAATCCACAGACCTTACAGTTTGCATGTAGAATTATGAAGTATTTTGGGAATCACTGGAAGGAGTGGCTAAACTGGCATCTGGAAGGTTCTGGTTGAACCACTAGTTGGCTTTTGAGCAGGTATGAACTTGCATGAAGCTGCCTGATGCTGACTGAAATCACTGGCCTACAAAGGTCATAACTGTCCACTCTGACTACCAGTAGTCATCCAGGCCCTCAGGCGAATGTTGTTCACAATGCTGCGGGATGCTGAGGATGGACCGTGGGACCTTCTGCATGCAAAGGAGGTGATTTACTACTGAGCCACACAGCCCCTGCCTCTATCGGAAAACACAGTTGCTTTATATTGAGCTAAAACATTGGTCTGTCAAGATCAGTGTTGTCTAGAATGACTGACAGTGGCTCTCCAAGGTCTCAAAAGAGTCCCTCACTTCTTACCTGATCCTTTTAACTGGAAATTGAACATGGGACCTTTTGCATACAAAGCAGTTGGAGAGCAAGTTTGGTGTAGTGGTTAAGGGTGCGGACTCTTATCTGGGAGAACCGGGTTTGATTCCCCACTCCTCCACTTGCACCTGCTGGCATGGCCTTGGGTCAGTCATAGCTCTGGCAGAGGTTGTCCTTGAAAGGGCAGCTGCTGTGGGAGCCCTCTCCAGCCCCACCCACCTCACAGGGTGTCTGTTGTGGGGGAGGAAGGTAAAGGAGATTGTGAGCCGCTCTGAGACTCTTCGGAGTGGAGGGCGGGATATAAATCCAATATCTTCTTCTTCTTCTTCAGTACTCTATGACTGAGACAGAGCCCCTCCCCTTGTACTGAGTCGGACCATTGGTCTCCCAAGAGTGACATTGTCTGCTCCGATTGGGAGTGGTTCTGTGGGGTTCAGGTGTTTGACACCACCTACTACCTGATCCCTTTAGCTGGAACAGCTGGGATTGAACCCAGAATCTTCTGCATGCTGAGCCGTGACCCCACCAAATAAGTTTGTGCTTCTTTGTCAGGGGAGGGTGGGATATAAATCTGGTAAATAAATAGATAAATAAATGGTTTCCAGTCTACAAAACACACAAAATGATCTTGCTGTTGCTTTTTAAAAAGAATGAGTAGAGAAAGGATCTGGAACTTACTTCATAAATGTTTAAGCTAAAGTTTAAAAAGTTAGAAGCAGTTGGTGGAGGTGGTCCGGAGTGCAAGTCTCTACCATAATGTTAGCTTGCTAGCTTCAGGTCTCCTTGGAGAAAGTAGGCCAGGGTATAGTTACTCACGTCTTTATAATATAGCATCCAGGTTGGAGTCCTATAACTTGCTATACTAGGGGCTACTTTTGAAGAAAGACCAGAAACTTCCTGTGCGGAAAAAAGTCAAGTGGAGACCGCTGCAGGGATTTATACGGTAAGCCACTCAAGGGAGGAAGGTGGCTAATAAATATTTTAAATAAATAAAATAAATAAATTTCACTAGAACGCTTACTGGTTGCTGATTTGTTTCTGAGCAGTTCATTTCAAAGTGCTGATGTAGACCTTACCTTAAATAGCTTAGAATCAGGATACCTAAAGGATCGCTTTGACTCATACAAAACTGCCCATACCTAAGGTCAGGTCCTGCTACCCTGTTTCACATGCCATTATTAAGTGATGGGAGATTGGTGGGCATGCAGGACAGGACTTGAGGGAGGGGGCTGTGGCCCCCAAACTGGAACACCTTCGGAAACTCCTCTTGCACTTCTGTCTTTTGGCTTTTGAGAATTCTGTCAAAAACATTGTATGCTAGAAGGTATTTTGAAGTATATGTATTGAATTATTCCCTTTATGCAATACTGATTTTCTCCTGTTGATTGCCACTTATTTTTATGGCCTATGGCTAGTTTTACGGCTTTTGTCACTATGTTGCTATTTATTGCCACTATGATTAACTGATTGTGTTGTGATTAACTGATTGTTATGCCCCTGCTGTATGTTTAGCTGCTGGCAAGAGTCTTAGCTTTTTTGTATTATCTTGTTTTAACATCTCTATTTGTCTGCTACCTCGGGGGCTATTTTTTTTTTTTTTTTTGTAGAAAGGCAGAATCGACGTGTTCCAAATATGCAAGACTCAGCATTTCTCTCTGATACGTTTTAATTTTGCTTTTCTTCTACAGGGATTCATTTTGAAAGCGTGGATTGAAGTCACCTGTGGGAAAGAAACGAGCATTAAAAAAGCTGTGAAATACTTGGATGAAGGACTGCAAGATGGGAATGATATCTTTGCCCTGATGGGTAAGGTAAGACAGTGTGGAGTTTTTAATGCTATATGAGAAATAGTAGAGCATATGCTGTACATAACAGACATTCCCAGGCTCGATCTCAGGCATCTCTGCTTAAAAGGATATCAGGTAGCAGGCTTTGGGAAAGACCTTCCTTTCTTTTCCTGAGGTCCTGAAGAACTACTGCCAATCAGAGAAGATAATATTGATAGACCAATGGTTTGACTCCTTGTATGGTAGCCTGTTGTGTTCATGTACAGTAGATACATGCTGACCGATCCAGGACACGTAGGTCAGTGTGCTTGGAGAGTGTGTGTGCTTGTTGGACCTTTGATTTGCACTCAAGGAACCTGGGTCCACAGATGCATTGGTCTTGCTGGGTCAGGTGAAGTGGGAGGGGAGGACTGAAATTTAATGCCTAGAAATTCTGCACGCTGAAAAGTGAAGGTTTCCTAACAGTCAAGTTTGGAGGTTAGATGGTTATGGAATTCAGAAGGAATTGTGTGGGATAGGAATGCTGGTGTTCAGGAATGGCTCAAAAACACTGCTCGCCACCTCTGCTGTCATTTTCTTTTTTTTTGGGGGGGGGGGGGTACCAGCTGTCTTTCATAGAGGAGTCTGTCACAGAAAGTTGATTTCCCTGGAACTAAGCCGTTTTGTATTTATTTTTGATCTCTCTGTATCCCGAGAAAATGAAGTTGGTAACAGGAGTGGACTTGTGTATATATGGGTCCCTTAAAGCAGGAAAGGGCAGAGACTTTGTTTCTAGGAGCTTATTCAAGAGCTTGGGAGCTACCAAATGGACATCACAAAATGGTTACTTGTATGAAAATCACCGTGTTCAGAACAGGTCTACGTTGCTGGGGTGGGAAGACCTTTCCTTTGCTGTTTTCACCAAGCAACCCCCCCCACACCCCACTGTAACTTGATCTGTTGGGAGAACATACACAGTTATCTCAATGTTTACCCTGGAAAAGGAAAATAGCCACTTTGATGCAGACGGAAGGCATCAATGGTACTTTTCTTCCCCATTCAGAGCAAGCACAAGTGTGCACACAAGGAAGCAGGAGGAGAGGCAGATGGGAAAGGGCGCTGGTGTTGCCATTTAGAGCAAAGGTGTATGCATGCGCCTCTTTTGGTGTAGTGGTTAAGTACGCGGACTCTTATCTGGGATAACCTCCACTTGCAGCTGCTGGAATGGCCTTGGGTCAGCCATAACACTTGCGGAGCTGTCCTTGAAAGGGCAGCTTCTGTGAGAGCTCTCTCAGCCCCACCTACCTCACAGAGTGTTTGTTGTGGGGGAGGAAGGTAAAGGAGATTGTGAGCTACTCAGAGTGGAGGGCAGGGTATAAATCCAATATACCTCCAATAGAGGAGAGCCAGTTTAGTGTAATGGTTAAGCGTGCGGACTCTTATCTGGGATAACCGAGTTTGATTCCCCACTCCTCCACTTGCACCTGCTAGCATGGCCTTGGGTCAGCCATAGCTCTGGCAGAGGTTGTCCTTGAAAGGGCAGCTGCTGTGAGAGCCCTCTCCAGCCCCACCCACCTCACAGGGTGTCTGTTGTGGGGGAGGAAGGTAAAGGAGATTGTGAGCCACTCTGAGACTCTTCGGAGTGGAGGGCAGGATATAAATCCAATATCTTCTTCTTCTTCTTCTTCTTCAATATCATCATCGTCTCCTTCCTTTTCCTTCATACAAAAAAGAGAAACAGCTGCTGTAGCTTTAAAGGAAAGCATAAGAAAGTGATTCAAACAGCACTGGCGGGGAGCAGAGAATTACTTTTAATTGCTTGGAAAGTGACTGGTCACTCCCAAGTGGCCTTCTGCCTGCCCCTTGCCTCAACGGTCTCACAGTAAAATCAGGCTGCATGAGTTAATCTTGTGGAGGAAGGTGAGAGAAAAGACAGTAATGGGAAAATCCTCGAATTTGAAAGAATTGACAGTAAAAATCATTTGTTTTCCTGAGAGGGTCTTTTTTTTTTAAAGGATGGTTCAGAACTACCATGCGAGGAAGGGTAAGCTGAGGGAGAGTGACTGAATGGACATCACCCCCGTGACCTTCATGGCTGAGTGGGGATTTGACCTCTCCCAGGTCCTAGTCCAAAACTTGAAGCATTACCTCATATTGTCTTTCTTTCTTTGCAGTCAGTTACTTACAGGGATTTTTTTGTAGCAGAGACTCCTTTGCATATTAGGCTCACCTTCCTGAAGCAGCCAATCCTCCAAGAGTTTACAGTAGGCCCCGTGGGTTGTAAGCTCTTGGAGGATTGGCTACATCAGGGGATGTGGCCTAATATCCAAAGGAGTTTCTACTTCAAAAAAAGCCCTGGTTATTTATAAAATCCGTTCTTCATCCACATTTTAAAACAGGGACTTCTACTGTTAATTTAATGTTTCTGAATATGGTTGTTGATATCTTTGAAACCCAAACTACAGCATATTAAATAGGAAGTCCCCCCCCCTTTGTGTGTGTGTGTGTGAGAAAATGTGCTTGTCCCCTGAGAAAGAAAGAGAGAAATGGTTGCTTTATCTTTTCTTAGGCACAGTATTTTGAAGCTCGCCAGAATTATGTAGGAGCTTTGGATACCGTGAACCAAATCATAGCCAGCTTCCCACACTTCCTCCCTGCTTTTGTAAAGAAAATGAAGCTGCAGCTAGCTTTGCAAGACTGGGAACAAGCCACAGAGATGGCACAAAGGTGAGCACAGCTTAACTGAAGTTGTTGAGTGCCCATAAACATTTTGTGATGCTTGAGCTATGGGACCCATGTGGCAGAGAAGCTTACGAAGTTCCCACGCATGTTTGCAGTACCCTCTGAAGCAGAGTTACATCTTTGTAACCAAGTCAGCTTTAAAGGGTGTAGCTATACTTAGGATTGCAGTGTTAATCCCTTACTGAGGAAACAGGATTTTTCCAGGATCACATCAGAATCCATCTCTTCGTTAGGCAAGGCAAAGTGAAACATATTGCTATTCAGTTCCGGTTTGCAAATGGATCATAATTCCTTCTTGTAGAGAGCATGAGCAGATCACAGTGCTGAATGAATGATCCCTGAACACATTTACTAACATCAAAGACAAAGAATGTCTGTGTGTACCTGCAGAGCAGGAAACAGAATTTATCTCACTCCCTTTTTCCGTTGTAGTGGCTTCTGAACACCTTCCCATCTTGTTTCGGTGAATTCGAGAGTTCTGAATTTATTGTGAAAATCAAGCCATCTTCTGGGCAGTTTGCCTGTCCTGACAAACTGGCTCAGAACAGAAGGGACACTCTGGTGCTGGTTGAAAAATCACCACCTTTCTGTAAAAAATCTTCAGAGGGAAAATGCAGCACAAAGTTTCCAAACTAGAATTTATTAGGAAATGCAATACTGTCCAGTTAAGGTTCAAGAGGGATTCTTTTCCTTTCACTCCACCATCATTAACTTAGTTGACAAAGTCCAACAAGATTGCGGTGTCTCTTCTTACTGCTGTTGTGATTGGTCGCTGCATTTACTTTGTGTACGTTTAACCTTCTCACAGAAATTCTGTGGTGTGTACCTCTTGCATTTCATTGGCTTTTGATCCCACTGTTTACTCCCCATCTCTGTGTTCATGGGGTTTTTTTGTGTGTGTGTACATGTATTACAGTCAACTGAAGACAAGATTTTATGCATCTGATCCCTTGTGCTACAAAAACCCTTAGTCTTTAAGGTATCACAAGGCTGTCCTTTTTTTTTTTTTTTAAGACAACTATAGCAATGCTTGGTAAGATTTTGTCACAAGACCTGAGTCCTGTCCAGTGGATTTCCCCCCCCTGCTTAATAGCATGGCTTATCTGTTTCTTGACTGAAGAGAAGTTAGGGAGGGAATTGTAATGTATTAATTGTATAACTGTAAACACTCAGAACTTTACTATGAATTCAGACTGAAATGTGGCATTGTATTTACTAAAAGAGAATTCTTTAAAACCCTCACTTTTAGTAACGTTTCATCTTTTGATAGTTTAAAAGAGACTTTAAGGATTTTTTGTGGGGAATGGAATTTGCGTATGGGTAGTTTCTGCCCATTGTGGTCAGTACAAGTAAACCAGTTTGTTCAGGTTTGCTTTTGAGGAGTCATTAATCATGAAGAAAATATAGGTCTTGTTAAAAGAAACCGAATTGTGTTCTGGAAGAAAACACATGGTTGTAATGCAAACTGTCCTATTAAAACATTTGCTTCAGATTGTTGCAGAAAGATGCTCTTAACTTGGAAGCTATAAAAATGGAGGCCGTACACTGTTTATGTAGGGAAGGAAATATACCTGAGGTGAGTATTTATTTTTTACATTGAAACTATATTTTTAGCATCTTGTTTAGTTTAGTTTAGTTTATTTATGATTTGTATCCCGCCCTTCCCACCAAAGTGGCTCAGGGCGGCTTAAATGTGTGTTATGAAAGCATTGTTCTTAAATGTGTGTTATGAAAGCATGCTCTGAGAAGGATGGGTTTTTTCCTGATGTAATTTCCTAAAATAATTTATGTGAGATGATAATTGAGCAGCTTAGAAGTCCACAGGAAAGTGCTTTGCAAGCAAAATAAATAGTGGATGCATTACATAGCTCAGTCAATATTATTTTAACAAGGATATTTTATACGATTGCTCTTTTAAGAATTTCTAGCAGAACGTTATGTAACATACATTGGAATATATTATTATAATTGTTTCAATCTGTGTCTAAGATTACAGTTATTGATGATGAAAACTCAAATGTCCAGAAGAGTTTCTTTCCCACAATTTTGTAAATAAAAGTTTTATCTCTTCTCTAGGCCTCATCAAAGTTGGCTGATTTAATTAATGCTCTAGAAAAACTTGAACCACATAATCCCCAGCTTTTCTGCAAAACAGCATTAGTTTTCAGCAGAACGGTAAGTGGACATTTTTTAACACACCCCCCCCCCCCCCCCCCCCGTTGATCATAGTCCATTGGTTCTCAGAGGACCTTCATGGACTTATTAAATGCGTGAGGAGCTAAACATTCTAAGTACCCTATAGTAGCATTTCCTTTCATTGAATGCAAAGCTGCTGTATTTGTTAGCTTTATTGTTCCCACTGTGCACACTCCTCTAGACATATATCCTGATAAATTATTTTTTGTATTGGAATCAAGAAGAAGAAGATATTGGATTTATATCCCGCCCTCCACTCTGAAGAGTCTCAGAGAGGCTCACAATCTCCTTTACCTTCCTCCCCCACAACAGACACCCTGTGAGGTGGGTGGGGCTGATAGGGCTCTCACAGCAGCTGCCCTTTCAAGGACAACCTCTGCCAGAGCTATGGCTGACCCAAGGCCATGCTAGCAGGTGCAAGTGGAGGAGTGGGGAATCAAACCTGGTTCTCCCAGATAAGAGTCCGCGCACTTAACCACTACACCAAACTGGCCCTCCTAAGGTGGGCTTAATGAAGAATCAAATTGCCCTCATTAATACTTGGCTGGTTTTTGGTTTATTTTGTTTCAAGTGGTAATTTGGAGCATTTCCTAAGAACTTCTTCGAGTTTTGGCGGTAACTGTGATTTTTAAAACAAAGCATTTCTTCATTTTTTTTTCTACTGAGAGAGCCTTGCTGATTGTGGCAGCGTTTCTTCCTCTGCCTGAGGTGACGGATTGCTTATGAAGAATGGGTCACCAAACTCATTTGACCAGAGCAGAAACTTGAGATGAACAGTGGTATATAACTATGGGCTGTGCTCATGGCAAATGAATGACTTGTCATGAGTTGGCTGCAAAGTGGGGTGGGTGTAGAGAAGGCGGGAAGATCAGTGATGCTCAGTATTGGACAGTCATGTTCATTGGCCTTGTTTCCGAATTTGGCGGTGCACAGCTGTAATTGATGGACTGAAAATTATTTTTATCCTGCTGTTCCAAAGATCGGTTAGTTCAGAATGGCTACCAACCCCGCCCCCCCGAAAAATAACTATTAATAAAAACAACCAACAATAAAACTAAAATCACAGTGGAACCATTTAAACACTACAAAATGATAACAAAAGGTATACCATAGTTATACCAGCAGCAGAAAAATCCCACTGGACTAAGATCACACATTAAAGAAACCAAATCAAAGAACCATAATGAAGTGTTGGGAATTAATTGAGAAGAGCATTTCAAAGGTGTGGAGCCTCAACAGAGAAGTCCCTGGCCCTGGTCACTGCCCGCCATTTGGCTGGGGAAGTCAGAGAAAGGCCACAAGGAAAGTTTGTGCAAGATCAGACACTCCTTCATTTACTCTGGGCTCAAATTGTTTAGGAATTGAAAGGTCAAATCCTGCACTTGTTTGCATGGGGAATGGACTGTGGCTGTGTGGTAGAGCATCTGCTTGGCATGCAGAAGGTCTCCTCAGTTCTGTTCCCAGCATTTCCAGTTAAAAGCATCAGGTAAGAGGTGATGTGAAAGGCTTCTTCCTGAAACCCTGGAAAGCTGATGTCAGTGTGAGAGGACAATACTAATGGACCAATGGATTGATTCAGTATAAGGGAGCTACATATGTATACACAAAGCAAACTGGAAGCCAAAATAATATTTGCAGTGGCCTATCTCTGCCCGCAACCTTGCCACCATATTTTTTTTCAGGGAATCTTCAGAGGCACTTAAAGCACATTGTAGTATCTAACCTAGACATGGCCATGGCCTAAATTATCATGCAAGGCTATTCCTTTCCAAAAAACAGTACCTCTGGCATCCCAACTGGCGTTTGTAAAATGGCCACAGGAGCTACAGAAGCTACTTGGGCTTCCACAGTTTTGCCATAAAGTGATCTAGATGGAAAAGCCAGAACTTCAGTCTGTGCATTCAGTTGCACCTAATAACACAAGGAAGATTCCTCAGACAATTGTTTCAGTTGTGGTTCTGTAAAGATATTTTTTTTAATTGTTGGACACTTATTTAATGTTCATTTCCATACAGTTAGGTTTTATTGCATTGAGCCAAAGCTCGTTGTAAACAAGAACAAGCAAGAACAAAAATAAAAAAGAGTAAAACAAAACGATAAAACTGGATTGCTACCACACACTATTAAAAGTCAGATTTTTGTACCAACAAAAATACATTAAATAAAAGCAGTCATTCGGATTATCAATCTGTCTGTTTAGAAAAGACAAAATTTTGCTAGTCTAAACTTTAGGCACTAAATTGGATCGAATTTTCTTGCCAGCTAAGGCAAAAAAGGGCAACTTTGTAGGAGACTACTGGTTCCTCATCTGTGAGAAGAAATAAAACTTTAATAGTGGTTGGGCCTAAGCTAGCCAGAACCATGTCGAAGAATTTTTGTCTAGGAGCTGAATAAAGAGGACAGGCTAGAAAACAGTGACATACATCTACTTCTGGAGCTTCACAAATACATAGATGCATATAGACTGTTTGCATTGTTTGGAAACAGGCAGATGTGAAGGCTGTATGTAGTTTGTAAAAGGTAATCTTGGACAGATAGTGTGCCCTAGAATGATCCTTTTTTTTATTAATTCAAACCAGGGAGAGAATTTCATTTTGTTTAGTGTTTCTGACAGCTTCTGATTTTTGTACACAAAAGCATTGTGGAATTTGACTTTCAGCATGTTTGAAAACCCTTTTTTAAATATTTTAATCACAGTGTGGCCGCAACCAGCTTATCCTTCAGCAGACCCAAGCTTTGGTGGAGAGAGCTTTCAGCTTGGCCGCAGACAATGCAGATATTGCTACAGAACTTGGTTATCAGGTTATTTTACAAGGGAAAATAAAAGAGGCTGAAAAATGGTACCAGATTGCTATGGCTCTCGATGAGTCAAGTGTTCCTGCCCTAACCGGTATGCTTTATAGAATGCATGTGATTTCAAAGTGCATGTAAAATTTCATTCAGTTTTTTCCACAAATTACTTACCAAACAATGCATGTGATTTCTCTTTTTAAAAAAAAAAAAAAAAAATACCCCCAAATCATGCTTTATTTGTTGTAATGGGCTTAATTTTTTTCCCACTGTTTTTTTTTTTTAGTTCATTGTGTTCCTGTATTCTGAGAAGCCTGATCAATGAAAAAAGAATATGAAACTCTGAATGTTTCTCTGAAAAAGTAAAAACTGAAAAGAAATGACTTTGCATTACAGGGATTATCCGATGCCAGCTAATGGAAGGGAAGTTAGATGACGTAGAACAGCAATTGGAGTTCTTGAGTGAGATCCAGCAGTCTATTGGAAAATCAGCAGTAAGAGAATGATCCTTTCCAGAAGTGCTTTGATTTTCATCTAACTGAAGATGCTCTAATGATATTTGCTGTGTTACAGTATTTAGTTGGCAGAGGATTCTATATCAGTCTAATCCATCCATCTCTCATTTTTATCCTGCCCTTCTTCTAAGGAATTCACAGTGATGTTCATGGTCCCCCCCACTCCCCACCATCTTATCCCTGCAACAGCCTTGAGAAATAGATTTGGCTAAGACAGAGTGACTTGCCCAAGGTGACCCACTAAACTTTATGGCTGAGCAGGGATTTGATCTCTGGATTTTCCAATCCTAATACAGTGCTGTAAGTACTACAATGGCCATCATTGTAGTCAAGGGGGATCTAAAATAAAAAATAAATTAAAAAAAATTTTTTTTGCTATTTTTGGTCAGGTAATGTTTTGGTTCAGGTGTACTTTTGGTTTGATAGTGTTCAGTTCTGGGTTTTCGACAAGGAATACCTGCTTTCTCACACTTGAATGCTTGCATAGTTTCTTCTCAGCCGAAAATCTTGTTGGCCTAGGCATCTTAATTGTATTAGTATGATGGTGCAGTAGAATATAACTGGATCCCGTAAACTCGATATTTGATATCTGTCAAATAAACACAGTACCTGTCAGCCATACAATTTTATGTTCGAAAATCAGATAGTACTGTTTCCAAAAGAAAATATCACAATGTGTGTGAAAACACAGTTTGTGAAACAAAGCTGGAAGCTTCTGGCACACAACTGCTGCCGTGACAAACTGATGAGAATTCAGTCTGTATTGAACTGTACCTGCCTGGTGGATTTTGTATTTTTATCAGGGCTAAAACCATTCTGGAAAAAATGCTGTGGAGGAGAGAGACACTGGTCCCCACTTGATTTCCTGAACATTTTTTAGTTGCAACCAGACAAGCCCAGTTTTGATGGACGAATGTTTTATGTGATTATTTATTTGTTTCATAGGAGCTGTCTTATTTGCGAGCAGTTTTGGCCATGAAGAGACACAAAAGACAAGAAGAAGTGATTAGCCTGTTGAATGATGTACTTGATGCTCATTTTTCATCTTTGCAAGGCTTACCTCTGGGCGTAGAATACTTTGAGAAATTAAATCCTGACTTTTTGCTTGAGATTATTAAGGAATATCTTAATTTTTGCCCAACACAGGTAAGCAGTCAGGATTCTTCTCCTCCTTCCAAAATAAGAACCCTTTATTATGATTCCCTTTTTCAACAGCAGTAGTAGCTACCAGAGTTTCACAGTTACAAATTAAAAAAAACAAAAACCTGCCAGTGGTAGGGGATACGAAGTGGTAGCTACGAGATAGGAAGGGGAAATAGCACCTATCTGTGGTAGGACGAGGTCCCAGAATTTCCCACCCACACAATGTGACCAAACCTGCTTGAAGCATGACCATCCCAGAAAGATGGCACCATAAGCAGCTTGGGAGGAAAATGCAGGATGCGCTGACACAAAGGAGGAGCTAGAAGGTCGGAAACATCATTATGAAGTTGTGTAACAGCTTGGTTGGTTGTGGGGGAAGCAGTACAGTTTGGGAGGCAGTTCAGAAACAAACATCCATGCAGAAGCAGCCTGAGTGGTGGTGACTACACTTGCCATTACTGCTTAGTGCCAGCTACTGCTCTGATTTGTTTTCAGGTTAGTACTACATAATCCGGGGTCCCCAGTGTTAAGCCCATGGGCACCATGGTGCCTTCCAACACTGAGAGCCAGTTTGGTGTAGTGGTTAAGAGCAGCGGACTCTTATCTGGAGAACTGGATTTGATTCCCCACTCCTTCGCATGCAGCTGCTGGGTAACCTTGGGTTGTCACAGTTCAGTCAGAGCAGTTCTCTCAAGAGCAGTTGCCTCAGAGCTCTCTCAGCCCCACCTACCTCATAGGGTGTCTGTTGGGAGAGAAATGGAAGATGATTATAAAGTACCGTGAGAGAAGGGCGGGGTATAAATCCAATTCTTCTTCTTTCCTGGTGCCTACCAAGTGTTTGTAGAAAGTGGGCAGGACCAAATAGAGCTTTTGCCTGGTGGGTTTTGGATTGGCCACTGGAGATTGGATGGGCTAAGGAGATATTTTTAAAAGTTGCCTTGGCTGCAGCCCCCCCCCCCCCCCCCAGATAAAGGATGTTCACTGACAGTAAGCTGTGCATATGCAAGAAAATATTTTTAAGCAGTATGTTCATTCTAAAAGGCAGCCTGTTAAGCAGAGCTTTGCCTGAAAGGCTGAAGAGCTGCCGTTAGAGTTATGACATTTTGGGGTTGGCTCCACCTCCCACGGCAGCCATTTTGTAGTCGCACCTCCCACCCTGTCTCAGAATTCCAAAAGTGCCCACCAGCTCCAAAAGATTGGGGACACCGACATTGGCCTTTACGTGCGGCTGCGTAAAGCCAAATTGCGACGGGGTGATGCTTCCTGCTCCACATTCTGCTATTGTGCCATGCAAGAGAAGAAGCAGGGAGAGAATGGAGGTGGGACCATATTGTGGCTGGTTTTGGCAGGACCGTGAAGAGGAGGTGGTGACAAGGGAAAAGGTTAAGCAACGTGGAGTGGGGCTGTGAAACGTTTTACTCCTTTATGTAATCCCCCCTCCCCCAACCTCTCTGTCAGCCGTTTGGCTCGGCCTTAATGGTAATGAAGACCAAACACTGTTCTGCACACACGTTAGGTTTGACATCCTCGCTTGTTAAATACACTCTTCATCGATGTGGTGAATTTGAGCAGAATTCAGCCTGAAAAGTTCAGATATTCAGATAGGTAACCCGATTGGTTTGCCATAGAAGGGCAAGATTCAAGTCCAGTTGCACCTTAAAGACCAACGAGATTTCCAGGGTGTCAGATCAAAGCTCCTTTCATCAGATAACAAAAGAGCTTTGACTCTTGGAAGATTATACTCTGGACATCTTGTTGATCTTTAAGGTGCTACTGGACTTGAGTCTTGCTCTTGAAGCATTCAGTAATCAAATATTCATTGATGTTCTGAGTTAGGATCACCAGCTAGATTGCAGGGGGGGTGGGGCAGGGGTTGTGTTGTGTGGACTTTTACGTACGCTGCAAAATATTGGTAGAATTTTCATTGTGTGTTTTAATGAAACAGGAAACTGAGAACTTATTTGGGTAGAATTCACTGCCACGGGAGGAACATGTGGAATTCACTGCCACAGGAGGTGGTGGCGGCTACAAGCATAGCCAGCTTCAAGAGGGGTTAGATAAAAATATGAAGCAGAGATCCATCAATGGCTACTAGCCACAGTGTGTGTATAATTTTTTTGGCCACTGTGTGACACAGAGTGTTGGACTGGATGTGTCATGAGTGCTGGGGGCCCTGCAGAAGAAGCCGAGCCTGCAGAAGAAACTGTGCCCCTGCCACCTGCACCAGTGCCCCTGCCTCCTGCTGGAGAAGATCCAAGCCCCCCTGCCTCACCCTCTCGGGTGGCTCGTGTGCGTGACCGCCTTCGTCAGGACCTCAGGGATCGGAGAAGGGCGGCACGCTCACGAGCAAGACGCTCCCTGAGCCCTGAGTTTTGAAAGGATTCTGGCCCTTCTAGGAGTGAGGGTGCTTGAGTCTCAGCAGGATCCTGGCTGCCCTCTGAGTCAGCAATTAGCCCAAATGAGCAACAGACAGCAGAGGGCTATATAGCTGTGGGCTTTGAGAGAAGGCTTTGTGGAAGCAACTAGTCACTTACCTGACGTTCTAGCATCCACTTCGGCTTTTGACTTCAGCTTCTGGACCCCCTGACTCTGGCATTGACTTCTGGACCCCCTGACTTCGGCTTCTGAACCTCTGACCTACGATACCTGGATTGTGATTCAGTTTTGGCGCTTTGGACCCTCCTTGCTACCCAGCTACAGACCTTGGACTGCCCCTGGACTTCGCCTGGCCTGGCCCCAGCCCGTGACAGGATGGGCCATTGGCCTGATCCAACATGGCTTCTCTTATGTTCTTATGAATTGGCTTTCCCTTCCATCGTCTGCCCTCAGAATGCTTTGAGCTTGCCAAAAAAAAAAAAAAAGCTGAGTCGTTCCACAATCAGGAGGTAGGGAGTAAGTCTGCATTCACGCACCTCAGCAGTGTTCCAACTAAGCTGAGTTAGTGTGAGCTAGCTCACGGGGTTTTTTTTAGCCTGCAGCTGACACATTTTTGTCTCGGCTCAGGAAAAATGGTCCCAGAGCAAACTAATTTATGCAGGAGCTCACAACTTTAATGCCAGGAGCTCATAAAGTAGAATTTTTTGCTCACTAGAATCCACAGCTTAGACGGAGTGTTGCTCAGCACTGTGCGTGGCTGGAAGCCAGCCCTGGCTCGAGGATGCGGTCATAACAGCAGGCTTTCACATTAGATGGAAACACAGAAGAATTTCACTTCTCAGGTCAGATGTTTCATCAAGACCTTTTTTTTAAAAAAAAAAAAAAGCTTTCTGGCTGCCCTGTGGTGGTGCAATAAATCAAGATGCCTTTAAATCAATTTCTCAGTAAATGTGTTCATCTTTAGCCTGCAGGTCCGGGACAGCCGCCTTCTCCCCTTCTCAAACCGTGCGCTTCGGTCCTTGAAACGGTGGTAAAAACTGTTCCGGGTCTTCTGCAAGCTGCCTATTTAGTTGCGAAGGTGAAATACTTGACAGGTAATGCCTCACTATCTGAGCCAACGCATATAAGATAGTGGGAAAGCACAACTTGGTCTTTAGTCTGCAATTCATAAAGCTTTGTCCATGCCATCCTCAACAGACTTACACCCTTCCAAGTCAGTGGGCTTAGAAGGCTACAGCTATGATTAGGAGAGCACCAGATATCAGCCAAGAGATGGTGTTCAGCTGTGACTTGAATGGCCTGTATCCTATTGTGTAGGATTCATTTGCTGCTTCAGTTTTTTGTATCTTCAAAATATCAAAAATATCAAGTCTTGATGGTCTACTTTCTATTGCAGGTGGCTGTAGGGAGAAGAGGTATATACTATGATAGCAGCAATCATTCATCTCGCCTCTGTAGTTTTAAGACCGCTTGTGAAGGCGTGATCTTGTTTCTCTTTTTTTTGGTTCTGTTGAACTTGAGCAGGGAATTCGGAAGCATCCCGAAGTATCCTGCAGCACTGTCTTGAAAAGAACCCGGCGGACGCAGAGGCTCACCTGCTTATGGCTCAGGTTTATTTGTCGCAAAACAACTTCAAACTCTGCTCTCAGTCTTTGGAACTCTGCCTAAGCTACAATTTTGAAGTAAGCATGGTTGGGAAACTCTCTTTCCTGGCACTCTGAGGCTCTTTCCTTTTCATTGCGCACACTGATTTGCGACTGAACTTTTTGCCAAGAGGAGTGGGTAAAGAGCTTTGTTCCAAAGTAAATTTTCCAGGAAATCAAAAATTACATTACATTGGCTTGTAATTTAAAACAGGATTTCCTAGAGATACTGTTGTATATCCAGCCATTTAGCCCTGACCTCATCAGGTCCTGGAAGCTGAGTAGAAACCTATGGATCAGCTGCCACTAGACGGCACTTTATACACATACACGCAAACACACATACACATCCTACCATATGCACAGCAGGAATTTCTTCCTTCCCTTTCCTGCTGCAGCCCACTGAGCACCCCCCCCCACCTACACACACACACTTTGTGTTCCTGGGGGGTTGTCACTGGTTCCTCAGGAATAGCATAAGGGGCAAATAGAGTCAACAAGCACATAAAAATCAGTACATGAAAGCAACTGTCATTTATAATAATCAGTATTGTCTGGTAAATTGTGACTAATGACATTTTTCTATCTATAAAATTGTTAAACGTATCTTATGCTGTTAAATATAAATTACTTATATACTTTTGTACTCAGACTGGCAGCATTTCTCCAGGGTCTCAGGCACAGGTGGTTCACATCACCTTCTCTCTGGTCCTTTTAACTGGAGATGCTGGGTATTGAACTTGGAACCTTCTGCGTGCAAAGCAGATGCTCTATCACTGAACCACAGTCCCTCCCCTATTCCATTGGAGGAACGGCATGGTCAGATGTGGGCCATTGAACCTTTACAAGGTGCTCCTGGGCCATTAGGAAGAGCACCTAGCACTGCCTTGAGTGGTGAGAGGTGCCTGAAGGACTGGAATGAGTGTGTGTCCTGCCGTAAACTTCAGCATTTAAATTGCATTCTTCCTAATTGGCCAGATTGATTCCAGTTCCAGTAACCTTTAATGGCATACCAAGGAAAACAGTAACCTTTAATGGCATACCAAGGAAAACATACCAAGGAAACCATATTTTACAAACAATATGGTTTGTAAAAGACCATATGAATACATTATCTTCACAATATGAGAGTGATTTAACACAGCAGGTGCTTTCTTGAAATACTTCTTTTTCTTCTCTCTTTTTTTGGATGGCTGTTGATGGGTTTTTTTTGTTTTTAGATTAGGGAACACCCTCTGTACCACTTAATAAAAGCTCGAGCTCAGAAAAAGATGGGAGAGATAGCAGAAGCCATTAAAACTTTGCAGATGGCAATGAATTTGCCTGGGATGAGAAGAGCTGCTGCTTCCTCAAGATCAAAACTGGCTAAGGTTGAAATCGACGCAAGCGACCGTGTGTCGGTCTACCTAGAGCTGGTTGACGCTCATCGCTTAAATGGTCAACAGGTATGACAGCGTGAGTGCTAATGTAAAAGTGGAATGTGTAATTTGGAATTCAGTGACAACATTTTAGAAGCAGGTTTTGTTGTTCGTTTTACTTCATTGATAGCCCATGTTTCTCACTGAGACTCAGGACAGATTACAAAATATAGAAAACAATTCAATGAGCTAGTATGAGCAAGCTGACAAACAAACAGTGGAGGTATGATAATGCAGAAAATGGGTTACAAAGGTTGAAAACAGTGCAATAACCGAAAAAGAAAATTCAGTCAGGCCACAAAAGATATCCAGTAACACTACAGTAGTACTATGATGACGGAACTGGAAACAGAATGTTGCCATTTTCAAGATTTAAAATCTCCAACAAAATTAGTGATCAAGTTTCTAATAGTAACAGAGTACAATTCTAAACAGAGTAACACCCTTCTGGGCCCATTGACTTCAGTGGGTATAACTCTACTTAGGATGACACTGCTAATATACCAAAAAGGGTTTTTTTTTTCCAGGTGGGCAGGTAAAAGCCCCCTCCCCATTCCCTCAGCCTTACTTTCTGTTGGTGAAGGTTGACAAAGCCATCTGTCAACCACTTGAATACCTGCTTTTGACACATTGGTTTTTGTGGTCTGTGATGTGCCAATAGTGAAAATAGAAGAAAACATTGAATGCATTTTCCAGAGGCACAAGGAAAGGCAAATTAAATGCCAGTCCTTACATGGCTGTGTAGGTGAACTGAACATGAACGCTGGGGCAAAAGAAAAAGAGAAACATTTTGGTATCCAGCATATGCTGATAGGTCGAACTTAGTATTGATAGTATGTTGTCTGATCAGTGTCCCTCATCACTGTGCATTGAGGCCAATGGCCTAACATTCAGCAGGCATAACTGTGCATTTGATTGCACTAACCAAGTATGCTGTTGTCTTCAATACATTTGCATTAGAGTGCGAAAGAAATGTAGATTTAAACTGCAGGGATGAGTTTTAATTTGGAAGCCTTTCAAGCAACTGCGCACTTTCAGGCCACTGGTAACAGTGTATGCAGGCTTCATAATGTAGGCAACTGCCAAACCAGAATAGCAGCCCCTAATAAAACAAAACATGAATTACCAGATTAAAAGATTTGGGGGTGTCTTCTAAATGACCTTCTCATTGTAATATAAAAATAAAACCATTTCTGATTTAAATTAAGGAGGAAATGTGTTGAATTTTATCCTCCAACAACATATTTGCATGTGCATTAGAGTACATTTGCATTAGAGTGCAAAAGAAATGTAGATTTAAACTGCAGGGATGAGTTTAATTTGGAAGCCTTTCAAGCAACTGCACACTGTCAGGCCATTGGTAACAGTGCATGCCGGCTTCATAACGTAGGAAACTGTGCCAAACCAGAATAGCAGCCCCTAATAAAACAAAACATGAATTACCAGATTAAAGGATTTGGGGTGTCTTCTGAATGACCTTCTCATTGTTATTGTAATATAAAAATAAAACCATTTCTGATTTTAATTAAGAGGGGAATGTGTTGAATTTTATCCTCCAACAACATATTGGACAGTTGGCTAGGACTTCTGTAGCGGTGAGAGAGTGCTCTGGGTTTCCTTGGAAGTTTAGTAGAAGTTTCCACACTGAGGCTGTGATCACTCACACTAAATAATGCACTTCAATCCACTTCCAATCCACTTTCCAACTGGATTTTGCCAGTTCACACAGTAAATCCAGTTGTAAAGTGCATTGAAAGTGGATTGAAAGTGCATTATTTAGTGTGTGTGTGATAGCAGCCTGAGAAAATCAACCATGTCATGAGAAAGTTCCCTAAAAAAAGCAGTTCATCCACCACTGCCAAATGTCTCCCTGCAGTATGCCACAGAGAAGTGTTGACTATGTTTTAGGTCTGCACTCAGCTCACTTGAGGCCTAATAGAGCCTGGCCAAGGCTCTGTGTGAACTGATGGTGCATCCCCAAATGAACTCTAGGAGTTCTCTAAAATACACAGGGGTCCCTTAGCAGATAAGTCATGGCTCCCTAAAGTTACAGAAATACTTGAGGTGTACAGGTAGAATCAAGTCCACTGTCACCTTAGAGACCAACAAGATTTTCGGGGTATGACTCCCAAAGGAGAACTTGACTCTTGAAAGCTCATATTCCCAAAAATCTTGTTCTCTAAGGCACTATTGAACTCGAATCTTAGCTATTCTGCTGCAGACTTCTGAAGCTAATTTAGGCATTGAAGCCATTCTGTTTTTTTACATCAACTGTGTGCTTTGCAGCATGAAGCAGTTAAAGTTCTTCAAGATGCCATCAACGAATTTTCAGGCACCCCTGAAGAACTGAGAGTTACTGTTGCTAATGCAGACCTTGCTCTCGTACAAGGGGATGTGGAAGAGGCTCTGACGATGCTCAGAAACATAACACCAGAGCAGCCTTATTTTGTTCAAGCCAAAGAAAAAATGGCCCAAATTTATCTGGAGTACCGAAAAGACAAGAAGCTGTATGTAAGCTGTTACAGGTAAGACGGCAGTATAAACCAAAATGGATAACGCTACATCAGAATTGTTTCCTATCAGTTACTTTTTGTAAAGACCTAAGAAAGGTATTTTCCAATTCAAAACCATACATTGCATGCAAGAAGTCACTCATTTTGAAAGATCTGAAATAATAACTTTAAAAGTGATTTCGGAAAAGTGACATTTGACAGAAGGGGGACGTTTTCCCATCAGAGGAAAGCATCTTCACCAGCAGAATGAATCCTTGGGGTCCAGCCTGTTCTTCTCTCTATCCTGGTTCAACCAGGGTTCCCAAAGTTCAGAAACAAGTTTTTACTGCCTCTTACAAACACTTGTGGTCAGTAGAAACCTACTCTGTTGCAACCACGCAAATGAACTTTGTTATTGCCGCTATTCATTAAAAAGAAATTCTTCCTTATTTTCAGAGACCTGGTGGAAAAGCTGCCAAGTTCTCACACCTACTACTTCTTGGTGATGCATACATGAATATCCAGGAGGTAAGCACTGGTAACATTCGAAGTCTGGTATACCCGTTCTGAAAAGTTATGGGCTACAAATGGTTGCCGTGTGGGCCCATCTATTGGAGGGGAAGAGCAAAAAGAGAAAATACAAATATGTCCTTGCTGGGAGCACAGCTTGTCTTGGTGCATTCAGCAACCCTTGGTGCATTCAGCAACATGAAGCTGCATTATGCTAAATCAAGGTCATTACTGTCTATTCAGACTGGCAGTGGCTCTTCCAGGTCTCAGGCTGAGGTCTTTCCCATCACCTACTGCCTGGTTCTTGTAAGTGGAGATGTCAGGGATTAAACCTGTGACCTTCTGCATGCAAAGCAGAAGCTGTTCCACTGAGCTCCCCACCCCTTCAGTTGTCACCATAGTTGCTAGATCATTCTGGGGACAAAGAAATCAGGTACATCCCCTGTCCACCATGCCTTCCCCCTTGTCTGAGTGCAATAGTTTACCTCTATGATGACTTGTTAATGGATACAAAAAGGACCCACAGATATGCTGAGCCTTTGGTGATAGTTTTGCATGTGGGCCCAGTCCATCATGCACTGAGGTGTGTCAAGTCCTATATGTGGGAAAAATTCTATATGGAAAAACATAAGGACTTCAGGGAGCAAAATTGTCAGTGGTTTTAAGACTTTCATGAGACCTAACTACCTAATTTAAAGATTATTCTAAGTACACATTCTCTCTCCCTCCCCCCTTTCTATTAGGGTCTCACCCCAAACTAGTCACTGTCCATTGTACAGTACTCTTTTCCCCTACAAAGTATCCGTTTCAACTTTGTACGCCTAGGACATTTGATTCTCTTGCAAAAAATGTTTCAGCAGTCTCTTCCTGCCTGATAGTGGTAACCCATTAGTTATTAAAGAATGCATTCCAAGAAACCCTCAGTAGATCAATAGCTGGGCAGCCTTCTGCCTTCGTAATAAGTAATACAAAATGGGATCCTGTATAATTGAAGTCGTCATTATTTTGCCATGTAAATGTGTTTGGAGACAAATTTAGTCTCTGTATCTGTAGAAATTACTTGTTTGCTGAGTTTGTCACAGTTTTATAGATAAGTATTTGATGGCCTTGTTTTCAGGGCCAATACAGGTGGTCGGCATAGAATCTTTATGATTTTCTTGCCTGTATCTGCTGTTGTTCTAGCCTGAAGAAGCCATAGAGGTTTATGAACAGGCTTTGAAGAAGAACCCTAGAGATGGAGCATTGGCTACTAAAATAGGAAAAGCTCTGGTCAACACGCATAACTATGCGAAGGTATGTTACAGATTGGATTTACAATTGAAAGCTTGAATTTCTTGTAACGTACACCAGTGCAGTCTTGGTTGAGATGCTTTCAGAAACATTTCATGCGCCCTGTATAAGAATGCACCCTGACATGGATAGCACCAAAATAGTCTGATCCTGTCAGATCTCAGAAGCTAAGCAGAACCAGCCTTGGCTCGTGTTTGGAAGGGAGATTGCCAAGGAATACCAGGGTCATGACGTGGAGGCAGGCCATGACAGATCACCTCTTGCCTTGAAAACCCTATGGGGCTGCCATAAGTCAGCTGTGACTTGAGGCAGAAAAAACCTCACAACACAGTATTGTAAATGCTGACATGCCTATCATAGATACGACAGTCATCACTATATAAAATATAGAAAGTTGGATCTCACAGACCGCTAACACAAGAGCAGATGTGGATGTTTCCCCTTGCCCTAACAGCCTCTTGAGGCCTCCAAAAAGCTGATGCTCAGCATCCCGGGAGCCCCACAGGCAAATGGGGGTCCTGCTCTGAGCGAGGAAAATCAGTACTACCACTTACTCTTCCATCAACAGAGAACCTCTTGTGTTAGCAGAATGTCATGTGATTTTTGCCTTGCGCTTGGTTCATAGTAGCCCTTATTCTGTGGCATTTTTTCATAGCTGTGACTGGGGCCATCTTGGGTACAGGCCACTCTTCTCTTCTCTTCTCTTCTCTTCTCTTCTCTTCTCTCTCTTCTCTTCTCTTCTCTTCTCTTCTCTTCTCTTCTCTTCTCTTCTCTTCTCTTCTCTTCTCTTCTCTTCTCTTCTCTTCTCTTCTCTTCTCTTCTCTTCTCTTCTCTTCTCTTCTCTTCTCTTCCAAAGAGCTCAGTGCAAAGCAGTCAGGCATGGGAGTTTGTGTAACAGAACTACCGGTTCTATTTCCTCCTCAGAGTTGCTGTCGCAGCCTCTGGGCAGGAAACTTACTCCACTCCTGTCAAGCTCCAACTCTTGGTGGGACTACTCTTTCAAGTCCCTCCTGGACATGTGCAGTTCCCCCAGACCATACCCCCCCCACCCCAGTTCCCCTTGCTCCTCAGGGAAACCCCTCCCCTTGCTCCTCAGGGAAACCCGCCCCTTGGCCAAGGGTGTGGACCACCATTTCCAGGAATACCCTCCAAGTCAACTAGCCCCATCCTAAGCAACCCGTGCACAGCCATATCTTGCCTACAGGGGCTCTGCACACTGGTGTGAACCTCCACTCTAAGGCCTCCTGTTCTCCAGCTCTTGGGTGAGCTTGGATGGGCAGTGGCCTCATCTCAGCACAGTGATGCTGCCTTAACTCCAAGCATCAGCTCTTCAGAGTCTTAACAGCCTTGGAGAAGGAGAATAGGAAAATCCACAATGGTTCATAGATCAGGGCCGTACAATTTCTTTATTGAGCTCTCTAACTGTGATTAGAAAAAAGTACGGATGTATCGAAAGAAAGAATTTTATTTCTTTGGCTAATATTTTTGGACATGGAAGCTTGTAGGAAATATCCATTGAACTAACAGCCAAGAGATTCAAAAGATGCTTCATAAATAACATTTTCCATTTGAGAATCTGGAGTTCTTCTGTTTTCTAAGATCTATAGATATTTTGGAAATGTCAGATGTGATCTCCTCCATGGAACATTGTGTGTTTATTTCTCTTTTTGAAACAAGGCAATCAATTATTATGAAGCGGCTATAAAAACTGGTCAACAGAATTTCCTCTGCTATGACCTGGCGGAGCTGTTGCTGAAACTGAAGCAGTTGACAAGCAGAAAAATCCTTCAGCAAGTTTTGGAACATGTGCCTGGTATGACCACAGCCTTTCTTACTTCAAGTAGAAATCGCATGCTCAGACTAAAGTTTCCTCAGAAATTAATGAGAAGTTTTGTTTTTTTTGGACATTCAGTTTGCTTTAGGAATATGTGCTTTGGTGTGGTAATTTCTGAATCTGGTTTGCTTTTGATATTGCTGGTATAGCACCCCATCTGGGATATGCACTGTCGTTATATTTTCTCTTCTCACTTCCACATCCCCTTTGCTTAGAAAACTGTTTATTCTCCTAAGAGAATGAATGAACTCATATAAACACGATGAGAAATTAGCACAATGTATCTGTATCCAGTTCATATTGACCAGAACAGACATTCTCTAAGGTTTTTTTCTTGATTTCTCTTATTCTTTGTATAGTGCTTAGAAGACTGTTCATTCTCCTAACAGAATGAATGACCAAAATAGTAATTATATAAAGAAAAAAATCCCATGAAAATAATTAAGCAACCTGCTATAAATATTAATGTATTATGAAACTCTGAGGAAATGTGCCAAAGTGCTTACTTGAAAATTCTATTCATAGTATATAACTTAGAAACTTTTACAATGAATCACTTGGCAGTGTAACTTAGAGCATTTAGTCATTTTGTAATGGAACATGAAAGTCCCAGTTTCTAAAAATACAAGCATTAATTGGTTACAGAGACTGTCCTTCTGGAAGATAGGTATTTGACAAAAGGTTGAGAGGCACAGGGGTCCCTCAAGCAAGTCAGGAGGGGTTATTGCTCTTACGGTGAAGAGAATAACAATCTGGCCAGAGGAAGTGGGGCACTCAGAAAGCCCTGATCTATAAACACAGTTCATAAGATCTCAAGTCTGTGTGCCCAACCAGTAACAAGCTTAAGAGAGGTGTAAGGCACTCAGGTAATATCTGTATCACAGTACAAGCAGTGAAACGTCTATAACAGCAGCAAGCCAAAGTAAACCAAGAAAGCCAAAGTAAACCAAGAAAAACATACTGTCTAAATATCTCTAGTGTTGTAAAAAGCAGTTTTGGATATATCTTTAAACCTCTCTCTGCAATCCTAACCTAAGCTCACTTGTAAATACAGCTCTCCATACCCTGCATGGTTATTCTAATAAATCTGATTTCTGTTTCAACGTTCCATATGCATAGGTGCCTATATAGAGGCTCAATCACAGTTCCTTATTTGGGTGTAAGCCTACCAAATATCAGAATGTAATAAGGCAGGACAATGGCATTATAATAAACGTTTATTTAGCACATCAGTGGCACGCTACCTAAAGGCTACCCCATTAGCAGAAGGGGAATTGAAAATTCATCGGGATTGCCTGTCTGGTACACTAATATACAAATGAGATACTGAAATACATGTAAACAGTTTGCTTTTTCACTCTTGGACTGTATGTGGTATCACTTCATGTGCAATGTGTGTGTCTGTTGGGTGCAATCCTATGCAGAGTTACTCCACTCTAAGATAGTGGAAGTCAGTAGGCTCAAACTGGAGTAAATTTACCTGGTTGCATTGCGGTGATCACAGTTTCCATCCTATCGTTACATTTTGAAATCTGGGAAAGAAACTACATCCGGCTGAATTGATCTTTTCATTCTTGGTGATGTTTGACCATGCTATTTGACTCTTAATTGACCCCTTAACGAGCTGTGGCAAAGAAAAGAGGCAGGATTTTTTGGGGGTGGGTGGGAGGGAACATATCTGCAGAACCACTTTAGATTGCATTAAATTTGGATTTTGGCAACTGTTCATGCATCTTTCCTAACATTAATATTGAAAATCAGTAGTATCTTTGTTCCTTTGCTGCTCTTTCCAATACTATTTCCAAAACTAAGTAGTATTTCCAGTACTTTCCAATACTAAATAACTGTCAAATATAATCTCATTTGTGAATTTGCGTTGTGTATATCTTCTCTTTCTGCAGTGAACGATTTGTCTTCTCTAATGGAAGATACCCGCTACCAGGTTCTCCTTGCCAAGATTTATAGCAAAATGGATCGGACAGAGGATGCTATTATTTCGTTGCAGCAGGTAAAGGAATAGGAAACACTGGCACATAAAGATTTTTATAGTGAAAGAATGCCTGAAAGAATGTATAAGGGTTTGAGCCCAAAGGTCATTTTCCAATGACAGAAAGCACTTGTTCCAATAGGACAGAACTTTATTTTCTCCACCCCAGTGCACTTCTCTGAGCTTCTCTTGGGAGACAGGGTGGGGGGCTCAGGAACATTTTGGGGGTCTGCAGTGAGAGGAGAGAAATGGCAAAAATGGGCACTCCCCCTTTCTGCTAGTGGAAAACAACCTTTGGATTAAAATTAAGTGGGTCTGAAGATCATACTTTATAGAACAGTGGATCAGAAATGAAGATTTACCCCCCCAGTGCATACAGGGAGCTACTTTCTCTCCTCCACTTACAGCTGCTGAAATGGCCTTGGGTTAGCCATAGCTATGGTATTGCAGGAGTTGTCCTTGAAAGGGCAGCTGCTGTGAGTCTCTGATTCAGACAGAAGGGTGAGGTATAAACCTGCAGTCTTCTTCATTTTCTTCCTCTATATTTGTTCTTCCTGAGAAGTAGTAGTAGCTAACTCCAGTTTTCCTCCACTCCTACTGCTGACACTGTGTTTCTCCCATTCCAGTCACTGACCTTCAAATGTCCAGGTGGCTGAAGTATGTTAGCAAAAGACAGACTAGCTGACTCTCCATGTATTTATCATTTGTCAGGTAGCTGAGTCCTTTTCTTCACTGTTCTTAGGCTTACAGTACTGTAGAGAAATCGACTGCTGTTGTCTTCAAGTCTGCTTTAATTCTAAAAGGATGTCTTTCCCATGCCCCCTCGTTTTTACAATCAGGGCACAAGTACCAAGTGTTTCAACACATCCGTAGAGTGTAGTCAGCAGGTTCGATTCAGATCCCAAAGCTGAGTTTTTATCGCCTTGTGAATTAGCATATTTTTGAAGATCAGCAGCTGTTGAACTGGTCCGCTACTAGTGAGCAAACTATGGCTAGAATTAAAAGGGCTTCAAAGTGAGGCAAAGGGTCTGGTTTTCCTTCTCCGGTGCAGCCCTGTGCAGTGCCTTGAATTCCTGTCTCTGGAGAGTCCCTGGATAGCATTCAGCAGTGAGAAGGGAGTGGGGGTCTGAAAACATTATCTGGAACTTCACATATGGTTCTTTGCTTCCTAGGTCTGCGTACAGATGTTTTTGAAAGTGATGGAAGGAAGAACAAATAGAGCATCTTAGTCTGCAAAACAAAAATTCCACTCCACATTTCCTGTTTTAGGATAGCCCAGTGCAATAGAAGACTAAGCCTTTAATTGCTTGCACCTGCTGGAATGGCCTTGGGTCAGTCAAAGCTATTGCAGGAGTTGTCCTTGTAAGGGCAGCTGCTGTGAGAGCCTTCTTAGCCCCACCCACCTCATAGGGTGTCTGTTGTGGTGGGAGAAGATATAGGAGACTGTAAGCCTCTCTGATTCAGAGAGAAGGGCGGGGTAAAAATCTGCAGTCTTCTTCTAATTTCACAATAAAGGAAGACAAGGATTAAGAGATGGTCTGATGATCAGGGCTGTTTTTGTAGCAAGGAAGCCTTTGCATATTAGGCCACACACACCTTGATGTAGCCAGTCATCCAAGAGCTTAGTGTAGGCCCTGTAAGAAGAGCCCTGTAAGCTCTTGGAGGATTGGCTACATCAGGGGGGGTGTAGCCTAATATGCAAAGGAGTTCCTGCTACAGAAAAAGCCCTGCTAATGATTAATCCATAATGAGGGGTATGGAAATATATAATGGTCTTGTTGACTCTGGTCAGGCCTGGTGTGGTTCTAGGTGGGCACTTTAGAAACCCTAGGTGTCTAGTCAGCTTTCCTGTATCTGATTGTTTAATTTCTGGTGATTAGTACACCTTGATAACATTTATGGCTTGTTATGGGTATAGTATACATCTGCTGCTAGAGAATCTTTGCTTCCATTTTATCCTTTATTACCATATAACTACTATTTAGCATCTTTAGCAGTGGCAAACTCAACATTATTTCATCGCTGCTGCACAGGTAATTAAAAGAAAATAATTACATGAGTCCATCAAAATATCTTACCTAGGTCACAAGCAAGGAATCCCTTCTAAGAAGCTCCCTGTCATTTCAGCTTCCCATTTTTATAGGTTTTTAAAACCATCTCCTAACAACAGCTAGTTGTCCCACTTGATAATGACGCACATTCTAATGTCAAACACCATACAAAGCTCTCTATACTTGATTATCTTTGGTAAAATATATCAAAACTTTTAGTTCATTCTTGTTATCATAACGAAGTCTAGCAATTTCAAGTTTCTCATACTTACAGGTGAGTATCTGTTGGCCCTCAACCAATATATCCCTCCTTTGAATTACATCTTTGCTTTTGCTTCTGTGAAGTTGGAACATTCCTGCCATTCTGAGATACTTCTGCTCTTGGGCCTCCATATATAGTATCCATTGACATGGGTTAGATGGCTTCTAATCTACAAAGGACCATGTTAGTGCGTTCTTTTGTTTCTTACCCTTCTCCAAGGCTATTCTGTTCTGGGTCACTAAACTCCCTTCTGGCATGTTAGTCTAGGCTAGCTCTGTTTCTGGTCTGCAGAAATATCAACCATGATTTTTCTGATCGTGTCCAGTGACTATTCCCCTATAATCCAGGCCATATCCATGGCAAGGATAAGGGAATACAAGGTTTTGTTAACAGTGAAATATCCTTGATAGCATATCCCTTTAAGATTCTCATGAGACTGTAAAAAGGCCACACTAACCTTTGTCCTTGCTGACAGAAATAAATCTGTTAGTTCCTTGGGTTCTAGATGCATTTTGATAAAAAAAAAAAGGAAATTTCTCTTCCTTGTCTATGACCTTAGAAGTTTTGTTGGTCAGGATCTACTTCTGTAGACTCCAAACATCGCCTTTCATTACTTGATCACTGTTGGTTTTACCTCACAAAAGAATATATCAGAAGTGTATATTGCTGCACGAATGACTACTTACTAGTTGACACTAGGTTTATTCTCTGTTGGACATGTTAAGCTGCCAGGGATACAATGTGACAATGTCTTGGGTTATGATTGAATGATGTTATGTAGCCATCTTGCCAAAGCTGAGGTGGTCTGGGTCTAGCCAGTCGTTGGATGGGAGACCTTGTGGGAACCCCATGGGTTGAGGCCAGCCAGCCCTTTTGTTCAGTCATACCTAATTATCCTCCTTATTACAGCTCCTTTTCCCACATGCTTCCCCCCACACCCCAGGCAGATCCCCTGATGCCCAGACTAGGCTTTCGAGTAGTACTCCTTTTTTCACCAGTGGCTTCAACCCTATGAAAGCTGCCTTATCTTCCACAAAGGATGGTAGGTGGAATGTAAATGCAGGAAATGTATTAAATGGCCATCTCATACAGAAGATGTGGTAGCTAATGACCTCTGGTTTTTAAAAGCCTTGCATATTTCAAGACCAGGGTATATGCAGCTCTGGCTTTCTAGAAGAAAATCCCTCCTTAAAGCACAAATTCATTCCCAGCTTTGTCATGCTTTATTCCCTCTTTTTAACTGGCATTTTTCTTGCTTTTCCCATCAGGCTCGGGAATTGCAGGCCAGAGTCCTCAAACGGATTCAGATCGAGCAGCTGGATGCGATTCCTGTGCAGAAGCAACTGGCGGCTGAAATTTGCGCAGAGATCGCAAAGCATTCAGCGGTCCAGCGGAACTATGAGAAAGCAATTAAGTTTTACAAAGAGGCTCTTGTTCACTGTGAAACCGACAGCAAGGTCAGCCGAGCGCCGGAATTAACCATTTTTTTCATGTGGTTCTTAGTTAGAAACACCTGGCTGCAGGGGGCACTTATAAAAACCTGCTAAAAAAATTAAAAATGAAACAGAGGGGTTTTTTTGTTTCGTTCTGTTCTCAGGTGATGCTAGAACTTTCACGTTTGTACCTTGCCCATGATGATGTGGAAGCATGCCAGCGTCAGTGTGCTCTGTTGCTGAAGAACGATCCAGACAACGCGGCCGCATCCATGGTGGGTTAAGCTATCTGAGTCTTATTTGAAGAAGACTGAAGTGAACTATTCCAGATCTCTTTTTTAAAAACAGTAATCCCTGCTCAGTGTTTTCGATGTAAAGTGTAAGACTTCCCACATTTGAATACAAGGGTCTCCAATTTGAGTGAGCCTGTGGACGCTTTTGAAATTTTGAGAATGCTGGGTATTCAGCACCACAAAATAGCTGCCCTTGGGTATTGTGGCATCTCTTGTATTGAGAGTTTGGCCTTCCAACCTGCTTACATTAGATGATAATAATAATAATAATAAATAAATAATTTTTTATTTATACCCCCGCCCTCCCCGCCGAAGCAGGCTCAGATGCCTCCATCACAGAGACTTATTTAGAAAAGCATGTAAAATCCCTTTGGGAGCAGGTTCTCAATCTTTTTTTTTCACTTGTGTGCTTTGTGATTGTAGATGATGGCTGACCTTATGTTCAGGAAACAGGACTATGAACAAGCAGTCTTCCACTTCCAGCAGCTTTTGGATCGCAACCCTGGTGGGCATTGGTTTTTGTTGTTGTTGGTCTTGATTTTTAAAAAAACTGAACATGAAAAACGGCACATGCTGATAGGCATAAACAGGGCTTTTTTTGTAGCAGGAGTTCCTTTGTATATTAGACCACACACCCCTGATGTAGCCAGTCCTCCAAGAGCTTACAGGGCCTACTGTAAGCTCCAGAAGGATTAGCTACATCAGGGGTGTATGGCCTAATATGCAAAGGTCGCTCCTGCTACAAAAAAAAAAAGCCCCGGGCATAAATTGTTTACATTGTTTTACATGAATCATGGGATCTCCATGTCTGTTAGCCGCCCTGAGCCCGCCTCGGCGGGGGAGGGCGGGATATAAAAATAAAGTTATTATTATTATTATTATTATTATTATTATTATAAATATCTTACAGAATTTCTGCTACCCAGTTTTGAAAAGTACCTTTCAAACCAGTGTCTGTTCCAGGAAAAGTTCCAGGAGCATCCTGGGAAAGCAGATCTTGGCAAGTGTCATCCATCCCTCAACCACAGACAAGAAGACCCTGGTTGACCTGATAGCTTTCCAAATGCCCAGTGGTAGAAAGGGTTGTCAGCACACAGCCAAATTATGACAACCCAGTAGGGCATGGGCCCTCAACCTTTTGAACCTGTGGGCACATTTGGAGTTCTGACATGGCATGGTGGGCGTACCAACAAAATGGCTGCCACAGAAGGGCTAGCGCAGGAGGCGGAGCCAGCCGCAAAATGATTACCACAGCTTAACCTTAGTAACACAGTGCAGATTCTTGTGCTGTGGTGGCAGCTGCTGCCAAAGCAACATTTTCCTACACAGCAACATTGACCTACACAGTCAATCAGAAGCCTTGGTGGGCAAAAGCCCTAGATGATCCCACCCACTTCCTAAAAAACACTTGACAGGCATCACTGTGCCCATGGACACCATGGTGGGGGCCCCTGCTTTAGGGTTTAGATGAAGAGAGGTGGTTTGCCGTTGATTGCCTCTACATAGCAACCCTTGACTTCCCTGGTAGTCTCCTATCCAAGGGCCAAGTTCTGTAAGATTAAGCTAGCCTGGGACATCCGGTTCAGGGACTTTCAGATATTTTTCCTTTCCACATAATTCCTCCCTCTCTTCTCCAAAAAATCTGTATCTAACAGATTACCAGGAAGAATGTTCTCCAGAGCCAAAGCTATTATACTTTGATAAGTGGAGACCTAGGAGACTTGTGAGTGGGGGATCCCATGTTCCCCCTCTTGCCCTGTGAACCCAGATCCCATGATCCACCCTTCCTCCCCATTACCAAGCCCAGCATGGTTCTGGACCTATGCATGCATCTGTCTCTGGGCCCACCCATGACAGCAGCCGGAAGCTGCTCCAGGCCCACAGTGGCTCTGAGACCTCACTGTGGCCACAAAGGAGAGGAAAGAGAGAACAAAAAACGTAACCCAAATAATGGAATTAAGAATCTGGAAGGCTGAATAGATACAAATCTGATGGCCAAGTACTACAAACAATCAATGTGGGACATAAGCATATAAATAATGCAAAAATATAAAACAAATACATGTATTTACTACAAGCTAATTTAAAAACAGTTATTGGCCCAGCTATAAGCCTCAATACAAGGTAAAATTGTACGTAAATGGAATCTACTGCGACCCGATGCATTTCGGCCTAACTGACCTTCTTTAGTGGTCACGCATAAATAATACACATGCTCAATATTGCTGCAGTATTGAGCCTAAGTGTACTATTTATGCTTGACCACTGAAGAAGGCCACTTAGGCCCAAATGCGTCGGGGCGCATTAGGTTCCGTTTGTGTACATTGCACAATTTTCTCTGGTATTGAGGCTTATAGTTGGGCCCATAACTGTTTTTAAATCACCATGGCCAGGCCTGAAGCAGCTCCCAGACACTGATACTGCCTCTTCAGGACGTAGCTAAGTCCTTTGTCTGCCCATGCACAGACAACACTCTTTATTTGGGTTTTTTTAAACCCCAACTGTGATATTTTTAAGTTTTCAGATTTTTCGGCAAACCTGCCCCCCCCCCCCCAAGTTTGCAGAAGTACCTGTTTTAAGTCAGCATATCTCCCAACTATGGTCTATCTGCAGGTTAGGCCCTACTTGACTATTAGAATATAAGATTAACTTGTAAGTGCGACAGAAAGCATGATGACATCTTAAAAGATGCCAAATGCATTATGGCATAAACTGACCTGACCTGGCTCAAGCGTATGACTCTTGGACGCATGCCAGACCAAGTTGCCTCCTGTAATTAGGAGGAAATTCCTGCTTAGGCCAGAGTGGCTATGACAGGAGTAGCCAGAATATTATACCCTTTCCTTTAGAGGCAGAAATGCTTCTCTGCCACTGGACTAGTTTTTGCTTTGCTGTCCTTTATGGCCAAGCTAGATGAGATTCTGGAAAATCCAGGACTGGACCTCTAGCATCCTTTTAATTGTTAAATAGCAGCATGGGGAAGGGAAGTGCTTGGGTCACATTTGAGAGCTGCATTCTCACTACCGCCACCAGTGCATGGTTTTCTTGATCTGAAATGGCAAGCTGGAGCTGCTAATTGCAGAGGAAGTAGCAGCTCACAGGGGTCGTTTGATGTCGGGCAGCAGTGCAGACTTGAGATTCCCTTTCTTTGACCTGTACCATAGCACCAATCCAAAGCAGAGTGGCCTCCGCCCTGGTTACTTTGCAATGAAAAACCCCGTGCCGGAGATCTGATCACAGATTTTCCAGCGTCTTGTCTAGTTAGGCTTTAAGATATAGGTCCCCAGTGAGATATCCAAACTGTAGACTGAGTTGTATTGAGACAGGATGTGTGTAATGAGATGTGTATTATGTGCTATCAAATTGCTTCCCAATTTATAGCAACCCTATGAATTAACAACCTCCAAAATGTCCTGACATGGTCAGGTCTTGCAAATGGAAGGCCATGACTGCCTTTATTGAGTCATTGCTAGGAGACACAGAATCAATGTGTCAGTGCTTCCCAATTTATAGCAACCCTATGAATTAACAACCTCCAAAATGTCCTGACATGGTCAGGTCTTGCAAATGGAAGGCCATGACTGCCTTTATTGAGTCAATGTGTTTCATGTTAGGAGACACAGAATCCTAGAGTTGGAAGGGACCTCCAGGGTCATCTAGTCCAACCTCCTTCACAATGCAGGAAATTCACAAATACCTCCCCCCCACGCCCAATGACCCCAGCTGCATGCCCAGAAGATGGCAGAAAACCTCCAGGATCCCTGCCCAAACTGGCCTAGAGAAAAATTGCTTCCTCACACCTAAGTGGCCATCAGCATTGCCCTGGGCATGTAAGAAAGGACCACAAGAACTAAGTATTGATGCAACCCTTCCTGCCCTGCCTCTCATGACCTGCCTGAGTTCACGTCTTCTTTTCCTGCTGCCTTCAACTTTTCCAGTGAGACTTGTTTAAAGATGTCCAAAAATAATAGAATTCACTTGTTCAACAGTTTGTAATTAGGCAAAGCAGAACCTGGTTATGAGTGAGTGTAAGCAGGTAATGTATTAGTGAGAAAATGCTACTGTCCTCGCTTCTTGGTTTTTTTAAAAAAAAAAACACACAGTTGCTTTTCTTAGTGCTCTGAATATTTACGTTAACAGATAATTATTCTACATTGTCGCGTTTAATTGACCTTTTACGAAGAGCTGGAAAGCTGGAAGAAGTTCCAAGATTCCTTGCAATGGCTGAGAAGCATTCCTCCAGAACAAAGCTTGATCCAGGCTTTCACTATTGCAAAGGACTGTATCTTTGGTAGGTGCAGTTGGGATAATGTCTGATATAATACCTGAAACAGAATGAAGGGTCTTTTACCAGGCATGCCGTGTGAGAGTGGGGTGTGGCTGAGGTTTATTGTGTGCTCCTTGAATCCTGTCTGCCCTTTCACCTTCCTTTGGGGCTTCACACTGTGAGAGTAAACAGCAGCAGTAATGGATGTGGCCAGTTTGGTGTAGTGGTTAAGTGTGTGGACTCTTATCTGGAAGAACCGGGTTTGATTCCCCACTCCTCCACTTGCACCTGCTGGAATGGCCTTGGGTCAGCCATAGCTCTGGCAGAGGTTGTCCTTGAAAGGGCAGCTGCTGTGAGAGCCCTCTCCAGCCCTACCCACCTCACAGGGTGTCTGTTGTGGGGGAGGAACGTAAAGGAGATTGTGAGCTGCTCTGAGACTCTTCGGAGTGGAGGGCGGGATATAAATCCAATATCTTCATCTACCTCACATGGTGTCTGCTGTGGGGGACGAAGGGAAAGGAGATTGTGAGCCGCTCTGAGACTCTTTGGAGTGGAGGGCGGGATATAAATCCAATATCATCATCATCACTGAACTTTTAGTTGCGAAGGTCTGATGAGATTGGGGTTTGGTCATGTAGCCTGCAGATGAGCTGCTTTTACCGTGTCCAAGTGGTGTTTTGCCTTTAGGTCTGTATCTTAGGTGTAAGACCATTGCAACATCAAGCTAATGATGTAACCGGATGCTGATACCTGAACACACATGATTATGTGCCAGGTGCTCACCTGTGTAGCTATATTTCTGGACAATTGGTGGTTGTAATAAAACTGCCATAACTAGACAAAGATGCTATTAAGGTCAAGACTGGTTGTTTCAGTCTTGACCTTAACTCGATCCCTGTTTGAGAGGCAGGTTCAAAGTTGTAATTCACTTGCTAAAAGTGAGGCAGTTGTGTGAAAAAGGTGAACAAAGGTTTATAACTGAGAGAAACCCAGGCTTGACAGTTGGTATCAGGGGTTCACTCTTGTGTACTTTCTCTGCTTTGGTGTCTCTTCTCATATATCCTGTGTCCCTCCCGGATCTTCTTTCCATTTAGCTTTCCATCAGCCTTTCTGCTTCCCTTGGTGCCTCTCTGTTTCCAGTAATGGTTTTCTCTGTCTCCACACTCCAGGTCCTATGTGAGGTTGTTTCCCCAATCATGCTACCATTCCATTCCTCAAGCTGTGTTCCAAACCTAAGCTTTTCCCTGTCTATATCTAAAACATCTGTGGCATTGCTTTAGATCATCCAATGGAAAGAAAACCTGCAAATGAAAGCCATGTACTAGGTGTTTTTTAAAATGAAACAAAATGCCTGTAGGATTTTGTGAGCTGCTGGCCCAGCTGAAGACACACCTGAACAAGTTGAAAACTGCATATTTCTTCTTTTTTGCTTAAATTCAATTCATGTGAGTAGGCTTGATTCCCTGTCTTAGGTACACCGGTGAACCAAATGATGCCCTTCGACATTTTAACAAAGCACGGAAAGACAGCGATTGGGGGCAGAATGCCATTTATAGCATGATTGAAATCTGCTTGAATCCGGACAATGAAACCGTCGGAGGTGAAGTGTTCGACAACCTGGATGGTGATGCGGAGTGAGTGATGATGAGACCTTTTATCACTTCTTTGTAGTTTGGGGCCGTGCCTGGTTTTTGGTTGGGTCGAAAGCAGTACTTGGAAGAGCAGATCTGTTGATCCGGATCCCTTTTGAGTACCAGCGGTTGGGGGGAGAGGGGCAAAAGGCTGGGTTTCAGGTGCATTGTTAGATACCTGTGTTGCTAAGGAAGGTGTCTAATGAAGGAATCTAGTTAGGTGACTACAGTTTCCATTTTGTGTTTTCCACTACGCTCTGACAATAAGCATTGTCCCCTGTAGTACTAGAAAAAGCCCAGACTGGATAGCCCAGGCTAGCCTGATCTTGTCAGCTCTCAGAAGCTAAGCAGGCTTTGCCCTGGTCAGTACTTGGATGGGCAACCACCGAGGAAGTCCAGGGTCACTTCACAGAGGCAGGCAGTGGCAAAACACCTCTGAGTGTCTCTTACTTTGAAATTCCCACGGGGTCACCATAAGTCACGGGTGACTTGATGACAAAAAAGAAAGAAACCTAGAACATATGGGCACCCAGTGAAGCTGATTAAAATGCCTGGAGGATTTGCTGGCCCAGCTGAAGTCACATCTGAGCAAGTTGAAATCTTGCATGTTTCTTCTTTTTTTTGCCTAAATTCAATTCGTGCAAGTAAGTTCAGGGTGGACAAAGTGAAGTAACACTTTACTCAAGTGAAGGAAGGGCAATGGCCTGGCCAACTTTGTTCTGCCTCCGTCTTAAGACTCAGAAGGCAGCATTAAAGCCTTCATGTGTTTTGCCCTATGCAAGAATGCCGAGGGTCTAAAATGTGCTGCCCTTTCACCTCCTTCCTGGAATCCACATCGGGGGTAGACAGCTAAAGTAAACATTGGTCTCCTTAAATCTGCACTTTGCTAGTAAATGATTGTGTAAGAAAGAATGTATAAAATAAAGAAACGCAACCACTGTCGCTAAGACACAAGCAGCCTGGACAGACTGGTGCGGGAACCTCAACCCTGAGTCGTGTGACCATTACTACAGTCAAGCAATTAAATTGAAGAAGTCGTTGCCAGCGGACATGGGGATGGGTCACTAGCACAGATAACTGTTGTCAACTCGGAACCAATTGGTAATTGAAACTGATGCAAAATTTTTGTATTTAGCATCTTGAAGGCACTTAATGTATTTGCAAACTGCCATTTGATGGGTGGATTGGTTCCTTGTCATGTTCGATATCATGCCAATAAAGGTTATTCTAGATAACTTTAAAAAGGGGTTAAGCTGATTAAGAATGTAAGAGATACAATGTTGGATCAGGCCAATGGGCCATCCAATCCAGCACTCTGTCACACAGTGGATTAAGTGAGGTTCACCGGTGGCTACTAGCCAGGATGACTAAAGAAATTCAGAGGCCTTTGAATACTAGTGCTAGGAAGAAACATCAGGTGCGAGTCCTTGGTCTCTTTGCTCTGTTTATTGGCTCCCTGGGGCCCCTGTTTGGTCACTGTGAATCAGGATGTTGGACTAGGTGGACCACTGGTCTGATCCTGCAGGACTCTTGTTACATTTTTATTCAAAAGGCCATGGAGTTTGTGTAGTCCTTTTAAGGAAAAGGAGAAAGACACTATGTGATTTGTATATTGGCTTGCCTTTCCTTTTTGATTGAATGCCGTATTCAGTCATTACATAGCCCTTTGGAACCAACCTTTCTGACAATAGAAGCCAGTCTTCTCACCCTCTCTCCTTTAGACTTTCCAAGATTATTCCTTGTGAGTGTCCTTTTATCCCGTGTGAAAAGGTGACTGACCACCACAAAGTCGCCTAATTCACTGCCTTTTTACAAAATTTTGAATCTATCCAAAAGAAAGCCTTTGAACCTTGCTTCTTTCCCCACCTTCCTGCAAGCCATTACTGCACGGTCTTCACTTCAATGAAAGAGAAATAACGGGAGCCAGACTGCTAGAAAAACAACTGATGGAGAAGAAATCTGTGGCATCTGTAGCATAAATGGAAGGGCCTAAGGCTGAGAGCTTTCTGGGCCTTGTTTTACAGTTGATGCACCTGCAGAGAAATGTATTGCAAGCATGGTACTGCAATAGCTTTACAAGGAGAAGATGTTTAAATACCCATTTTTGCATAGTGTCATTTTAAAAGCTGAGCAGCGGGTAAGCAGAAGTTCTGAAATACTAGTGCCAGGTAGTAATGCTTTTCCTTCTATTTAGCAATTCCACAGAGAAGCAAGAATCTGTGCAGCTAGCGGTGAGAACAGCAGAAAAGCTCTTGAAGGAATTAAAGCCCCAAACGCTCCAAGGTCAGGTACAGGTTCGCATCATGGAAAATTACTGCTTTATGGCAACCAAACAGAAATCAAACGTTGAGCGAGCGCTGAACACCTTCACAGAAATCGTGGTGGCCGAGGTGGGTTGTTGAAAACGTTACTCTGTTAGAAAGAGGGATATTAGATATCTGACGCATCTGCAAAGCGATGTCTGGCTTGCCTCGTCCCTAACTTCAGAAGTCGTTAAATGCTCATTTGCTCAATGTCATTTTGTGGCAAGAAAAAATTATTTTCAGAGAGGCGCTTGAGAGCAAACGAAACCGTGTTAGGTGCTAGGGATCGTTACCCTCCCAATGTGTATGTTACTTGCCACCACAGTTTTCCTTTTGTGCAAGCAGCATTCTTGGGCGCTCAAATTTGTGATCTATACACTGTGGTTGCAGCCGCTTACATGATTTTGTTAGGTTTGTATGGCACTCCCGTTGCCATGGCTGAGATGCGTGAATTCCCAGCTCACACAAATAGGTTGCTCATGTGAGAGAGAGGGTGAAATTGCAGAAAGTATTGTGTGAAAGTAGCATAATCACAGGCATTCAGTTCTTGTCAAGTGACAGCTGCTAGTGAGACTTCTTTTCTGCTTCAGTGCCAATGGTACAGGGGTGTGAAGGGGAGCAGCACTGGCCGCGTTGGGCCCGGTACTTAGGCTGGAGGTGGGAGGGGGGGAGTCTGCTGTAGAAATTCTGTGATTATGTATGCATTTTTGGCTCTTCCTTTAATTAATAAAAGAGTACACTTGAAGAATAAAGGTGTTACAGTCAGCTGTTAAAGTAATTTTATGACTCTATTGTTTTGAGTCATAAAATGACTTTAACAGCTGACTGTAACATCTTTATTTTTCAAGTATACTCTTTTATTCATTAAAAGAAGAGCCAGTATGGAGTGAGATGGTTAGTGTTTCGGGCTAGGAGCTGGGAGACTCAGGTTCGAGTCCCCAGTCTGCTGTGGAAGCCTGCTAGGTGATCTTGGGCCAGTCACTCTCAGCCTAAACTACTTCTTATGGCTGTGGCATGGATAAAATGGTACAAATCAGGGCTTTTTTTGAGCAGGAACGCACAGGAATGCGGTTCCAGCTGGCTTGGTGTCATGGGGTGTGGCCTGATGCGCAAATGAATTCCTGCTGGTTTTTTTCCTACAAAAAAGCCCTGTGCAAAACAATGATGTCAGGAGGTGTGGCCTAATATGCAAATGAGTTCCTGCTGGGCTTTTTCTACCAAAAAAGCCCTGGTACAAATAGTATCTATTGCTAGGGTTTGTAGAATCTTTCGGGCTCAAGTGCCGTGTTCTACTGGAGAAAGTTTTTCTTCCAGACGTTTCATTCTCAGCTGCGGAGAACATCCTCAGTGGCGTTGCAGCCGGAGCAGGCGCTCTGACCTTCTTGGCTGCTGTGCATTGAGTGAGGCCAGGGCTGCTGGAGAGCTGGTATTTCTAGGCTGGAGGGGGTGTGGTGAGAGGGCAATTGGTTTGTGAATGTACCCATTGTCTGGTGGGGCTTCCTGGTGAATGTACCCACCAAACAATGGGTACATTCACAAACCAATTGCCCTCTCACCACACCCCCTCCAGCCTAGAAATAGCAGCTCTCTAGCAGCCCTGGCCTCACTCAATGCACAGCAGCCAAGAAGGTCAGAACGCCTGCTCCGGCTGCAACGCCACTGAGGATGTTCTCCGCAGCTGAGAACGAAACGTCTGGAAGAAAAACTTTCTCCAGTAGAACATGGCACTTGAGCCCGAAAGATTCTACAAATCCTAATGATGATGCCAGCCGTGAAAACCTGAAATCTTTGATAGTATCTATTGCGTATAGCCACAGGCCATTACAATCAGACACAAAAAGCATAAAGCATAATAAGTAACAGTGCTAAAATACCTGAATGTGAAAATACTCCTTGGAAAGGAGAATGACGTAAGCCCCTTTGGGTCTCCATTTTGGGAAAAAGCAAGTTATGTATAAATAAATTAAAGGGGCTTACGTCATTTGGCCCAGCCTGGGTAAGAGGGCTTTTGGTTCCAGAAGGCAGCTGAAGCAAATTACAAACTGCTGGAGTACACCTGCATGCCCCTTAGCCTGGTAGGCTGCCACCAGTCCCCTGTTCTTCTCTCCAACCAGGAGCCTATGAACCAACTCCTGGCCTTGCCGGGAGTAACTGAGAAGTCCTCTCTGTGAGGTGGGCTCTCAGTAGGAATTCACAAGACTTAATTATATGGTAGGTGGTCTGCCAGTCTAGGCACTAGATTTTAGTTTCCAGCTGTGAAGGGGCAAAGAGTATTTAAAAACGAGATCAGTGAGGAGGAAAACAAGAAACCTGGGTGTTTAGTTGCTAGCAAAAACATTTTAAAACATTGGCTGACAAATTCAAGCTATTGCCCTTCTTAGTTGCAGGTTCCAAAGCAGCTTTTTTCCAGAGTTCAGCAAAGTCAGTACCCCATATATGGCACGCCAACATGTCTGCATAACATATTGTCACCTTCCAGACTAAAGAATAGGTTTTAGGATGCTTCCTTTATTGCTAAGAGTCCCAAGTGTTGCTAGGCCTTTGCACCTATCAGGGCTCTCAACAGTTTCCAGTGGCCAAGCATTTAAGCCAATTGCTGACCAAATGAGCCAGTTTGGTGTAGTGGTTAAGTGTGCGGACTCTTATCTGGGAGAACCGGGTTTGATTCTCCACTCCTCCACTTTCACCTGCTGGAATGGCCTTGGGTCAGCCATAGCTCTGGCAGAGGTTGTCCTTGAAAGGGCAGCTGCTGTGAGAGCCCTCTCCAGCCCCACCCACCTCACAGGGTGCCTGTTGTGGGGGAGGAAGGTAAAGGAGATTGTGAGCCGCTCTGAGACTCTTCGGAGTGGAGGGCGGGATATAAATCCAATATCATCATCATCATCATCATCTTCTTCTTCTTCTTCTTCTTCTTCTTCTTCTTCTTCTTCTTCTTCTTCTTCTTCTTCTTCTTCTTCTTCTTCTTCTTCTTCTTCTTCTTCTTCTTCTTCTTCTTCTTCTTCTTCTTCTTCTTCTTCTTCTTCTTCTTCTTCTTCTTCTTCTTCTTCTTCTTCTTCTTCTTCTTCTTCTTCTTCTTCTTCTTCTTCTTCTTCTTCTTCTTCTTCTTCTTCTTCTTCTTCTTCTTCTTCTTCTTCTTCTTCTTCTTCTTCTTCTTCTTCTTCTTCTTCTTCTTCTTCTTCTTCTTCTTCTTCTTCTTCTTCTTCTTCTTCTTCTTCTTCTTCTTCTTCTTCTTCTTCTTCTTCTTCTTCTTCTTCTTCTTCTTCTTCTTCTTCTTCTTCTTCTTCTTCTTCTTCTTCTTCTTCTTCTTCTTCTTCTTCTTCTTCTTCTTCTTCTTCTTCTTCTTCTTCTTCTTCTTCTTCTTCTTCTTCTTCTTCTTCTTCTTCTTCTTCTTCTCCTCTCAGACCATGTGAGGAAGCAGAAAGGTCTGTCTTCAGACAGGCTGATCCAGCTCTCACAGGTGCTTAATTGGTGGAATGTGAGAGGGGAGAGAACAGCAGTAGAAGACTCGACGCAGTTGTCTTATCACCCCTGTACAAGGTCAGGGTGTTCTCTTGTCGGCACAGCAGTTTGAATCTCTAGATCAAAAGCACCAAGGCAGACCACAAAGAGCCTGAACCAAACTTTTGACTCCGAACACAGTTTGAGAGAACCAAAAATCTGTGACGAGGCTATAAAACTATACCCCCTCTAAGCTGCGGAATCTTTTGAACAAAAAAATCTATTTTGTGAGCTCCTAGCATTAAAGTTGTGAGCTACTGCATTAATTTGTTTGCTCTGGGGCCATTTTTCCTGAGCTAAGACAAAAATGTGTGAGCCAGAAGCTAGCTCACACTAACTCAGCTTAGAGAGAACACTGGCTATAATACTAAGATTCCAATTCAGAGCAGAACTAATTTCTGTGTAATTCAGTGTGCAGCGCAATACAGTGTATGGCTCCACCCGGGGAGATGATCTGTGCAGAAACGTGCTCTTGGCTTGTACTATACATACACAACTGATGAAAGAGACTCCCTTGATATTTAATATTCTTAGTTGTACATACTGCTGCAGAGCAGTCAGTAGGCATGGTACTTGTCCCAACCTAGGGAGCTTGCAACTGGATTCAGTGGAGATCTCCCTAACAGCCAGAGCTCATTTTGTAGCAGGAGCTCCTTTGCTTATTAGGCCACACACGCCTGATGTAGCCAATCCTCCAAGAACTTACAGTAGGCCCTGTAATAAGAGCCCTGTAAGCTCTTGGAGGATTGACGCTACATCAGGGGGTGAATGGCCTAATATGCAAAGGAACTCCTGCTACAAAATGAACCCTGCAGTAACAGCAGATATTGAATTCAGCATGTGTGTCTTCTGGTTTCTGCATTGGTGCTGCAGAGGGGACTAGAGGGGCTTTACGAAGAAGAAGAAGATATTGGATTTATATCCCGTCCTCCACTCCGAAGAGTCTCAGAGCGGCTCACAATCTCCTTTCCCTTCCTCTCCCACAACAGGCACCCTGTGAGGTGGGTGGGGCTGGAGAGGGCTCTCACAGCAGCTGCCCTTTCAAGGACAACCTCTGCCAGAGCTATGGCTGACCCAAGGCCATTCCAGCAGGTGCAAGTGGAGGAGTGGGGAATCAAACCTGGTTCTCCCAGATAAGAGTCCGCACAGTTAACCACTACACCAAACTGGCTATCCAGTTTCTGGTTATCCAGTTTCTGGGACTGAAACGACATGTGTCGTGATGGGTGTGAAATCTGCAAACATTGACGCTTTCTAACGTGTTAAGAATTCCCATTTTGAGTTGTGTCCTCTGATGTTTGTCACAGAAGGATCACGTCCCTGCCCTTTTGGGAATGGCCACAGCGCACATGATCCTGAAGCAAACTCCCCGGGCCAGAAACCAGCTGAAGCGCATTTCGAAAATGAACTGGAATCCCATCGACGCTGAAGAGTTTGAGAAAAGCTGGCTTTTGCTTGCTGATATTTACATTCAGTCTGCAAAATACGATATGGCAAGCGAATTATTAAAGCGGTGCCTTCATCACAACAGGGTAATGGACAAGCCGAAAAAGCAAGCTCTCATCTCTATCTCTTGAGACTTTTAATTAAATGGGACTGAGTTTATGGAACCCAGAGATACTGGGCCAGATCCAGCATGCGTGACTTCAACTCAAAGGCAGCAAATGTCAATATACAACCCCACCTTTTTATTTTCCAGTTGATTTGTGGTCCTTAGGAATCTTGGCATGGTTAGCAGTAACACAGGTAGTGATTTGCAGCCTTCCATTTCCACGCAATGCCATTTATGAAAGGGTCTGCACATTTTTAGCTTGCTGTTTACTCTCTGCAAATAATCATGAACACACAGAGTTGTGTATGTCATGGAGGGAGAGCCTGGTTAATTGATGGGCTTGCACATGCCTTCCCTCACCTCACCAGAATTGAAGCTGGAGGGCTTCAGGCCACAAAGAGTTGAGGTTGAGAGCACAGGTTTGGAGACATCCAGTAGCAGCTGGCGTGGACAGGATGAAGAAGAAGAAGAAGAAGAAGATATTGGATTTATATCCCGCCCTCCACTCCGAAGAGTCTCAGAGCGGCTCACAATCTCCTTTACCTTCCTCCCCCACAACAGACACCCTGTGAGGTGGGTAGGGCTGGAGAGGGCTCTCACAGTAGCTGCCCTTTCAAGGACAACCTCTGCCAGAGCTATGGCTGACCCAAGGCCATTCCAGCAGGTGCAAGTGGAGGAGTGGGGAATCAAAACCGGTTCTCCCAGATAAGAGTCCGCACACTTAACCACTACACCAAACTGGCTCTCTGGATGGGGTTCCATTGCAGGTTTTGGTTTATGGCAGGGATCGTTTTGTAGAAAAAATAGGTGGTGGAGCTCATCCAGGATTGTTATGTAGCTGCACCTACTATTCAATGGACAAGGTGGGAAGGGTGGAACTCTCAGAAAGGTTCAGGAGCTGCGCTCCTGTGAGCTCCCGCTGAATCCGAGGCCTGGTTTATGCTTTGATGAGTTTGAACCAGAGGGAGAATCTGTAGAAAAACAGAGCCTCTTGCTTAAGGAGACTGCAGTAACAGAAGTCTTTGAGCAACTTTATTTAGTTGCAACATCCAAATGTGAGTGCCATAACTGACTGAGGCTTGTTTCTGTCCTGGTGGTCAGGATTCTTAACCATGATTAAGCTGTTTAAGAATCCTGGTTACTGGAATAGAAACTCACCTGAGATTTAAAACAAACACCCATGTCCAGGCATAACAGCAACCCATCATTAGTAGAAAATACTGATGATCCAGGCATGATTTGTGACGAAAGGGAATGAATTAATGACATTTGTGTTTATTCCAAACAAAGTCTGGTGCATTCATGATGTCTGAATAGAAGGCAAATGAATTAAGACTATTTTTATCATTTAAAGTTAATTTGATACAGGATTATTTTTTTCTAGTCCTGCTGCAAAGCTTATGAATATATGGGGTACATAATGGAGAAGGAACAAGCATACAAGGATGCAGCTGTAAACTATGAGATGGCCTGGAAATATGGGAATCAAGCAAGTCCAACAATAGGTAGGTTTGTATGTAGTGCTTCTGCCATTTTATTGGTTGGGCCATTTATCAATTTCCAGAAAATATTTGCCAAATATATATTACGTGGCGCCAGAGGAGGACTCTGGCAGGCAGGAACAATGCAGTTTTTAAAATCCTTGTTTTCCCTTGTGTCAAGACAAGAAGTCAGCTGGATATTTTAACTGAAACTGTGCCCCTTAAGATTGTCAAATTGAAATGACTTGAATGTACTTGTCTAAAAGTATCCAATCACGCTTAAGATCCCAGGAACACTGCAAATGGCCACCTTGAGGTGCATACTTCAGTTTCACTAGTGAAACAAAAAGAGGAGACAAAAAGGCTATGCTGTGGATCATGGGATTTGCAAGGACAGAGCCGTTTGGGACAATGGCTGTAATAAGGTGGGAAATCAGATGAGAGTGTAAAAAATGGCGAGATCCAACTCATTGTAAGTGACCTCCTGTTTTTACAGGCTTCAAGCTGGCATTTAATTACCTGAAAGCAAAAAGATACGTTGATGCAATCAACATTTGTCATAAGGTAAACTTTAATAACACGTGTGAAAATATTCATCAGTAGTAGTGGAGGCCTTGTTTGAAAAAGTCAAAGTGGTTGCTAATGAGAGCTGCATTTGCATGTAATCGGGTGATACTATTTGAATAAAGATTTTTCCTTGTGTGGTAGAGAGGAATATTGCATAATTAGACCTAACATAATCTTACATATTCATCTTCTGTGATGGCATGTTTTGGGGTACATAGAATGGTGATTGTTACATCATTTTAGATGTGCCTCCTTTCTCCTGTCAAATGCCTACTACCCACTTTAGATTACGAGAGATAATTTCATAGATTTTTTTACTGTAAATATTTTTTTTCCTTTCTACAGGTTTTAGCAGCACATCCAAATTACCCCAAGATTAAAAAAGAAATACTCGATAAGGCCCGTACATCACTAAGGACTTGAAATTGCCGTATGCATTTATTTTAACTAGAGGGTAGAAGGCCTCTGCAGAAAGATGGACCGTTAAAACATCTGTGTGGTTGTGGATGAGACCTACTCAATTCCTTTCCTATGGAAAAAAGACAAGAAAAGAGACTCATTTTAGATTTCTCCCTCTTCTGAGCCAGGATGCTTTTGTACTTGTGGATTCAATACATGCAAAAGAGAATCGGTGCCTGTTCCCATCCACTTTTGTAGGTACTGGCAGCAATCCAAGTAAATCACTTCCGCATCAAGGCATGACCGGCAGAGGCAGAACTCTCTTTGAAGGTTCTTCTATGGCAGATAGATCTTCAGAGAAAGTTCTATCTGTGCACCAAGTTCTTTTATTATCACATGAGTGATTTATGTAGGTTGCAGCTACTGCTTCATAAAAGACTCCTCACAAGCATCAAAGGGGGAGGTGGGGCTTTCTAAAACGCTGTATCTGTTGTGTTGATTTTTAACTGGCTCCTTTCACTTTCTGAAATGAGTTTCTTCTCTGCTGGAATTAAGAATGCCATCAGTTTTGTTTGTTTTTAGTTGCTAACCCCTTTCTTAATGACCAACTTATTTTGCTTCTGGTTGTAGTATGCAAGTTGTTGCATGAATAAAGCAGTGATTTCCTAAGGGTTTATTTACTTATTGCATTGAGGTTCTGCCTTTCCTTCCTCCAAGGATCTGAGCGCTGCATTTTACCTTACAGCCATGCTCTGAGGTAGGGTTAAGAGCGCTGCATTTTACCTTACAGCCATGCTCTGAGGTAGGGTTAAGCTAAGAGAAAATGAGCTGCCCATGGCCACTTGCTGACTGACTCAGCCAAGCAGGTAAGCTTTAAACTTCAGTTTCCCACGTCAAAACCAAATACTTTGATAAACAGACCACTAGTCACCCTTCACATCTGCAATTTTGTTATACAGAAAATGACACTCCCTTGCCGTCTTCTGTGTTCATCATCATGAGGCCTACTGCAGGTGCCTGATCCACTAATAGCTTGTTTGTTACCCACTTGGGCAGGGGCCTTCTCAGTGGCTGCCCCTGCCCTCTGCATCCTGCTCCCTGAAGAAGTTCATGCCCTGTAAGATATCTTAGGGTTCCATAGGGCATTCAAGAGCCAATCCAGTTTGATTCCCTACTATTCCAGATGACGCCAGCTTGGTGACCACAGTACTCTCAGAGTTCTCTCAGCCCCACCTACCTCACAAAGTGTCTGTTGGGAGAGGAAAGGAAGGTAATTGTAAGCTGCTCCAAGACTCCTTCGGGTAGTGAAGGGCAGGGTATAAAACCACCTCTTCTTCTTCTTCTTGTTTCATGCAGCATTTGATTAACCAAGAGAATGGATGCACTGGCTGGTTGTCCATATTTGTTCTTGATGACCAGTTGAGTTTTAATCGGAATTTTGTTTTTGTTGTATTCATTTGTGTTTATAGGTTTTATCATCTATTCAGGTTTTAATGCTTTTTTTGTGTGTGTATGCTGTGAACTGCTCCGAATCCTCTGCTGTGGAGATGGTGCAGGTTATAAATGAAATAAACAACTATACCTGTCCACTGGAATTTCTAATGAAATCGTCATTTGTTTTCGCCATCTCTCATTTACTAGTTTGCATCATTCATTGGGTCAGTTGTTTGTATCAAAGATCTGTCTCTACGCATGACTGGTGGAAAAACTGTAAAATTCCGCTTTGCATTGGCTTTTTCTGCCAGCTTCCCATTTTACAGATCTATAGACTGCTTGCAGTATTATCATTCCAGAACACGCTGCAAAGAGGTTGTGTGCGCATCCTGCTGGTTTTTCAGTTTCAGCAGCTTGACCCCCCTGCAGCCACTCTGCCATCCCAAATGTTTTTTAAACTCTCCTGAATTCAAAAAGCAGTTTTGGAGATTGGGAGTGTGAGCTCTGTAAAGGGGAATTGGTGGCAGTTCACACGTAAAGTTTCCCTTAACTGTTGATCAAGGGTCAGTGGAGGGTTTCTGAAATGGAAGCTGTACAAAAATTCAGAGGCACGCAAGCAAATGCCTCTGTGGTTCGCAGCTGTAGTTCTTAATAGCTGTGACAATGATACTGAAAGAGCGGGTTTTTTCTGTCTGATTATACAACTGGCACAGAGGGCCTGCCTATATAAATGTCCACCTCACCCTGCGACAAGTGCAGGAAAACCCTGTAACCTTGTTTGCTCCCCCTTTTCTCCCTAGAAAGTGGTGAAGCAGTCAGGAGCATCTGCCAGATAGCCTTCTTAGACCTTTAATATACCAAGTGTGGTTGGGTCAACTGGAAGTTAGGATTGTCTTGCAGTGATCATAGGCATCTACTTCAGATCATGCAGTGTCCTGCCATTTTCACATAGGTTTCAGCCAGTTCAAATACGATTCTCCTCTTTCCTGGACAGGTTGCTGTCACTCGTGTGGTTTGATTGCAAGATTCATTTTTCTCCCTGTTTTGGCTTTGTTGCTGCATTTACATACTGTGAGGCAGTGTGGTCTAGAGATCAGACTGTTCGACTAAAAGTGGAGAAACTTCTGATTGAGATCTAGGAATAAGGAATCTATAAGGTTAATATACAACTTAAGGGACAAAAATTAAAAGCAAATAATAATAATAATACTTTTTATTTGTATCCCGCCCTCCCCGCCAGGGCAGGCTCAGGGCGGCTCACAACATAAGAATACAATATACAACAACAGTTATACTTATAAAATCATCATTAAAACAATTTACATTAAAATTAACATTATGGTGCTATAAATATTAAATCTTCAGTAAGGTTCAGTAGCTAAAAATCATATCCGGCGGCACTTTCTTGGCTTGGCATTAGTTGAAGGCTATTTTGAAGAGGTAGGTCTTACAGGCCCTGCGGAATTGATCTAAACATCGTAGGGCCCGCACCTCTTCTGGGAGTTGATTCCACAGCAGTGGAGCTGCAATGGAGAAGGCCCGATCCCTGGTTGTCTTCAATCTGGCCTCCCTTGGCCCAGGGATATTCAGCTGGTTCTTTCCAGCTGACCTCAGCGCTCTCTGGGGCTCATATGGGGAGAGACAGTCCCTCAGGTACAATAAGTATTAATTTATACAATTAAATCATACACAAAAATACACGTATTTATTCTAGAACATTTAAAAACATTTAGGGGCCCATCGTTAGCCTCCTTCCTTTGTAAAAGCATAAAGCAACAATGGGAAACCACTTGATGTGTTTCAACTTAGAATGGTCCTCAGAGGTCAAACAAGTATATACACATACAGGCTCATGATACAAAATACAAATAAATCAACGCTGGACCAAAAAGAAAGTAGTTTTATAAAGTGACAAAGGCTTAAAGATGTAATCGAGGCCTCTTATAATGCACCTAGTCAAGGGCATGCGTGTTGCATCATGTATTTTATTGTATGCCAGAATGGTCTAGAATTGATCAGTCAACGTCAGATCGGAGCCAGTGTACCAACGCTGAACTTTCCGCACACTGGCTCTGAACCTGGTAGATTCCTTATTTCAGTTTTTGGGTTGTTTCTTTCCCCTCTCTGTTTTTCCTTTGAGATCTAGGGATGCCAGCCTTCAGGTGGGACCTGGGGATCTCCCAGAATTACAGACTGCAGAGATCAGTTACTCTGTAGAAATGGATGCTTTGGAGGGTGAACTCTATGGCCTTGTACTCCACTGAGGTCCCTGTCCTCCCCAGGCTCCATCCCAAACTGGAGATGGCAGCCCTATCTCCCACTTCCTGCTAGTGGCCAGGAAGGACCTGGCCAACTCTATTCAGATCCCTGTTTGCCATTAAATTTACTGGGTGCCTTGGGCCAGCTTAACCTACCTTACAGGGTTGTTGTGAAGATAAAATGGAGAAGACATTCATGGTTTGGTTACCACTGAAGAGTGTGGACACTCCCCTCATTGCAGCCCCAGTTGCCTCATAAATGCTGCCCCTGGGAGACGGGGGATCTCTTCCCCCAGGAACAGTGGGGGGGAGGGGGGGAAATCTGCCACAGAAAGGACAACTGTGTAAAAATCTCCCTGTTTCTATTAGTGGATATGGTGGAATCCAAATGCATGTATGTTCTCTGGAGTTTCTGAGGAAGGATGAGATAAAAATGTACTCAAGAAGTTCTCTGATTCGGAGCTAGATAAAAACATAACCAACATTTTATCTGATTCTGATTCTTTCCATCATCTTTTATGGGAATGGAACACAAATGGATTTTTAGTTAAAAGTAAATTGACTTATTGCATCATGCAGGTTCATATTTTTGTTCAGGAAACTATATTTAGAGCTGGCTAAAGCCCTTTGTTCAACATATGGATTTTCCACTGTGAGGACTGCCTTTCATTTGAAACATCGGCTTTATGTGTCTGGACCTGTCATAGGAATGTACATATTCTGATCTACAAAGGTTCATTTTGTGTGTTAAGAGTTTTGTTTTGTTTTTAATTGATGCAACTGCTATCCACTCACTGGCTTGGGACATTTAGTCATTCTACTCCAGCAAAAGGTATCAAAATTGCAAAGAGGAAATTGCAGTTGCAAAATTCAAGGCCTGGGTATGAGTTCTCATTCTGCACAATATTGTTGTATTTGTTCGTTGGCTCTCAGTTTACTTTGACTGACTCAGTACAACTGTTGTTTCTTTTCTGAGACACTAAGGGGGCAATCCTAAACAGAGTCATGCTCTTCTAAACCCACTGATTTAGAAGAGTGTAGATTGAAGAGTGTAGTGTTTGCAGTTGCCACAAGCTGAAGACCTCAGTCTCTCTTAAACTAGCTTTCATGGAGGTAAAGAAAAGGCAAACCCTTGCAGATGATGTGATGCAGCTCCAATCTGTGAAATGGGCTTGTATTTATTCTTATACCCTGGCTTGTTAGACATTGTTAGAGACAATGTGTCTGCCTCTCCCGGCCCCTCCAGGAGATTCAAAGAAAAGAGTTGTCAGTCAGGAGTCTCCTTTAAAATATACAACTTTATTGATATCAAGAAAGAGGGGAGTTGCTTTGCAACGAGCTTCCTGATCAGTTCCATACATGCCCTTTTATCCTCTACTTTCGGCCGATGAGTCCCTCCTCCTTTCCCCGTAGGCTGAGGTACTCGGAAGGTACAGCCTATCTGACCGCCTACTTCATACTCCCTGCTTGATATATACCCCTCCTGTTACATAGATTGCATGTGCATTTAAATGTACCCTTCTCCTAAGTGGGGTGTCTCGGTTAATACTCATTACTTGATTACGCCTGTGTACTTGCTACTTATTAGTCTCTATTGCTATTAATCTCTACTGTTGTCATGGCCTGTTCAACCATGTCATTTCTTTTACTACACTAGTTCCGCGTCTGCATTTTAACAATGACCAATACACCTGTTCTATGATTACTAAATGTTTGTGCTTTGCATACCTGGTTCTGCTTCTTGTGTTTCTACAATCCCTAAGACATTACATTTGGTTCTTTCTTTGGAAAGTACTGTTTGTTTCAGCTCATTTCATTATTTCACTCCTCTCAGACATGGACTCCCTGTTTCAAATACTACTACTTCTCCAAATGCCGGGGCTGGTCTAAAAAGAAAAACACTTAATTTGTTTAAAAGGAAATAGCTTTAAAATCCATCAGGGGAAGATAGTCTAACAGTGCTACCCTAAACAGATTTATCCTTTTAAGTCTGTTGAAGTCAGTGGGCTGATGGCGGGGGGGGGGGGGGGACTGTACAGCAAATATAATGATGTACTCCTTCTCCATGCCCAGTTTGAGTTCATATGATCTGCTTTAAGCTGTTCTGACATTCTGTAATCAGGATTTTATTTTCACTAGCCCTCCTTCTGGCAGCCCCCATGTCTTCTCCCCTTTCTCTTCTTCCTTCTCTCCTTCCCACCCACCAATCTGCCTCCATCTTCAGCCTTTTTGTTTATTGCATTGTAACCAATGTTCCCTCTAAGCCGTGGAGTCTTCTGAGCAAAAATTCTACTTTGTGAGCTACTGCATAAGCTAGTGTGCTCTGGAGTCATTCTTCCTAAGGCAAAAATGTGTGAGCTGGAGGCCAAAAATCTGTGAGCTAGCTCACCCTAACTCAGCTTAGAGGGAACACCGATTGTAGCCCTCCTTTTCCCCTATTGGAGGCCCAGAGCAGTTGACATTGTTCTCCAGTTTTTCCATTTTACCATCACAACAGGCCTGTGAGGTAGGTTAGGCTGACTCACCCAAGATCACCCAGGAAGCCTTCATGGCTGAGTGAGGAATCAAACCTGGGTCTTCCAAATCCTACCCTGGCACTCTAACCCTTACACCTCACTGAATGAAACAATACCTCTCCTTCCAGGATGACCTTACTCTTTCTCAGTTAAGTGGAAGGACTGTCTGTTTCTTTGAATTTTTACAAACCGATTACTGTAGCAGCATTTGATGACCTAAGCCTTCTTTCTACAGCACGGTCTGTGAACTGAAAGGACTTCAGAAAGAGGTCAGTGCAGTTATGTTAATGGAGAAAAAAAGAGTCCAGTGTTCCGCATGGTGTTGCCTAGCAACTCTCCTTCCACTCTGTCTTTGCGGGAAGGATGGTGTGGAATGAGTCTGCATTTTCTGTCACCTCATTCACTGGCCCTGGACATTTAAGCATCCTAGGACTCAAACAGCATGAATTAGCAACGCCTCTCTCGTCCATGCTCTTTAACATTTCACCGTCTTCCCATTTCTTCAGGGAACAGAGTCTCAAAACAAAATGATGAGTGTGTCCATGATCAAAGCTGCAAAAGGAGCCAAAGCAGCAGTTGGGGGTTGAAACAAAGCAAAATAAATAAAACCTACCAGTCCTGTAGCTTCAAAGTAACTCATCCCATTCTTAGGTAATTGAAGAACAGAGAGTGATCTGTTTAGCTTTTTGAAAAGGAAATCTGATTGGTGCGTGCAGCAGTTAGTTACAGTGCCCAGATAATGAACTAATTTATTGAGTTACACCTTATAATCTCATCTACTGAGCAGGATTCTTAAAGGTTCCTATAAGCAGACTTTTGGGGTGTGACTTAGCTTAATTAAAGAAATGAGAAGGTTGCCAATGATTTCCGGAGGAAGGTGATTGGTGCCCATAGGATGTGTGCACTAAGCAGCTGTTATTTTTGCATAAGATTAGCCAGGTATAGTTCTGGAATGCAATACTGATGTGTATGATAATCTGCCGTGAAAACATTGTGAAAAGCAATGTCACCCCAGAGTCGGAAATGACTGGTGCTTGCACAGGGGACTACCTTTACCTTTAAAAAAAAAAAAAAAGGATGTAAATGGGGATAGAAACTGAAAAGTCTGCAATGGGATTGTGAAACAAAGAAGAATATATAAACTAGAAATCACTGTTTAGTTAAGCTCTTGCCTATGAACTAAAAGTACATTGTTCAGTATTTTTTTAAGCTACGGTTCTAAATTGTAAAAGTTTTGTATTATCCTTTTAAAATTGTATTTGTTTGTTCTCGTGGTCATATATCAAAAATTGCTATAGTCTGAACAGAAAAAGCAGGATATAAATGTCCTAAATAAATTTTAATTTGCATTTTTTTGTCTGTTACATTGAAATAAATTTTAAATTTCCATTGTTTTGTCTTTTACATTGAAAGAAGGTAATCTGAAGAGTGTCGGGGTTTAAAAATGGGACAGAAGTGGCAAGAAAAAAATAGGTCTTGCAAATCACATACACAAGATTGTGCTGTATGCAGAGGATTGGATGGTGGAAATCAAAATATCTGTCTAGAATAGGAAAATGCTGTTCTTCAGCTATGCTTGAGTCTGGGGCCAGTAAATACTAGTTTCAGCTCAGACTGATGGGAATGCATAAAAGATACAGACAATAGATTAAAATTAGCACTTTTCATTACTAGTATGCCTAGGATTATATAAAAAATAAAAGTTCAATTAAGATTCCCGTTGATGTCATATAGTGATGTTGCTTAAATGTGGAATGGTTCACAAGTTGCAAAGACCGTAAAACAATGAAGCAGAGATTAAAATTTGAGCCTCTGTATTAACCAATGTTTTTGTGATAGATGCTTTTAGGATCTGCAGCTGTTAGAAGTCTCGCTATGACCTTTTCCAGGCAATTTCACTCTCTCACCAGGTGGCCGCCGCTCCCTCTGATAGCAAAAAGATTACAGAGCTTCTACAAGAACAACAGGCCACCTGAATACAGAAGTGAAGAAAATGAGGTGTGAGCTGAGACCGCACCCAGGAACTACTGTTCAGCCTCTGCAGACTTTATGTGAACAACCAAGAACAAAAAGGACAACACCATCACAGGTAGAATTAAGCCAAGGAAAACTGTTTGCCCCGACAACCACTGAAGCCACAATCAGAGGGATGCCTACTATGAAGGCTGAAAGCTGGGGCCACAACCACCATAGAGAAGCTGCAAACAAGGCACTAAAAACCACAGAACAGACCATGACAACAGGATGAGGGCAAATAAAAACATGGTGTGGATCCTGTTTTTTTAAAAGGTAGTGGTGTGATTGCAGCAAGAATTATGTGAACACAACACCAGCAAATTCTGTGCAACTAGTTAATGGGGTTACTTCTTGCAAAGGATTGGAAATTGATGAAAATGTTATATGAATTAGATAAGTTTGTCAGAAACCTCTCTATGGCTTATCAAACATAGGGGCAAAATGTATCCCTTTTAACTTATATTGTACTTTATTATTATATAGATGTAACGCTGAACAAACATTTGTTCTGGTCATCTTCATTGATTAAGGGCGAGGGTTCTTTCCTTCTATTTTGTTTTAAAAACGTCTGTCGTTAAATACATTTATTTCTAGCACAGCAGAGGGTATTCTGAGCACAGAAGCTGTGCTCCAACTGTCCCTATTTTCTGAAATCTATCCCTACTAAAATCAGACCTGTGATTTAGCGACCTCGTCTAACAAGATGTTAAGAAGGCATTGTCAAAAGGCTTTGCAGATACCTAGTTAATGTTTTGTTGGTTGGAGTTGCCACTTTTCAGGGTTCAGCTCTTTGCCAAGGGTCTCTAGAAGTTTAAAGGTAACAGGTATCCCTAGTTTCTACTTCTTGACCATCTCTTCCCAGTGGGGGCCCATCATTCTCCTTGTTGTTGTTTTTTTTTTCCCCAGAAGAGTGCCATGTGATGGTCAGCCTGCCATTTCACATGCTGGTAATGTTCATTTTGAATGGCTGATACTGAAGTGTAGGAGGACAATTATATCATCTGTAGCATTGTTTTAAGAATAAAAGCCCTAGCCTTAGAGGAGCCTTTAGAAGTGTGCACAGAGGGAAGGGGTCTCAGCCTTGATAATGTTTCTCTTTTCATCTGAACTGCTGCAGGTCCTTGAAATCATAGGAAGGCAGCTTCTCTTTCCTTTCTCTTCGTTGCCCTTTCCAAAACCATTATTTCCAGAAGGCCATGCAAGTTTGTTTGTGTGTAACACATAATTTGCCCTTGGATGTCCTCACCAGCAAACACCAAAACTATATTAAAATGTTGGCTATGAATCTGATCTAGAATTCAGTTAAAAAGGTAAAGGTAGTCCCCTGTGCAAGCACCAGTCATTTCCAACTCAGGGGTGACATTGCATCACGACATTTTCACGGCAGACTTTTTTTACGGGGTGGTTTGCCATTGTCTTCCCTAGTCATCTACACTTTCCCCCCCAGCAAGCTGGGTACTCATTTTACTGACCTCGGAAGAATGGAAGGCTGAGTCAACCTTGAACCGGCTACCTGAACCCAGCTTCCGCCGGGATCAAACTCAGATCATGAACAGAGAGCTTGGACTGCAGTACTGCAGCTTTACCACTCTGCACCAGTTACTTTGGAAATATCTACACAACCCATGCCTGGCACCACTTCCTATTCTAAGACAGGTAACTTTGCAATTCAGACTACGTTGATCATTGGATTTTCCAGCACAGTTAGTCAAGCAAAGTCTCTATTGATCAAGAAAAAGTCAAAGACTCAATTTATTCATGAAATAATTCCCAAGATGCTGGGGCGTCGGTAATCAATAATCAGAGAATCAGGTTATCAGAGAAGCCAGTAGTTAAAACATACGTTGCATAATGTTTTCATTCCCAGTGCTTGAATTTTCAGTCAACGTGATGTCTGTGGAGGAGAATATTCATTGTCATGGTACCAATGTAGCTAAAATTAGACATGACTAGCAATCCAATCCTATGTAATTACAACCCTTCCAAGTGTGTTGATATCAGTCATGGACTTAGCTCAGTCATGACTAACTGTAGATTTCAGTGAGGCTTGGTCATGACTAACTTTCATCAGACTGGAGCTTGTGAATGGGAAGATGTGGGAAAACAAAATAGGAATAAAAGGTAGCTGAGTCTACACAGACTTGGGCTGAAGCCCTCAGTCTGCCTGAAGGGTTGCTGGGTTCCTTTCAGCTTAACTTGTCTCAAGAGCGTGGAGGGCAAAAACCTTCTATACCTCTCTGAACTGCTTAGAAGAAGTGGGGTAAACATCTCATGAAAAGCACACAAATTATGGCAGAAGCTGAAGAGCTATGCAGAATGTTCCCCAGATGCTTGTCATGTTTTCAGTCAATAAGCCATAAAGTAGATACAAAATGCAAAGACTCCCAAATGAGTAAAAGTGGAAGAATAAAAATACACGTTAAATCAGACGTCCACAATAAGAGAAGGAATTTGAAGAGCAAATTATTAGTATAAAGACGATGATAAAATTGTCCAAGACCAGAAAAAGGACGCAAGTATGATTGCAGACTGCTGTAGTATTAAGATTTGTATGGTGTATTCATAAAGCAGGCAAATTACCAAGAAACCAAATGTGTATCTGCAATGTCACTTTTGCAGTGGGGCAGAGGTGGATCAGGTTCATGAGATTGCGAGGTCACATTTAGCCACAGAATCTCAGTCACTGAGTGTAAATCACACCATTTGTAACTATCCCTGTAAAGTGGAAGCACACTGCACATGGACCTTACAGAGCTACCTCAAGGGAGGAAAGCTGTAGGCTTTAAGTGGGTCTTCAAATTGAAACACAATGCGGAAGGTGAGATCCAACCGTATAAAGCCAGACTAGTAGCTGAAGGATACTCACAAAAACAATACTGTAAACTGTGAAGTCTTGTGAGCGAAAATTCTACTTTGTGAGCTACTGGCATTAAAGTTGTGAGCTACTTGCATAGATTAGTTTGCTCTGGGGCCATTTTTGCTGAACGGAGACAAAAATATGTCAGCTGGAGGCTAAAAACCTGTCAGCTAGCTCACATTAACTCAGTTTAGAGGGAACACTGGTGAGGACTACAATGAAATATTTGCACCTGTAGTTAAACACGCAACAATAAGAATACTTTTGAGTGTTGCTGCAAGTAACAGAATGCAGGTTGAACACTGGGACATAAAGACTGCATTTTCACATGGTGAACTGGAAGCAGAAATCTTTATGCAACAACCATCTGGCTTCATAGAGAAAGGTAAAGAAGAACTTTTATGCGAACTTCAAAAGAGGTTATATGGGCTTAAACAGCCTGCCAGAGCTTGGGACACCAAGGAGGATGACATGCCACTCCAGGCACAGTTCAAGAAAAGCAAATCTGATTCTTGCAAGTGGACCTACATCTTAACTTATGTGGATGATCTCCGAGCATATGAAAATCCAGATGACAGCAAGGAAACTGCAGAGCAACTGGGCAGCCTCACGCACTATCTTGGCATCCAAATTCAAAGGGAACCAGACAGAAAATCCACCAGTGGCAACACAGTTTTCTGTGGAGGAGGAGCTGTACGCTGGTCATGCAAGAGGGAAGATGTGGTTGCAGCATCCACCACTGAAGAAGAATATGGGTCAGCTGAATAAAGTTGTCAAGAGATACAGTGGCTATGCCACTACTAACAGACATTAGCAAAGATGTACCACAACCAATACCAATGCATGAAGACAATCAAAGCTGCATTCACCTATCCAATCAAGAAGACATGAATATGAATGCAAAGCACATTGACATAAAGTATCACCATAAGAAAGCTGCAGAAAGAAGGCGTTAACGAGTTAACCTACTGTCCAACAAAAGAAATGATTGGAGATGCCCTCACTAAACTGCTTCTTAAATAACTTTGAAGATCTATGGAAGAAGAATCTTATAGGCTGAGTCACGAGACATCAAGAGGGGGTGTAGGAAGAGAAGGACCAGATGCTGTCTCTTGGCCTCAACCTCCAGAGGAGGGTTACAAGAGAGTCAAATAGATAGGCAGGCAAACTGTGAGCATTCTTCCTGTTTACTCTTCTGCCTCTGTCCCTTTGATGTGTAGACTGATACTGTCAGGGAATTGCTTCCTTCCCTCTGTTCTCTCTCTCTCTCTCTCTCTCACACACACACACACACACACACACAAAGAAAGAACACATGGCACCGTGGACACAATTTCCATCTGCATCCACCCAGGTAGTAAGAATAGATTCTATTCCTATCTCTCATCTATCCTATTAAGAATGGAGTTCACTAAATAAATCTCTTTATTAGTTTGAAACTGACAAGTGGCTCTATGTAACTCTGTAACTTTGCTAGCACATACAGAATGAAGAAGCTACCACTGCATGTAGCCAATAATGCACTCTGCGAAATAAAAGATTACTGGCTTACTATACCAGTGAATCTAATGCTCTGCACATGAACAGAACAACAATGGTTTTTAACTGTGTTTTGATTTAATCATGTGTAAAAAAAAAAATCAGATCCAGTCAACAAATAAGGTTAAGAAGACCTCCTCCTTAAAAAAAAAAGAATGTTAAAAGAATGAAAAATATACATTTGACAAACAGAAAAAATGTTCTTACAAATATGGATAATCATGATTATTCAATACATTATGCTTGTTTCCATCTCCAAATTGTATCAGTCCAGTTGCTTTACTCATTTCTGTCATAACAGAAGTTTCTCTTCAGCCGTTCTAAAATATACAATTATTTGCCAATGTTTTGCAGTTGCAACCGTTAAAGCAAGCAGATTTTTCAATCCTCTGTTTACCTAAAGCAGAATCTTTTTAAAAATCTGTAACATCTTATGAAGGAATCACATCTTAGCATGTTTCTCATGACTACGTGAACAATATATTTATTCATTGGCAAGTGAACATTCTATCACTTATGCATAAAACTCCAGCAATTCATTTGGGCGTTTCTAAATTCTGTTAAGCTTTTATAATGCCACAAATAGCAAAGTTTATATTATTTTTTCCCCCGGACTGAAGGCTAAAATAAATGTTTGGGTAGACGCATGCATTTTCACATAATCATAAATTCTTCCATAGTTGTGCAGATGAACTGTGGCACGTTGTATTTTCCAATCACTGAAATCAGCAGGACTATTCAGATTTGCATCACCTTTGGCAGCACATTATGCCCGTACTGGGAGCAGGCTGGAAGTGTAGATCAAGGTCCTGGCCTCTGTGGCACTTGCAAGTGCTTCCCTTGGCACCCACCAAGCTTTTCAGAAAGTAGGTAAGCCCGTTATAAGGCAGAGCTTGTTACTGACTGCTCTCATTCAAGTGTTTTTCTGCAAAGGATTGGGAAAACTGGTAAGCACCTGAGTTTTCCTTTGTGTGTGGATCCATTCTCCCTTTAGGAACCATTCTTTCCAGGAGCTGTAAGAAGCCAGGCATTCCATTTGGCTCTGCCTCGTTAGCCAGCCATTTTGGGTTTGGCTTTACCTCCTCAAGAAGCCATTTTAGGGCTTGCTTACCACCCCCTCTCCAAATTCCAGTGGTATCCACAGGCTCAAAAAGACCCTTGTTGAGATACTCACTCCTCCCATCTTGTCCTTAGCAGTGCCTATTTCTGGCCCTGAAGAAAGCACAGTTGGGTCAGTGCTGAGGTTCAGCTGGTGCGATGATGTGGTTATGCTCTCTATACTTACTAAGATTTTTGTCATGTGCATGCTTTTTTGTGCAGGATTAGCTGGTGCAACACAAGTTGCATCTGTGCTAGCGTTGTCGTGCTCTCTCCCTCGCCACAATGATGAAGAGGATGCTGTTTTGGTTTTTTTGCCTTATTAGTATATTCTGTTCATTAATTTAAACAGAGTAAGTACAACTTCCTAGCAAACATGTTTTCGTTCTAAATAAAAAACTAAAGGCAGACCAGAAGAACAATGTTGAACATACCTTATGTTTCATGGCCAGCTTATCCAAACAAGAAGCATGTTTCATGGCATGCTCTGTGAAAACCCAATTCCCTGTGTCTCTGGAATCTGACAGGATTAGGGGGAGGGGCCCCCCAAAAGCCCAAACTACTCCTCCAGGAACTTACAAAACAGCCTTATACACAGTCAGACTGCTTGTTCACTTAGATCAGTATTGTCTACTCCAAATAGTAGCAGCTATTTCTAGGCACTAAGGCATGGTGGAAGATTGTTCCCCAACTCAGCTACCCCAGATAACTGGAGATTCCAGGGACCGTACCTGAGACTTCCTGCATGCCAAACGTATCTTCTGTTGCAACCATTCTACACTGTGTCTCTAAGACTGAGAGCGGAGTATTTTGTTCCCATTTTGCACAAAAGGCTGTTATTGACAAAATGAGAAGAAACAAAGGAAAGCAAGAGATTAATTAATCAAGGAAACAGGTGATATGAAAGCTGAGACCCCCTGCCAGCCAGATCAGATAACACTGAACTTGACAGACCAATGATGGGTCAGTAATCCTGTACACCGGAGGTCCCCAACATGTTGGGGGTGGATGCCGTGGTGCCTGCCAACACCTTTTCCTGGTCCCCACCCCCAAATGCTTTCAGAAAGCGGGCAGGACTAGGTAGAGCTGTTGCCCAGGACTTCTGATTGGCTACAGATAAAAAAGCATCCTGTTAAAAAGAGCTTCTGCCTGAAACCTTTAAGAGCTACATATAACCTTGTTCCTTAACATTTTGTGATTGGCTTCACCTCCTGAAGCAGCTATTTTGTAATTGCGCCCACTACTCTGTCTCAGAATTCCAAAGGTGCCCACGGGTAACAAAAAGCTTGGGTAGCCCTGTTGTACATACATTACAGAAAATGGGTATATGCCATCTGTGAAGTATAGAATCCATCATTGCAGTGTAATATTTTATTTTCCTCATGTGCATTGAGTTAATCTTAAATTCAGCGCCTGTTTGAACATGCAATTTAAACCCCACATTTTTCTGGCTATTGTTCACACTTTCATGAAGGCACAGTGGCTCTCTTACAAACACACCTACAAATAGATATATGCACATTCACTATTAGCACGGACCTTGTGATGACACCTGGTTTTATGTTCTTAATGAGTAATTGAACAGTGGAATTCTTTGCCAGTTAAGAGTTGTCAATTCCAACCTGGGAAATTTCTGGAGATTTAGGGGCAGTACCAAGGGGATATGGAGTTTGGGGAGGAAAGGGAACTCAGTGGAGATGTCCTTAGAGTCCACCCTCTGGTTACCATTTCATCTGGGAAAATGATTGCTGGGCCTCAAGATACCATCAAGATCTAGGGGTCTTAGTGGATCATACCCTGAACATGAGTCAACAGTGTTATGCGGTGGCTAAAAAGGCAAATGCAATTTTGGGCTGTATCAACAGACGTATAGTGTCCAGATCACGGGATGTGATGGTATCGCTTTACTCTGCTCTGGTAAGACCTCACCTAGAGTATTGTGTTGAGTTTTGGGCACCACATTTTAAGGATACAGACAAGCTGGAACGGGTCCAGAGGAGGGCGACGAAGATGGTGAGGGGGGCTGGACACCTACGAGGAAAGGCTGAAGGAGCTGGAGATGTTTAGCCTGGAGAGAAGGCGGCTGAGAGGTGATATGACCTTGTGCATGAAAATCCCCTGAGCCATAACACCAACTCACAGCAAACATTTTAAAGACGCCACAACTTGGCTCTCCAACTTTCCCCCCTGGGAGCTGAGCAGCTCCTTAAAGACGAGGCGAGCAATCCTAAATACGCCTATTCAGAATGCTAGTGAGGTCTATCCCAGGGGCTTATTCCTAGGAAAGAGCTCTTAGGATTTCTCTGCAGCGCCTCAGTCCTGGAAAGGCGCATCGAGAGGTCTCCCAGGCCTGCCCCAAGCGAGGCAGAAGGCCGGGGCATGCGTGGCTTGTCGCTCTTTCCCCCTCCTTGGGCACGTGGGCTTGTGCCTTCCGTTGGAGCAGCGGAAGGCGGCGAGGGAGAGGCCGGGCGACGCCTACCTGAGCGCCCAGGTGAGGCAGGCGGGCGCGGGGGCTTGTGGGTCGCCTCTTACCTGGCCGCCGCCGCCCCACCAATCGCGGCCAGCGCTGCCGGGCGCCGCGACAACACAGCGGTCCTCTTTGCCGCCAGGGGAGGAGAGGAGAGAGAGGGAGGGGGAGAGGACAAAACCGCGCACGCCGCCCAGCTCCTGTTTCCTCTTCGGCTGCATCCCGGGGCAGGTGAGAGATGGTTCCTCGGGGGGGCGACGGGGCGGAGCGTTGGTTTTACCCGGCTGCGCCGAGGCGGGTCTTGCCCCTTCTGGCTTTCCCCGGCCCCCCCTCTCTTTTCCCGGAGGGGAGAAAAGCTTGCATTTGGTCGGCGCGGAGCCTCCATTAGAGCCTCGGCCGCTTCAGGCAGCACCCATCCCGTTCCCCACACAAAGGGAATAGCTTCTGCCCTGCTCCCTTCCTTGCCTTGCAAGCGGCTCGTTTGGCAAAGGAACAGCAGCTGCCCCAAGGCTCCCCCGCCTCCCCCTTGGGAAGTGGAGAGCGCTGCCCTTCAAGGTGAAGCAGGAGCCCAGTGGCACCAAGTTCGTACTGGCACAGAGAGTTCTCTGGGTCGGCTGCGTGAAGCTTTTGCACCCGGGAGGCTGCTAAAGCTGCGGTTCGCGGTTGCAAACGACACCAAGGTGGGAGGGTGGAGAAAGGTGCTGCAAGAAGAGACCGGTTTTGGAACCGGATCCAACCCAAAACGGTGCGTTAGGATTAGGATTGCTCCAGTTGTGGCTCGATAGGCAAAGTGAGGTTCACGCAGAGTTGGCTTCCCCAGAGGGAACGGGTTTGGGTGGTTTCTTCATTGCTGCTGAGGCAGCTGGGGAAGTGCAGGGACAGAGGGGCTCCCCCATGACGGATTTTTCTGCTCCAGTCTGCCATCAGTGGCTACTCCATCCCAAGCTACTAAGGCTTTCCTAGATATTGTTTTTTTAAAAAATCAGCACTAGAATATCATTGTGATAATATAACAACCATAGGCTTGGCAGGATCCCTGAATTCCCAAATTTTACTTTTTAAACAAAGTCAGTCTCTAGAGAGCCTTCTTTAATGAAGATAACCTTCATGCTTCTATCTCTGCAAGGCACATCTCTGAAAGGTTTAGAGAGGTTTACATCTTTAAAGAATGGAAGTTGCAAATTCAAAGAGCCTGTTTCACAGATTGGCACGATATATCAATAAAACAATATTCTTATGCAGTTTGGGCAGGAAAATCTTAATTTTTGCCATTCACACAGCAGGTATCTGAGCTTTCCTACCGTCTTCCCCAAAATTTTGCAGAAAAACTGGTTTGAGAAAAATCAGGGACTCCCTCCTGGCTGTTCATGAATGTGATGCTATTTTTTTTTGCTGCAACAGGTTATCCTCTAAAAACAGAGGAACCTTCTTGTAGCTGCAGATGAAGGTATATTTGGAAAGAGAGAAGGCACGAGTGTGCATGGGTGAGCCCGCTTTACTTCCAGGAACTGGGGATGGTGATGTGGAAGGAGGTAGTGCTCAAACAAAAGATGTTGACATAAGAAGGGGAGGTGTATGCTCTTATACTTGGCATGCCCATGAGTCACAGGGATGCCACATCACAGTTGCAGGCTATGATTTGGCTGTATATGGCGAGAGCAATCTTTAGGATGTCATCGGTAGATCAACAGCCAAACCCACACAACACTACCGCTAGTATAATTATATTTGACCTGTCTGTAGTACTTGTGTGTGGAGCAGGGGATAGGATGTGGAATCCTAGGCACTGGAAGGATTTGATGCTCATGCCCAACTGTTGGATATGGATATACCGTATATCTTTTCCCCCACCTCATGGCAAGGCGGGTGCTGGTTCCTTGAAATGGTCATGGCGTTGAACATGAAGCCTGATCTTAAGCATGCAAGTCCATTGAGTTCAGTAAAGATATTTAATATTTCAGTAGTATGATAATACTTTTCAGAATACTAAGCATTTGACAATTTTGTATCCAATCAAAAATTCTTGGGTTAGCCAAGTGCATCTGATTGCGTGGGAGTACACTGTTTTTCCATTACTTGCATGTTCTCAAAAATGTTTTTGAATTATTTTACTTTGAAATGGGGGGGGGGCTTTGAATGTTATTAGAAGCTTGACAGTACAAAGGGTACATCTCTAAGCTTCGTTTTATAGTTCCTAGTTCCATACTTTTCTGCTTGGATACATTAGGGAAAAGGACATTTCTGTGCTTTTATTAGTGCAAAAATGCATGCTAGTGAGAGATGTATTCCTCTCTGAAGGAGGGCAGTATTATGATTAGTTTATACAGGAACAAATAACATTATCAGGTTTATTAGGGTCAAAAGAACAGCAAGGTTAAAAACAGATGAAAAAGAAATAATATCATTATATTGGTCAGAAGTCAGATTCAAGCCATTACTAGTAACAATTCAGTTGTCTCCTTTATGGTTTTTCTTAAGCTGGATGACTAGAGAATTACAATTTAGTAAATTAGAAATAGCCTTTAAGTAGACAAGAGTACTTTCAGCACATAGGATTTGTGACCACGTCATGGCTACTGACAGGAGTGGATCACAGTTGGTGTAATTGTACCTGTCTCTAGAAGTTTGTGTTCATTCTCAAAACAATACAGCACTGTCATTTACAAACCTAATCATCTGACTTTTTCCCCAAGGAGTTTGAGAGTGCAGGTGTTCTACTGGATGAATTGAAGAATTCATTTCCAGTAAAACACAAGAATCCGTGTCCAGAAGGGCAGAGGGAATCTAGAAGATGTTACTGAACTCATATATGATTTGAAACAAGGGTGGGGAGTGCAATGAAAATAATTTACTAACATTTTTGGTTGCTGATATAAATTTACACTGTGCTATTTCTGAGATTACATTGGCAATTGGCAAAGTGCAAAGTCTGTCCACCATTTCCCTCCAAATTATACCGTTTGAATTTTATTTCAGCTGTATGTAGGGATGACAGATTCAGGTTGGAAAAGTCCTGGAGATGAGGGGCTGGAGTCTGGGACAGGATGGGACCTCAGTGGGGTATAAGGCTGTATAGACCACTCTCCAGAGCAGCCATTTTTCTCCAATTAACTGAGAAACTATCTCAGTTAATTGGAGCTCAGTTGTAATTCGGGGGATCTCGAGGCCCCATCTGGAGATTGGCAACTCTATTTGTTTGCCTTCAATAATTTTGAAATAACATAAAATCAGTTTTTTATTTTGGGTATCTAGGGTTTTTTGTTTTGGTGGGGTTTTTTTACTTGACGGCATCGCTGGCCATCAGTTTAGTGTAGTCTGCGGTTTGAACCCAAACAGCTTTTTCACTGATGAAAAAAAGGATAGATTCCTCTTTGATCATCAGAAGGGCTGTGCAGAGGATCAAAGTACCTTCACAGCCAAAAGCCATGAGGGATGAGAACCGTAATAAGGAGTGAAATAGGGCAAGAAAGAGCAAACATACAGGATGAATTCAGCCCTGAAGTTTCGTAATATTCTTTTGAACTAAGCTATTAGAGTTACTTGCTCACTCTTCTAGTTCAGTTTAGATTCGTTCATTATTTTATGCTTGTTTTCTAAAATCTGGATTTTTAAAATGATGTAGCAAGAATGAGGATGGCTCACAATTTCTTCTTAGAAGCCTGCTATTTAGGGTACACTAGGGGAGGCAGGGGGGATGTCCTTAGATGTGTCTGTGCAAGCTGCTCTCGTACCCTTGGGACTGAAATGATTTTATAATAGGTGAAAGTGGCCGTGGTAACTTTTGTCTTGATTTCTGTGTTTAATGATCAAATCGTATTTAGTTACATGCAAGACCATTCTTCAGTGTAGAATCATTTATCCAGGATCATACTCTAAACAAAGGAAACTAAGTATATTCTCCGTTGCCCAAGTTTCAAGCAAAAAAGACCAAAGAGTGAATAAAACACAAAGAATCTGCTATTTCTTGAGACAACACTGTTTTGTGTGTTACCTATAAATACTGGACAAATAATCTTGTACTTTCATTGTGTGCTAAATTAGAATAGAACATCAGACTTAGCCATATTTGCTCACTCGATTCTCTTTCCTCAGCCATCTGTTGAGGTCAAGTACTGAAGTGTTTGTTTCCCCATTTAAACAAAGATTTCATCGTGAATGGCAAGATGAAACTATACAGGGCATTAAATCTAGTTCATTACAGACCAAGTTAAATTGGGCTTGTGATGCTAAACATGGTTACTTTGTAGTTAGCACCAATTAAATCAGTGGTTATTTAGCAGCCTTGAAAGTTCAAAGCAATGATTATCTCATTAAGCAATAGCCTTTTAGATGGGGGGGGGGGTATTGCTACCCCTTCCTCTCTTCATAGTGCATGGACAGCTGTTCTGTATGTACTCGCATATCTAAAGAGGATGTGATGAGGTTGCCCGTTTGATCACCCAAACCTCCACTTCTGCCACTTTTCTTGAGCCATGTTTGTCAGCCTTGAGGCAAAAACAAGCAAACCCGTAGATAATGAAATCCTTTCTCATTCTTTGACAATGAGGAAAACACTGCATCAGATCTGAAAATCCTGGTGAGGAGATGTATGAACAGGAACTACAATGCATGGTGCTCCTCACATGTCATTCCTGGGAAATTTGCCTGCATCTTTAGACTTGACTCTTACATTCTCCATGTAAAGTTCTCCACAGGAATCATAACAAAAATACTTTGTCCCAACATTTCCCTTGGATCTCTTCAGAATCCTCTTTAACAATGTCTCATCCTTTTGGGCTGTGTTATCTTCTCTCCCTTCCCCTAATCAGGAGAGATCTCTAGAGGAAAACCTACTACCACCTCTCAAAATGCCTCTTTCCCACTATACATTGCTTAAGGGAATAGGACTGGTATACCTTGTATTTAAGAACAAAGTGTCTTTATGCTATAAGTAGCCGTTTTGCCAGTCCCCATTCTCAACTCAGAGCAAAATTGCATGCCTGGTAACCAGTGCATCTAGAGAAAGGTTCTGTGATGTCTGAATTAAGGAGTGGATTGATATAATGACTACTCACAAAGGCGCTAGGTTCTTACCTAACTACTGGGTATAGAGATAGGTCTTCCTGAAATGTGGGAAGAAGAAGGGCCTGAGGTAAGAGTACAAAATAAGGGAAGGGGGGGGGGGAGGCAAAGATCCTGAGAAATGGAAAGAAAACAAAAGGATATTAATGTGCATTTCTACTATTTTGAGCATTCTCTTAGTTTGAAACATTTCCCTTTTCATCTTCTTCGTATGATCACTATCTTTACAGCATGGTTTTACAATAAATTTGTAAGTTTTAATTCAGGTGGAGGTGGAGATACGGACATGCTCGGTCTCCTTCCAACCATCATCCCATCCCATGGCATGTGGATGCGAGAGCTAAGGATTTATGCCCCCTTTGTCATTGCTGTTGTGAAATTCCAGGTCCATTAATAAAACCTCTACATTGCACAATTATATAGTAGCACAAAATGTGGAACTGGTGTGTGCGACCAAGACCTGGATGCAAGAGGGCAAAACTGTGACCCTGAAAGAACTGTTTCCTCCGGGGTTCTCGGTCCTCCTATCAGTCATGAACAGAGGGGTGGGTGAAGGTGATACTCACCCATGAGCATTTTTCCTTCAGGGTGCTCTTTGTACTCTTACCTCAGCTCCTTCCTTCTTCCTCCCGCATTTTCAGGGAGACCTATCTCTATACCCAGTAGTTAGGTAAAAACCCTCCGTTGCTACCACTGTTGGGCTGCCAACTCTCAGCCTTTGGTACTGGTGCCTACTGTCAAGAGCTTGGACATGACATGACTCTGGATGCCTCCCTATCAAGGGAGGCGAAGGTTGCTAGGCTGGCATTTTTCACCTGTGCTAGACCCAGCAACTGGCTCCCTACTGTCCAGCTCTGACCTAGCCATAGTAATCCATGCAATGCTCACCTCCAGAATAAACTACTGTAACTCACTTTACCTGGGCCTTCCCTTGAAGTTGACCTGGAAGCTCCAACTAGTCTAGAATGTGGCCACACAGGTCCTGACAGGTACCCCTATACAACCTGTGCTAAATGAGCTGCATTTGTTACTGGTGGAGCATTGGATCAAATTCAAGGTGTTGGTATTAGCCTTTAAGGCTATTTGTGGTGAGGGACCCACATATCTTTGGGACCGCCTCTCTTAATATACCCCCAACGGAGTGTTACAGTCAGGTACAAAAAAATCTCCTGATGGTGCCTGTCCCAAGAGAGATCTGACTGTCCTCAACCAGGTGGAACTCTTTTCCAGAGAACATCCGTGCCCTGCAGGATTTATTACCTTTCTGCAGGGCCTGCGAGTCAGAGATGTTCAGCCAGGCCTTTTGTCAAGGACGCTGTCAAGACTAGGGTTGCCAAGTCCAATTCAAGAAATATCTGGGGACTTTGGGGGTGGAGCCAAGATCAAGGCTGTGACAAGCATAATTGAACTCCAAAGGGAGTTCTGGCCATCACATTTAAAGGGACCGCACACCTTTTCAATGCCTTCCTTCCACAGGAAATAATGAAGGATAGGGGCACCTTCTTTTGGGGCTCATAGAATTGGATCCCCTGGTCCAATCCTTTTGAAACTTGGGGGGGTATTTTGGGGAGAGGCACTAGATTCTATATGGAAAATTTGGTGCCTCTACCCCAAAAAACAGCCCCCCCCAGATACCCACGGATTAATTCTTCATGATTTTCTATGGGAATAAATCTCCATAGGGAATAACAGAGTTCCCAGCAGACATTTCCCTCCCCTCCCCCCGCTTTCTGACGACCCTGAAGCGGGGGGAGGGCCTCCAAACCGGGGGATCCCCTGCCCCCACCTGGGGATTGGCAACCCTAGTCAAGACAGTAAGTCATCTGGCACTCTCAGGTTGCCCAGCCCCCTTTCCTACCTCAGAAATCGGGGAGTGGTGACACCTAACTTTTGCCATCTGGATTATTTTAAATTAGAAACTGTATTTTAACGGCTATTCGATGCGATTTGGTTTGGATTATTTAGTGGTTATAGCCTATTGTGTTTTATCCTGTTGTAAGCCGCCTTGAGCCCTGAGTGCAAGGAAGGGCGGCCTAAAAGTTTAAAGAATAAATAAAAATAGATAAATGAAAGTAGGAACTGAGTCAAAAGGCTCTATCCAGCTACAATGCACCATGTCTAAGACTTCACAATCTCTGATTCCCCTGAAGATACAGAACTCCCCACTCTCCAGTATTCCAAGAGGGGGACCCTTTCAGAACCACACTGACTCACCCTAATGAGAGCTGTGCGGCAGTCGTCATGCTTCAGAAATCTTTTGCTATCGCCGGAGCATGTTAGAAAGAGATAGCAGAACTCTGATTGTAGTAGTCTGTCGTTAGATAATTATATAAATATTGTAAAGATTTTGCAGTACTTCTGATAAGGAGCATCATTTACACACAATACCAGGACCTTTTTTTTGTAGGAAAAAGCCCAGCAGGAACTCATTTGCATCTTAGACCACGCCCCCTGACACCAAGCTATCCAGAACTGCGTTACTGCTCAAAAAAAAACCAAACCAAAGCTCTCCACAGGTCCATTACAATGGTCATGACAACGAATCTTATGCTAGCTGTTGTTAATTCAGACATGGACCTGAGGTAACATAAAATATTAATATCCTCGTTGTATATGCTATCAGTTTTACTATATCCCAACAATTAGTCTGTTTTTACATGGCTAGCCAAACCCTTTATATGAAATGCTTTTAAAGAAACATTTCATCAGTGAGAACCTCTGGTGCTTTAAGGGTACCAGAACTCTGCGGTCGTATGCTGTGTTTATTTTGTCTCTTGTTATGGTTTTAAGTTTTCTCCCCAGCGTTATTCTTTGTGTTTCTGAATAGCAGCAATGGTCTGTCTGAACAAATATTTAGATGCTCAAATGTTGTTTGTGGGATATTTCAAACTACCTGGGTGTTTTCTTACATACTGGTGATTTGTTAAGCGACCTTAAGATATTGGAAGCCAGGATTGTGTGGATGTGTTTTTAAAAATAATATCGAATAGAGGCTAGTGTTTCTTTTTGTATTGTTTAAACTTGATCCTTTTGAGCAGGGATGACCAACTGGTGGCCCCGGAACCTTATTTGATGCCACCATCATTTTTCTCTGTCCCCTTTCATCCGTCTTCATGCCAGGTATGGACCCTCGTCAACTAGGAAGCATGCTTTCCAGCAGCAGATGAGAGGCAACTGATACGAGCACATCTTGCTAGCAGGTGAGAAGTTAGTAGCTTATGCACTGCTTTTGACCTAGCCAAAAAGCTTAGAAAAGTGACTTAGCTGGTTCAGTGCTATTTCAAGAGAATGCTGCTGTATCACACACCTCAAACGAAGGTGAAGGAAGGGTTGGGTTGGCAGACAGCCCTGAAGATTGGGAGATGTGTGCCAATGTGTGGAAATGCACCAGCACTGAGAGGGTTTTTTTTGTCAAGCAGTAAGTGAGGGCTCTGAAAGGCCCATGTGGCCCACCTGTGCTGTGTTTGTCTCTGGCTGTTGGGCAGCATGGTATGAACATGGAGCAGTCAACGCTGACTGCTCCAAGTCACATGGTGACTGGAGAGATAACTAGTAGGGAAAGGGGAGGTTTCACTGAAGGATCAGACAAGCTGCCTTCCAAGAATAGGCGTGTGCAGTTCAGTCAACTGGAGAACACCCTTCTTCTTGAGAACTCGTTATGCTGTTGCAGACACCTCTACTCCAGAAACTGGAGATCCTCCCACTCTTCCATTTTCCAGTGGAAGCAACATATATATGCAGGGTAAGAAGTGACTTGCCAGGTATTCCCTAACCTGTTTCCTAGGTTGAGAGTTGATGATGTTACGGTTGGGGCCTTCAAGCCAAAAAGTCCTCCCTCGTTTTTTTAGGGCACACTATAATCACTTTATTCTTAAATCCTCTTTATCCATAAAACAAGTTGTCATATGCTCTCTTAATAGAATGGCCTTGGGTTAGCCATAGCTATTGCAGGAGTTGTCCTTGAAAGGGCAGCTGCTGTGAGAGCCCTCTCAGCCCCACCCACCTCACAGGGTGTCTGTTGGGGGAGATATAGGAGATTGTAAGCCGATCTGAGTCTGATTCAGAGAGAAGGGCGGGGTATAAATCTGCAGTCGTCTTCTTATCTGGGGCAAATAAAATCCCTTCCAAATGAACCGCTTGGCAATTCCAGCCATCAGGTGATAACCATATGACACTTTTGTATACCTGTTCAGGCAAGGGGGTGCGTATTTTTCTCATCTGGTTGGTATAGTTTTTTTTTATCTACAAGGCTGAAGAATCTTTTTTTTTTTTTAATGGAAACTGACGTACTCAAGATTTTACAAGCAAAATCCATAAAGAGCATTTCCAGCCTGAGATGAAGTGGAACACTGGCGTGGCAGGGCAATTGGATCAACAAGTCTGAAGAGAAGAGAACAAGTGTAAATGGTGGGAGTCTGGGGTACAGGGTATTGGCTGCACTGTTTGGTTGCTGGTGTTTATCGGTGGGCAGCCAGGAAGGTCTCGTGGGCAGCAAACAAGGTGGGCCAAATCTTTGTAGTACAGTTACAGCTAGAATGGAATAAGGTGTAAATAATTTCACATCATCTTAATAATGGGCCTGTAATCATTCACAGTCATGCATTGGGATCCATCAGGAAAACAACAAACCAACTGTTATGGGCCCATTGCGTGTGACTGGATATTATATATCTTGAGGAAAGAAGCAAATAGGACAGGGGAAATAGTGGCTGAGGACTATCCTACTTCATGTGTGTTTTTGCCCTCTTAGCTAAATATTCTCGTGAAGCTCTAAAAAGTGAAGTTTGCATAGCCCCATCGTGTGTATTAATAACAATTATTTAAATCTTGCAGATACTACTGTTTTAGCAAACACCTATCTACCTCCATGAAAACGACTCATTTTATCAGAAGTGCTCACTTATGTGGACTTTCTGGGATGGCTCTCCTAAGAACTTTAAGACGATTGATAAGGAAGCCGTTTTCCCAGTGGAAGCTTTGGAAGTGTACCATTGTTGTTTTTATCTTTTTAATATTTTTGCTTTTGTTACAAAGAGAAGTTGGTATTCAGGATTTTTACGATGAGCCAGGAATCCAGTCGAAAGACGGAAAGAGGTCTAATATGTTCGGCCTGGTGTTGCAAGCTGTGAACAATATTAAAGGCGCAAAGCCGAACATGCAAATCAATGCCCCTCTTAGACAAACTCAGGTTCCTGGTGAGAGGCGCTGTTTACCAGGGTCTTACACAGCAGCTGAACTGAAACCCTTCCTGGATCGACCCCCTCAGGACCCTAATGCTCCGGGAGCTTCTGGTAAAGCCTTTAAACCTGTCAATTTAAGTCCAAAAGAGCAGAAGGAGAAAGAGCGTGGAGATGAGAAACATTGTTTTAATGCTTTTGTAAGCGACAGGATTTCTTTACACCGGGATCTCGGACCAGACACAAGACCTCCTGAGTACGTTGAAGGGATGCTGGTTTCTGGCCTTTCTTTAAATATGCAAATAGCAAAAACGGTTCTTTGCTGACGTGTAGCGTGTATCACATATATCATTAGAATAACTTCTACGTGGAAGGCTTTAATTCCATAAGCATAACGTGAATAGTCAGTTTTAGTATATCGCATGCTGCTTTTCTAATCTAATTCCCTGTCTCAAAACAGCAGCAAATCATAAGTTCATCTGAGGAAATGCTAAGAAATCTTGATGTAAGTTCATATAAGTTTTGCACCAGGTTCCTTTTAAAATGCGTTGCCAAAACAAGGATAATTTAATTAATCCCACTTTTATAACTTCTGTTGATGGGCGTTTCAGCCTAATAGCTAAAAGGCTGGATTATGATTAGATTCCCAGGTCTGTTAAGCTTCTGTTGGATATATTTTTGTAACAGTAATTTTAGTCCTTCACTTGCTCCTTAATGGCCCGGTCCAAAAACACTGTTGGAATTGTCAGGAAATGCTTTTGCAGTGCTGACCCCGCGTATGGCTTGCCTTGTAGCAAGGTGTTTGGTTTTTGGGATTTGTACTGAAATGAGAAAGAGCCAAGAGGCCCTGCCAGGCTTGCCAAGCATATGGTGCTGCTTTCTCTGTGCCATATCGTACATTAAGTTCATGTTATGTTCTTTCTGTGATCTCTGGTTTTGTTCTCTAGGTGTATTGAGCAAAAATTTAAACGCTGTCCACCACTGCCTACTACAAGTGTTATCATAGTTTTTCACAACGAAGCTTGGTCTACGCTACTAAGAACAGTTCATAGTGTGATGTATACTTCCCCTGCAATTTTGCTGAAAGAAATAATTATGGTGGATGATGCCAGTGAAGATGGTAAGGAAATGTAATGCGTGTGCAGTCTTTCTGATGCTTCGTGTTTCCCCTGTAGTGGAGAAAAGCATTGTTTCCCTCTTATTTAAAGCCACAAAAGTCTTCTTCTCCCCTCCATGCTGCACTAAAACTAAGGATGACTTGGTTTAGAATTTAACTCCATGTCCACATTAGACCCTTTAACGTATTGAGGTTTCTTTGTAAGAAATAAACCACAATTTGTTTAAAGCATATGAGCTGGATGTCAAGACAAGTTTTGGTGAGATGTAAAAAAGTCTTCCAGCTCAGTGTGACAGGGAAGGGAAAAGAGCCTAGCAAGCCAGGACTCTTCAGGCTCACTGTCAGACCAAGTAAGGCATGAGATTGGATCGGGACTAAATTGGCCGTTGCCACCAGTTTCTCCTTTCTCGCTCCAGACCCTTTCCCTTTAAGTTCCATAGGGTCCCCTATCCCTCAGGAGCCGTGTTTCATGGAGATGTGGGCTGCAGTAGGGGGGGGATTTCCATTCTGCTGATGAAAATTTAATCTGGACTCAACCTTTGGTTTGTTAAGTCCTCAGTATTGGTGTGGCATGCAAAGGAAAGGATGTGGAATGGAACAGCATTGCTCAGGGGTGGCCAATGGTAGCTCTCCAGATGTTTTTTGCCTAAAACTCCCATCAGCCTCAGCCAGTGGCCATGCTGGCTGGGGCTGATGGGAGTTGTAGGCAAAAAACATCTTGGGAGCTACCGTTGGCCACCCCTGTTCTAGAGCAACTGCTTGCCTGATGGGTAAGACAGGATGCTGGTGAAACAACGTTCCAATATAGTGGGGCTCTTCTTAGGTTGAATGCTTAACACAAGAAACTACCAGACAATGGGAGCAATCCTTAAACAGGTCTACTTAAAAGTAAGTCTCATTTTATTTAGCCGCCCTGAGCCACCTAGTGGGAAGGGCGGGATATAAATCTTAGATAAAATAAATAAATATTCAATGGGGCTCACTCTCAGGATATTTTTAGGATTGCAGCCAAAAAGTTAGACTCTTGGTCTACGATTTTATTTATTGTTTCAATCTATATATTGGCCATCCTCGGTATAGCTCAAGCTCAAAAGCTAAGCTGGGTTGATAAACGGATGGGAGAACACCAAGGAAGACTTTGCAAAGGAAGGCAATGTCAAACTACCTCGCTTGATCACTTGCCTTGAAAACACTGTGAGGGTCACTGTAAGCCAATAGTGATTTGAGGGCATGTTATACGCACACACACACATGCAAAGGAAGGGAGGAGGGCAGAAGAAAGGCTTTTGTAGCCCCTTTGCTTAAGTACATAAGAACATAAGAGAATCCATGTTGGATCAGGCCAACGGCCCATCCAGTCCAACACTCTGTGTCACATAGTGGCAAAAAAAAATTATATATACACACGCACTATGGCTAATAGCCACTGATGGACCTCTGCTCCATATTTTTATCTAAACCCTTCTTGAAGGTGGCTATGCTTATAGCCGCCACCACCTCCTGTGGCAGTGAATTCCACACGTTAATCACCCTTTGGGTGAAGAAGTACTTCCTTTTATCCGTTTTAACCTGCCTGCTCAGCAATTTCATCGAATGCCCACGAGTTCTTGTATTGTGAGAAAGGGAGAAAAGGACTTCTTTCTCTACTTTCTCCATCCCGTGCATTATCTTGTAAACCTCTATCATGTCACCCCGCAGTCGACGTTTCTCCAAGCTAAAGAGTCCCAAGCGTTTCAACCTTTCTTCATAGGGAAAGTGCTCCAGCCCCTTTAATCATTCTAGTTGCCCCTCTCTGGACTTTCTCCAATGCTATAAGTAAGTTGTCTGCTTGAAATAGTTACCTTAATGGTATATGTTTTTTTTTAAAAAAACAAGGGTCCCTTTACCTTATTGCATTTCTAGAGAATATCGGTGCCATGTTTCTTTTGCACTTTCTGTATGTCTTGTTAATCGGGAAGGGTTCTTGTCCTGGTGCATTGATGGTCCTCTCTTTCATTCTCCTCTGCTGTCTGTGTGCCGAAGCAGATTGTTTCATAGTGTGTGTGGAAGCATATTGTGAATACGGACCTCTGAAGCACTGTTCTTTATCGGTGATTTGCATCTTGTAGGTCTTAAAGTTACAGCTGCCGTCTTCAGTCCACAGTATGACAGCTCTTTTCTTTAAAAATGCAAAGCCTGCTAAAACAGGATTCATTGGGTTATTAAAATTATTAAATAATACTACTAATGATACTAATCCTTTCTATGAAATTGACAAAGTAACAAGTGGTCATCCCTCTGCTTATATACGTTGTTTTGTGTCGTGTCTCTTCATCAGTGAAATATTTTAAATCACTTTTTAAAAAAATATATAGTAATAATAGAAACTAATTTTAAGTGACCTGCATTGGAAATTTATATATTTACTGAGGTGAATTCAGGTTGTAGTGTATTTCTGGCCACATTTTTCAATTTTTGGCTGGTTGTTAAAAGCAGAAGGTATGAACCCTTCGATTGGAACTAACAGGCGTATCAAAATAAAATATTTTGACAAAGGAGCTAATCGTGAAAAGTAAACGGAAGGTTATTTGTGTTCAGAAGCTAGAGACTGACATGTTGTCGTTACAGATTACTTGCACGATAAATTAGATGAATACGTGAAACAATTCCAGATAGTTAAAATTGTCCGGCAACAGAAGAGAAAAGGCCTCATCACTGCTCGATTGCTGGGTGCTTCAGTTGCAACAGGAGAAACTCTCACTTTTTTGGATGCACACTGTAAGTTCATGTAGATTGCAAATTCAAAGAATGATAGCTAATCAACATTAAGGGCATCATGTACTGATTTTCCTCCTTTGGATTATTACTAAATATGCTCTGCCTAATAAAATAGAAAACGCAGAAGAAAATGTGTGTCTTCGTAGCATGAGATTGAAAATGAGGATAGTGTGTCCATATTCGAAGGCAGTTCTGAGTGGCTCTTTAATATTTGGAATCTTGGGAGGTAAGTGATAGCATTAACATCCAGTTCCACAACTTTTGCAACTTGGCCGAACTTTTCCCTGGGAGAGATTGCCAGGGGGAGGGAAGGAGGAGAAGCCACGAGGTAGCATGGTATTGTAGATACTGTAAGGCTAAGATTTTGGAGACCCAGGCTCAAATCTCCACTCTACCTGCAAGCTTGTTGAGTGACTTTGAGCCAGTCATTATCTGTCAGCCTAACCTACCTCAAAGGGTTGTTGTGAAGATACAATGGAGGAGAGAAGAAGGAAATAGTGTGGGAAAGGGAATACATGGGGAAATTAAGTGCCCCCACTCAAGTCCTTGCAGTTTCCCCACTTGAAGACAACATGGTAGAGTCACTTCTGTATGATTCTGCCAAAAACGTGCAACCTGAATAGGAAATACACCTCACCTTCAGGGTTTTGTTGAAGACTGTCCATAAATTATCAGCAGGGCCAATTCCAGCTGGCTTGGCATCCAGGGGTATGAGTTCCTGCTGGGGGTTTTCTTCAAAAAAAGATGACTATCAATATTTCAAGCTACATATATGTACATTTCATAAAATGGGCACCTAAAATCTTCTTACTGATTTTTATGGTTAAAAGAAAACAGTGCTAAGGTCCATCATCTCTCTCTTTTCCTACTAGGTGAGTGTTTTTATGGCTGGCTAGAACCGTTGTTGTCAAGAATAGCTGAAAACTCTACTTGTGTTGTAAGCCCAGATATTTCTGCTATAGATGTCGATACTTTTGAATTCAGCAAGCCTTCTCCGTATGGTCATAACCACAACAGAGGAAATTTTGACTGGACTTTGTCCTTTGGATGGGAATCTCTGCCTGATCATGAAAACAAAAGGAGGAAAGATGAAACCTATCCTATTAAGTAAGCAGTATAATCCTTTCTTGTAAAATTTTCTTGTAAAAATTGCTTTTATTTTTAAAATCATTGTTTCTTAAAATAATGTGTAAGATGCCTTTTCTTTTATAGACGGGTCAGTAGCAAAAGCAGAAATGCTTCTTACATGCTACCGTTTTCTAGATGTGGGGGGTTTTTTTTGCATAGTATTTTTCGCGGTATAGTAGTTAGAGTGCTGGAATGGGATCTGAGACACAAAATGTTCAAATCCTCACGCTGTCATAAAGCTCACTCGATGACCTTGGGCCAGTTGTTGTAAGAATCAAAAAAACGGTGAGGAAAGCTAAACTGTAAGTATGTGTCCCTGAACTCCTTAGCAGAAAGGCAGGTTAAAAATGCACTAAATGGAGAAATTTTAACTTAAGCAAAGCCCCAATGTAGGTTTAAAGGCCTTGATTCCTCCCCCCCCTTCCAAACAAACATTTAAGCGCAATTAGTTCCATCAATAGAAGTTCAAACAAAACTGCCAGTTTAGTTTTAAATAATGTGAAACTTAAGACAGCTGCTTTTTTCTGATTGAAGCCTAATAGAACTGAAAGGAATCCAACACATGCGGATTACCTCCATGCCAAGAGCAACTGGACTTGTTGATTTTCTATCTGCTGTGTAACTGCGGAATGCGCAGAGGGGGAAAAAAAAGTTCATGTCCTGAGCGATGGTGTTTTTACAGTGGCTGTAAATGAATTTGCAATTTTGTTTTTTTTTTTTACCATTTCAGATACAGTTTAAATACAGCTCCTTGATACCTTTTTGAAATGAATACCAGAAGCTATTTTTGATGATTGCTTATAGAAATCATGGCATGCAGGAATCTGGACTCCCCCCTCCCCTCAGATTAGCTAAGTGAGTTTTTTGCACCGGTCTCTTTCATTGATGTAAAACCAATGAATTCTGCTAGGGAAAATGTCAGCACGTGGAAAGTCACTATCTTCCAAAGGTAGAAGAGTTTCCAGGACGGTTTTTGGTGGGCACTGATCTAGCTTCGAAATGGACCCTAGTGTGCAAATTACTCATTGCCATGGTAATGGTTTCTCCACAAAGCTAGCCTGATGTTTTCAGTGATGTGTTGATTAGCTGCTTCATAAGCAGTTGCTGGCCCGATGACTACCTGAGGAAGGGAGGCATTTATATGGAAAAAAAATGAGAGCAAATTGTAGTCTGTTGGGAAGTCATTGACACCATCAATTACTATCTTTTTGCAGAACACCCACTTTTGCAGGAGGTCTCTTTTCAATATCAAAAGAATACTTCGAATACATTGGAAGCTATGATGAAGAAATGGAAATATGGGGAGGAGAAAACATAGAAATGTCTTTCAGAGTAAGTTTAGAAACAGAACGTCTCTGACAGCTGCTGATTCCTTCTCATTCAAAGGCTGGGTGAAGATTTTATTACACTGAATAATCTACCTTTTTAAAGACTTTGGATTATTAAAAAAGACTTAACCTACCTGTAATTTTTTAGGTATGGCAATGTGGAGGTCAGTTGGAAATCATACCTTGCTCTGTTGTTGGCCATGTGTTTCGCAGCAAGAGCCCTCACACCTTTCCAAAAGGGACTCAGGTGATCACACGTAACCAAGTTCGCCTTGCAGAAGTCTGGATGGATGAATTTAAAGACATATTTTACAGAAGAAACAGAGAAGCAGCAAAAATAGTTAAACAAGTAGGTGGCGATGGTGGTGGTATTAGAAATCAGTCGCTGCACTGAAGTACTTGGTGAGAAAAAATTATTTATTGATGCAAATACCTAAAAACAGTATGCATTCTGTTGTCCCGGTTTATTTTTGCCCATTACAATACCGAGTTTTAAGTTTTTCATTTTATTTTTCAGTGTCCATTGCATTACCTCTCTGAATTTAAATAAACAAACTGGTGTGGTTCAGTAAACTGTTATAATCATCCAGTACAGTTGGAAGAGCCTTACCATCTGGATGTGTCCTATGCGTCAGGGACACAAGGGGTCTCATCTGCCCTAGAAACTACCTGTGCCAGGGGTTCCTTGTAGTTGCCAGGGTCAGTGATATCTCTGCTGAATATTTGTGCACCTAGGGAACAGCATTGGTGGCTAATACATCCTCAGTAGTTCAGCCTACAACGGAGAAAGAACTTCTTAGGGAAATAGTGCTCTACAGATCACACAGCTGAGCATATTGAGGCAGAGAAAATTTTCTCCACTAAAATGTAAAATATGGTTCAAGAGGGCAGAACTATTCCTTTTAAGTATTTTTGAGAAACATTTCACCTGAGGCAAAACTATTATAAACTGTTGAAAAATCATCTAAAATAGCATTCTAGGGTTAGAGGCAGAAGCAAATTGGTGGATGTGTATTGATAGTAAAAACTGCAGGGAACAGCTGTACTTCGATGAGAATCATTTGTATATAGGGTGGGAAGGGTAATTCTGTATATTAGGGAAACAAATATTTTGGTATATATTTTTTTTCCTGTGCTCTGTTGCTAAGTAAAATGGAAGATCAAGTGCCATGCAATTTAACAGAATTGGTAACTATCTTTGTCAAGAGTTGCACAGCTGTTACATACTGGTAAAGTAGTAAATTAAGTGGTGAGTAGCTTAACAAAATATTGTACTTTGCCAATATGCTGTAATCACATTGGATTGCAAGGTAGACAGATGGCTTCATTCAGTCATTACAGCAAGCTGCAATTATTCTGCAATTGGGTGGCAACACAGTTTGTTGCTATGCTAATGTGCTTCCCAACCCCCTTACCCCCCCCCACAGCTTGATGCAAACTTCCAATTTTGATGGAACACCACTTATTTGTGATGTCAGAGTACCTTGGGTGAACTGGATACTGCAGCCACACATCTTTGGATAGTGTGCTGTAGCAGTCATTTACAACTAGATTGGGTTGTGTACAAAGGAAAATCTAACGGCGAGTGATTGCTAAAGCACAATATGAAGAGATGTGTGGGTGCAGTTGAAGTTCGTTTCCTCACCACATTTTAAACTTCATTTTAATCCCAGTTTATAAGCCTGTAGAGCAGACAAACTTGGTTTCACTGAGACCCCTGCACTGAGATGTTTTGGTGAACTGGGACTTCACCAAACTGAACAGCTTTGTGTCAAGCTCTGTGCGAGAAGGGATGCAGGGGAAGTAAAGGGAGCAAATACACACAGCAGCAAGTTACCAATCGCAGTTTAATTGTGCTGCTTGAGATTTTAGAACGGAGCCACATTCTGGGAAAAGCAGTGGAACGCCTTCATCTCTTTGGAAAACTGAAGAAACCCTTTCCTGTCAATGGAATTGTTTTCGTCTTTGTAGTTTATTATTATTAATTACATTGGACTTCTAATTCATATTCCCGTGTGCAGCAAGGCTCAGAGGCGGGGTACAACAAATTAAAACAATAACCAGGTTATTAAAACAATGCAATACAATAATTAAATTAAAACAATACTATAAATAAAAGCTTAAATCAGATGGCACCATAGTCACTAACCACACAGTATCCAGGTGAGATTGTGCGACTGGTTTATAAAGCTGGTAAGCCATGCAATGAGTGGCAGAATCAGGGTTGCCAGATCCTACCTTGCAGCTGGCGGAGGGATCCTAGGTCCTTTCTGGGACGGCACGTGGCATGATGACATCACCCGAAATTGGGGTAATAATGTGGCCAACATCGGGGGGGGGGGGGGGGGAGGGTGATGCTTTAGTTTTTGGGCAAAGCACTGGGTTATAGCTGTGTTTACCATAAAGTTTTGCCCAAACTAGAGTGCTGCCATGCAGTATTGGTGACATGATTACATCACTTCTGGGTGATGCCATCATGTCACCTTTTAGTCCAGTTGGGGACGAGATTTCCCCTAGCTGGCTGGTGGCAGGGAAGCAGGGGTCTGGCAACCCTAGGTGGATTAGGGGAGGGAGGGGAGCGGGGGGAGGCCAAGTTAAATGCCTAGGTCCAGGGCTTTTTTGGTAGAAAAAGCCCGGCAGGAATTCATTAGCATATTAGACCACATCTCCTAATATTAGCATATTAGGTCACAAACTCATTAGCATATTAGGCCACACCATCTGGGATAATCAAGTGCAAATAGAACTAATGGTAGCTGGCTCCCACCCCTGCCACCCTTCCCTCCCTTCAGCAGACCTTTAAAAGCACCCACATACCCCAGCAACAGTCTTTCACAATGCCCATCACTCAGGCTTCACAGACAGAGAGGGGGGGCAGGAAGGAAGGGAGAAAGGGAAATAAAGAAATGGGGGGGGGGAGAAAGGGAAAGGAAATGGAGGGAAGAAAGGGTAATCAAGAAATTTATTTATTTCCTATTTTTTAATTCGATTTTTAGCCCTCCCTTCCCGTAGAACAGGCTCAGGGTGGGTGAAAGAAGAAAGGAAAATAAATGGAAATAAAGAAATGGGGGGGATAAAGGAAAATGGGGAAAGAAAGTGAAATAAAGAAAGGGAAGAAATGGGAAGAAAGGAAAATAAGGAAATGGGAATAAAGGGAAATAAAGAAATGGGGGAGAAACAGAAAGAAAGGGGGAAGAAAGGGAATTAAGTGAAACAAAGAAATGGGAAGAAATAGAAAGAGGGAAATAAAGAAATAAGGGGAAAACTTACCTGAACTATGACAGTGACTTTTCCAGACCCTACAGCGATCCTGGTTGGCTGGCCAGCCAGGCCCCAGGGAGGTTGCCACACAGTGCGGCTGGGCCCCATGATCCTCATTGATCAGCCAGGCCCCAGGGGCCCAGCAATCCCCAAGGGCCAGACCAAGTGATCTCAAGGGCTGTAAACAGCCCTCAGGCCGGATGTTCCCCACCCCTATCTTATATAAGTCGGATCGTCTGCCATGGCAGACACTCTGGTGCTGCTCTCCTTGCCTTCTGTGCCACTGCATAAATAATGGTCTGGGGACATAGATTGGCCTGTCCTGCCTGCTAAAAAGTTCCACATCTAAGAAAACACCAAGTAAAACACATCTCTTCCCCTGCCACACACACACACACACACACACAACTTAGTTCTAATGACGTTAGTGAATAAGGCATTCTGTAACATGTTACTGGTTTTATTGTAAGGAAGACAATTTCAGAGTAGAAGATCTAGACTGGAATTCAGTAGCATCTCGGTGCCACTAGACTCAAATCTAGCTCTTCTACTTCTATGGGAACCCCCTTTTTTGAGTAGTTTTAAAGGCTACCAGATAGCCATATTGGTGTGCAGTGGAATAGGTATCTGACGAAAGGAGCTGCTTACTCCCTACTCCAAATCATTAATGAACAAATTAAAAAGCACTGTACCTTGTACTGAACCCTACAATGCCCCACTCCTTACCACCTATTTATACTGCTTATACCACTCATTTATACTCTCTGTTTCCTGTTAATTAACCAGTTTTTAATCCACAAGAGGACTTGTCCCCTTACCCCATGACTACTGAGATTTATTTAGGAGCCTTTGATGAGGAACTTTATCAAAAGCTTTCTGGAGTCTAGGTAAACAGTATCTTACTTTTGTCCACATATTTGTTCACCCCCCGTCAAAGAACTCCAAAAGGTTAGTGAGACAAGATCTTCCCTTACAGAACCCATGATGATTCTTTCTCAGTAGCTTTTGTTCATTAATGTGCCTTCTAACTCTATCTTTAGTGATGGATTCCACCAACTTCCAATGTTAGATAGAGTTGCCTGTAATTTCCCAGATCTCCTCTGGAACCTTTTTAAAAGATGGGGGTTATGTTAACTAACTTCCAGACATCAGGAATGGGGGCAGATTTTAATGACAGGTTGTATAATTTTGTCAGGAGACTCACAAGTCCACACTTTAGTTCTTTCAGAACGCTTGGGTGTATGCCATCTGGGCCTGGTGATCTGTCCGTTTTAAATTTGTCCATCAGTCGTAGGACTTCTTCTCTCGCCTCGTTAGTCTGACTCAGACCTTTCAACACCCCTCCCAAAATTGGTGGTTCCAGAGTGGGCAGGCACCTCCCATCTTCTACAGTGAAGACAGAGGCAAAAAATGCCTTCAGCTTCTCTGCCATTTCCCCATCATCCTTTAGTAATCCTTTTACTCCTTGGTCATCCAAGGGCCCCATTGCCTCCCTGGCGGGTTTTTTGCCACTAATGTATTTGAATAAATTTTTTTTGTTGGTCTTTATGTTTTTTGCAATATGTCCCTCATAGTCCCTTTTTGTCTGTCTGATCGCCAGCTTCCATTTTATTTGCCAGTACTTGTGTTCCCTTTTATTTACCTCACTTGGACTAGCCTTCACCGCTTAAAGGAATCCTTCTTACCTTTTAAGACAGCCTTAGGTTTCAGTCAGGCAGGCTTCCCAGGAGAGCGGCATGCTAACAGATTGAAATATCATTCCAAGAAAGAAATCGTATATACTCACATTCTATAAATGGTTCCATTCAATCCTCCGAAGGAAATAATAAGTGAATGTGCATTGAGTCGTACGCACTTCGAAAAGCATCTAAAGCTCCTATTTTAGGTATTCAGAGTTACTTTTAAGCTTTTTGAAACAAATTGTTTTGTAAACCCATCTATTGTTAGCTTTTAGTAAAAAGTAATATTTATGACTTATGGTTTCAGTTTCTGTTTACAAAACTAAATATTTACCTTTGTTTCTGCAGAAAGCATTCGGTGACCTCTCAAAAAGACTGGGGTTGAGGCAGCAGTTGCAGTGTAAAGGCTTTTCGTGGTACCTAAGAAATGTGTATCCAGAGATGTACATACCAGACTTGAATCCTTCATTAGCTGGATTTGTGAGTATACTTTAAACTTCTAAGCAAAACGTAAGCCCTGTCACCAGTGTTTGCATAATATTTAACAGTGCTGGGGCTGCGCTTTTACGCTTCTGTTTTTCTTTTTTCTTTCTTTAAAAAAAACCCTTTAATTCAGTTAAAAAGCATTGGAAGAAGATCGTGCCTAGATGCTGGTGAAAACAATAGTGGTGGCAAACCATTAATTATGTATGCTTGTCATGGACTTGGAGGAAACCAGGTAATGTGCCCCTTTTTGTAGTCATATAACTGTAACAGACTGTATAAAATGCAGTATGTTTTTGTGCTTTGTTTTGAGCTACAAGGATTCCATTGTGGCCAGGCAGTCATGGCAAAACAAGTTATCTGAAGCCTGTATTTTTCTTTTCTTTACATTAGCAAGTTTCCTCTGAGACACACACACACAACTGTGGACTAGTTCAGGGGTGCCCCTTGGATTTCACAGAACAGGACATTATAACAACCAAGAATGCATTCTTCTGGGGCATACGCTAGGATCCTCTCTAGTGTGACCAGCTGCTTGATGTAGAAAGGGTTCCCTGAGGGTAGGAAATCTGAACTCTCCTAATACGATTTGCCAGACGTGAAATGTAACTTCCTCAGGAGCGCTGATGTTGAATGTGTGACTGACCACCATGCAGATACGTTTTCTTGTTGCGGCTGGGTGGAGAACAGAATCCTTGAACGGTAGTAAAATAGTGTTTAGTAAAATATTATCCAAACATTGTCCAAAAATGTGTACTAAGGGTAGAACCCCGTTTTGTTGCGTTTGTTGGGCTTTGATCTGGGAGTTGTGGGCCCAAATTCCCATTCTGCCATGAAGCTTCCTGCATGGCCTTGGGGTGGGTCACTCTCTCTCAGGCTATCCTACCTTACAGGGTTGTGGTGAGGATACAATGGAGGAGGAGAGAAGGTTTTACTCCGCACTGAGGACTTTGGAGGAAGGGCAGGATAAAAGCATACTAGATACATATTTTCTCATTTTAAAGATTGCGGTCCTTGTTGCTCTGTTTTCCTAAAGAGGGGCCAGCAGGAGGGTGGGGGCTTCAACCCACCACCAAACTGGTTTTATACTTGCCAGGGAAATAGTTGGACAGTCAGATTTTTTCCCCTCAAGTTGGGTGAAAAGAATGCTTGGTGATGGTGGCTTTAATGGGAGAAAGAAGGTTAAAAAAATCCTCTGTACTACTTTTTCCTCCCCCAGCCCCAGTTCAAATGTACCTTTGTAAATAGCAATTCCATAGACTGTAATCTGTATAAGAGAGGAAGTGTGGTTGTAAAAGGTGGTAGGGTATCTGTCTAGGTTCTAGGAGACTTGGGTTTAAATCCCCACTCTTCCACAAAAGTCAGTAGGTGATTTTGCACATGTTATTCTCTCTGTCTCAGACTAATCCTACTGTTCATGGGGCAGGAAACCACGTACAGGAAAAAACGGGCCTGTCAAAAGGGCAGGGCAGCTACAAATAAAGTTACAAAAATATCAGAGTGAGACTGTTCTCACTCTAATGTCACCAGTCTTTTTCAGTCTATCCTAACAATTCAGCAGCAAAAGGACAAATCTCCCAGACTTTCAGGAAATTAACAAGAAAAATCAACCCCACAACCTGAAGAGTTTCCAAATACAAATCAGTTACCTGGTAGGTGGTCACTGGATCAAAGCTTCTGGAAATAGATTTGCAGTCAAAGAAGGCCAAAACCACAACAAGATAAAAAATATTTTTATTAAGATGCAAAAAATACTGTGAAGGAAAATAAAAACTAAGCATTTCCAGCTCTAGTTAATACAGTAAGACAAAGTTCCAAGTTACCCGATGTTAATCCAAAGGCTGAAAGTTTCAGCAGCAAAGCGGCTCTCTTTCTCCAGAGATACTCAGGGCCAGCAAGCCCACATGAACAAAGTAATTCAAGATGGATGCCAGGAGCATAGTAGCTGCATGGTGGAGCAGTCACCATCATGCTGAGCTACTGAATGGCAAAAGCCAACTGGCTTTATAAAAAGGATCTTAAATTGGCTTCAGGCCTGTTTAGCCAATCAGAACCCTGAGAGGTGATGTAACTCTCTGTGTTGCTGGGTACATGTTCTGTGGCGTGACTTGACCAGAGGGAAGAGAAATGAAACTCTACATCAGATAGGCCTCGCTTCATTTCCACAGGTGAAGACCCATAGCTCAGTTTCTTGGAATGTGACAATTGGTGGTCAGTGCAAAGCATGTCCTCCCTTCACACAGCTGCGCGTCTATTGAGTGTTATCTATCTAGCAAGGTGCTTCTGCTCCTGGGACCTCTTAACGGTCCCTGGGAACATATCTGTAGACCACTTTGCAGTCTGAACCAAAGATTTTTACAAAGGCAAAAGTTTGCAAGGAACCATTTTCTTTACAGGTCCCACCCCAGAGTGCCATGGGAAAAAAGTGGGTGGGATAAAAATGTACTGGGGTGAGGACTGTGGCTGCCTGCCAGAACTTCTGCTTTGCTGTGCAAGGGTTTTTGGGATCAATCCTTGGCATCTCCTATTAAAGGATCATGAATGGAAGGTTTGGAAAAGAGGGGGGGGGGGACTTGAAAATGCTGTCTTGAAGAAGAGCAGGTACCACTTCAGCCCTTCCAAATAAGAAAATGCATGTATCTAAATTCCACCAGGTTAATGTAGCCACAATAGGAGAGCCAGTTTGGTGTAGTGGTTAAGTGTGGGACTCTTATCTGGGAGAACCGGGTTTGATTCCCCACTCCTCCACTTGCACCTGCTGGAATGGCCTTGGGTCAGCCACAGCTCTGGCAGAGGTTGTCCTTGAAAGGGCAGCTGCTGTGAGAGCCCTCTCCAGCCCCACCCACCTCACAGGGTGTCTGTTGTGGGGGGAGAAGGTAACGGAGATTGTGAGCCGCTCTGAGACTCTTCGGAGTGGAGGGCGGGATATAAATCCAATATCTTCATCTACCTCACAGGGTGTCTGTTATGGGGGAGGAAGGTAAAGGAGATTGTGAGCCGCTCTGAGACTCTTTGGAGTGGAGGGCGGGATATAAATCCAATATCTTCATCTACCTCACAGGGTCTCTGTTATGGGGGAGGAAGGTATAGGAGATTGTGAGCCGCTCTGAGACTCTTTGGAGTGGAGGGTGGGATATAAATCCAATATCATCATCATCACCACAATATATGTAAGCTTTTTCTTGCACAACTGTAAATGTAATACAAAATTGAATGGGAGTTATAGCAGAATCCCATTTATTTAACTAGGTTAATGTACTTTTTATGTTCCCTTTTCCTTTTGTATATTATAATCATATAGCATCATATAAACTGTACAGAGGAAACGGAAAAAAAGATGGTACTATATTTGCTGACTAAAGAAGCAGTGGAACCCCACAATAAAGTGTGTTTTCAGTATGTCCCTTGCTTTGAACAGACTGCTTGTGCTTATTTTCCTGTATGACTCCATTTTCTGCTGATGATCTCCTGTATCTCCATGCACTAATAACTTAAGCAACTTCTCCAAGGTTGTATTTGGGCTGTGTTGCACTGGTTTGCTGTGTCTGTCATGCACTTTTCAGCTGTTTCTCAGCTTCTTCTCTGGCCCTTTTCTAGCCTGCATTTCTGCCTTGTAAACTTGATAATCTTGACTCTTTTTCTCTTCATCCTCTCCTCCTGCTTTTTTCCTTTGCCTCTAGAGCTCTCGCTGTCAAGGAGGACACCAGTGGGGTTGACTGAGCAGCCAGGCCCGAGTGATCTCTCCTGTGTCATGCTTACAACCTCATTCTGGGAGGTCAGAGTGGTCTTCCCTACATTAAAAGCAAAGCAAAAAACCTCAAACCGCCTACCGTGTTGAGCCGATAGGTTTCCCTAGCTTGTTGCATTTCTAAACGGGATAAAACCATTTGTGGGGCAAGGATAGTTCAGGATATATTAGGGTTGCCAAGTCCGTCTCAAAAAATATCTGGGGACTTTGGGGGTGGAGCCAGGAGCAAGGGTGTAACAAGCATGATTGAACTCCAAAAGGAGTTCTGGCAATCACATTTAAAGGGACCATGTTCCTTTTAAATGCCTTCCTTCAATAGGAAATAATGGAAGGGGCACCTTCTTTAGGGGCTCTTAGAATTGGACCCCCTGGGGGTTGTTTTGAGGAGAGGCAGTGGATATTATGCTGACATTTTGGTGCCGCTATCTCAAAAAACTCCCTCTGGAGCCCCAGATCGATCCTCCATTATACCCTATGGAAATCGGTCTCCATAGGGTATAATGAAGTGCCCAGCAGCAATTTCCCTCCCCCCACCCCCCGGGCCCAGCTTTTTGATGACCCTGAAGCGGGGGGAGGGCCTCCAAAGCAGGGAATCCCCTGCCCCCAACTGGGGATTGGTAACCCTAGGTTATATAGCAGCCCTCTCATTACTGTTGTATAATGTTAATGGTGTTTGAACATTCCTCAATCATTGTATAGAGTTGAAAAAGACTGTAGTAGCAAGTGACAAATGTCAGCCTATTTTTTTTTTAAAAAAGTGGTAATTAGTTTCAGAACCTTTTCTGTTCTTTGCCCATCAAGAGGGTAAACAATATTTCCATTTGTTTTACTCATTAACAGAACCTAGAAACCTGATGACCACAGCATACTGTCCCATTAATCAGTATGTGTTGCTGTCTCTTTAAAAAAAAAAGATGGATTACATCTATAATTGGTTGGATCTAATGTAGAGGAGAGCAGTCTGGTATTTTACAAAGCAGGTTTTGTGATTAATTTTGTCTTGCCCTACCTGTAGTAGCAAGAGTGCTGCCCTGCTGTAAAGAATTTTCCTGTTCTGTGTTGCAGTAGAGAGCGTCTCCCTCTGTGCTATATTCATGGCAACAGAATAGCTGCACCCATGGTAGATGCCTTGGGAACAGACCAGCCAAGAATTAAGCGCCTGGAAGTCCCATTTATTTAAATGACAGTAAAGTAATCATGGATCCCCTTGAAATTAGTGCCTTAAAAGTGCTTGAGTTTGTCGGGATTATGCCTTTTTCAAAGCAATTGGGTCAGTTCCAGGTTTATGAGCCCTTGCATAATGGTGCTCTCTACACATTAGACTTATTTTGCCACACAAATGATTCACTTCCCCTGTTATATAACAGAAGGAAGTAAAATGCAAAACTGCATTTCCAGTATTCATACCTTTTCTTAAAAATGCATTCCATCCCTTTTTGTGGATGTCATTTTGACTGTGGATTCTCAGTTGGCCAAACATATTAATGTATTGCCGTATCAATTAATCTGAAATTTAACGGCACAGGAAGAGGGATGCTCCCTAACAGAGTGGCTTTGATTTGCATAGTACTTTGAATATACCGCCCACCGTGAAATCAGACACAACATCCAGAAGGAGCTGTGCATCCATGCTTCTCGAGGAGCAGTACAACTTTACGAGTGCGGCTACAAAGGAAAGAAGAGCAGGACCCCTCCGGAGGAGAAATGGGAGATCAGAGAAGTATGTTTTTAGAAGCCATTTGATCTGCTAAAAATGAAACAAATGAGTTGCTCTGGAAATTAGGAACTGTTAAATTAGTTCAGTGGATGGGTTGTTTAGGATTCGGGTTCTGCTTTTATTTATCCTGAATACTTCTGAGCAGGTGCTAGTGTAACTCGTGGGCATTCGATGGAATTGCTGAGCAGACAGGTTAAAACGGATAAAAGGAAGTACTTCTTCACCCAAAGGGTGATTAACATGTGGAATTCACTGCCACAGGAGGTGGTGGCGGCCACAAGCATAGCCACCTTCAAGAGAGGTTTAGATAAAAATATGGAGCAGAGGTCCATCAGTGGCTATTAGCCACAGTGTGTGTGTATATATAATTTTTTTTGCCATTGTGTGACACAGAGTGTTGGACTGGATGGGCCATTGGCCTGATCCAACATGGCTTCTCTTATGTTCTTATGTAACTTCCCGCTTTGAGGTATTCAGTGTTATACCCCATTTTGAAAGGTCCCCCCCCCCCCCCGGTTTGAAACACTGGGAGTTGCCATTTATTCTGAATAAGTGTGAGGATTTCCAGCTCTTAGTCTGCCTTCTCCCTGGTATTGATATTCACCATCAAGGAGGGAGGTGTTCAGTCTGTACCATTTGTAAACAGAAACGTTAATTTATTTTATTTACAACACTGATATCCCACCTTTCTGTCCAGTCAAAGCCACCATGTTGTGACGCCTCGTATATGGCTCACTAGCAAGTGTGGTGCAAGTAGCTGGGTCCCTCTGATAGGTACCCAACTACTTTTGTGCACCCTGCTTGCTGGTGAGCCATACATGAGCTCCCTCTTTTGCCTTTTTAGTTGCATTTTTCAATTAACTTGCCCCTGATGGCTCATTCTACAGCACAGCCTATGAATAATTCCATGCTGACATTCAGCGAATGCTGGTACTGTTCTGTACCAGATGACTTTAGACCCATGGTTGTCCCTGCCTAGACTCCTGCATAGGTTTGCTGTGGTAAAATATGGCTTGTAAAAATAATGTTTGCTACTTGGTTGTTCTTGGAATAAAGGGATAAAATGCAGTGAACAATCTCTTCTGTTCTAGGACCAGCTGTTATACAACGCAGTTCTAAAGATGTGCCTTACAGCAAATGGCGAACATCCAAGAATGGTGTCATGTAACCCCTCTGACCCGTTCCAGAAATGGGTTTTTGGTGAAAACAATTAAGTCCTAGTGCTGGTAAATAGGAGATAGTGGGCCAAACCTTCTGTGGACTTAATGGGGTGAGGCTTTTCTACTTTACCCTATTGAGCCCTCCAAAATTTTGTTCCTGGTGGGGGGTCAATAGACCCTCAGGGACAGCACAAGATGCAAACTGAGGGTGTGCAGTGGGAGGGGGAATCGGAACTTGCCATCCTCACAGAGGAGCTCTGTTATTGGACTCATGCCTCTGGCATTGAATGATAAATGTTTAAAATTACACAGAAAGAACTGATTGTAAATATCGGGAAAGCTTTTCTTCTTTAAAAGCAACATGCACAGTTTAGCAGTGATTCCAAAGACTATGTCTGTTTCTTGACTGTTTAAAAATGTTTACAAAATATTGGAAATTGTGTTTCCAGTATTAATTTTTATATGGCCATTGCCTTTTAATATGTAATTCTCTGATTTGGAGATAGTTTACAAGTTTGTATATATTCTTAATGACTTTGAAGATGTTGGTCAATGAAGGTTAGGAAATACACTTTTTTTTTTGTCTGAGAGCAGCTGAAAAACAAAGTGCCTTATGGGTGATCTTCACAATTTAAACTATGACTTGACTTTCTTGAATGGCCTGATCAGCCTTGTGGTAGGCATTGATCTAGGCCGCCTAATGCTTAACATGTTTAAGGAAATGCTATTAAATGCATCAACTCTTGTGAAAATACATATATTATCATTCTTGAATTAAAATTATATTTTTGGTATTTAGTCCTTTGCTTGCCTTCCATGCCATTGGCCTGAATGCATGTTTCCATGCAGTTTGGTCTCAATAATGCCTCTCTTTGGTTGTTAATGTTGAGCTTTGTGTGTTAGCATTTTTGAATCCAATTAAGAAAAGAAACCAATTCTGTATTGCTAGAAAATGCAGTGTGTGTACTGGCGTTACATTTTTGGTTCTGCCACCAATCCTGGTAATAGATAAACTTCAAGTTTCCATTTTTGTAATTGTTTTCACAGTTCTGTTTTCCTTCCTTAACTGTTCAAAACCTGAATATGGGACCAGTCACAAAATGTTACAAGAGACTTCCACTAGAAAAGTGGAATTTTTCTTTTGTTTAACTTAATACTCTAGGTGTAAAATGATTATTGCTTTCCTCAATCAAAATGTAAATGTCTCATTATTTACATGTTCCTTGTTGTTGTTTTGCTTAGTCACCCTCCTCCCACCCCAAGCAATGTTAATGCTAAGAAAATAATCCTTAAACCAAAATAAGATCTGGTACTTACTGTTGGTAAAGTTCATGTCAGAAAGAATACAGAAAATCAAAGGCTAAAACATTCTCTAGCTTTATGAAGATTCAAGCCAAAACTTTGTTTAAAACGCTTGTAATCTTGGATGATAATGAAGCAATTTCCTGTATTTCAGAGCCCTTTTTTTAAAAAAAGGATATTACAGGTATTTAAAGTTCTATGTATACAGCATGAAGTGTCATAGAATGTTCCAGCAATGCTATTATTCTTATTTTGAAATATTTTCTTTAGTGATCTATTTATGGTTGTTTTTCTCCATTTGGTGTAAATCTGGGATTTAAACCACAATGCTAACTGCTACTTTTTCTTCCTCCACACTCATATGCCCAAAAAATTCAACCAAACTATACACTGAAGCTACAATTATGATTTTATGACATTTCAATGTTACATTTTTATCTTTTCAACAGAATGTGTTCCTCCTCCAATAAAAACACAAAAACCCAAGAAAAACCTTCGTTTTGTGTGCATTTAACCCAACACTTTTAATTACTGTTGTTCCAGATTAGGCTCTTCCTTTTTGTACTCCTGGTGTTTACTTCTGACATGTGACATGCTGCAGACTGTGCCTTTTTAATTCTGTTCCATAGCACAATAAAAATAAAACTATTTTAATGTAAAACTTACCTTTAGAATCCAGCATGTGTATTTTTGGTGTCTTGGAGCTTTTTAAAATCCAGATCATCTGTATGGTGTTCAAAGCACTAAAGGATGTTGCAGAGAACAGAAGAAATTCTGACTCCTTCCGCATTCATGCATGTATAATTTTAATAGACCAGGTCTTCATTGGCCAAATTATTGTAATTTTAATCATCATTTACTAGAGTTGCAATACAGAATGGCCTGCTTCCAGCTGTGTTAAGAAAATGTAAAGGCGATTAAGTTTTCTGAAGAGCAGCAGCATCCTCTACGGATTTTTCCGCTTCCCTCTGCAGAGGCTGTTCCCAAGGTTTGTTCCAGGAGCAAAATTTCAGGAGGTGCAGTGGGTGGAGGCAATCAGCAAACTCACCATCCCTATTCAAGAAAACTTAAGGGCCTTAAATTTGCTCACTTGTGTTGTTGCATACTGACCATGATTTATTTATTTATTTTTTAAAAAAAAGAAATGGCACCCAAGCCATCAAATATGAGGCATTAAAATTCTTTGCTACCAGGACTGACGTGTTGGAGCTGGTTTGAATGACAGACTATCAAAAATCTTTACTACCAAAAGTGAGGACTTCCGCTAAAGATGCTGTTGATTTTGTAATGAACATGTTCAATAGTCAACTACCTCTTGGTAACCATGATCACTTCTAAACCAAATAACTAATCCATTCAGTTGTCTGTTGACTACTTCAAATGGCTATTGAGTGGCTGTGCAGCTGCACAGTATCTCATTGTGGGTAGATTCAGGTCAGTATCTGATGAAGTATAGATGCACACAAAAGCTTATATCCAGAATTAAACTTTTTGGTCTTAAAAGGTGCCACTGGATTCAAACTTTTGTCATTCTGGGGGAGGGGGGGCGGTTCCTATCTTAGCAATTCTACTCAGGATCACTACTGGTTTGGTCTTGTTCTATTGAAGTAAGGGGAGAAAAGCTTCCAATAAAGCTATGTGAACATGCAACGTGAAAATAATGTCTAACGTGGACAAGCACCAACCAGACTTAAAAAAAATTGAACGTGTTGATAATTGCTGGCTTGAGAGATTTCCTCACTGAAATGCATACCATTGGCCATTGAGAAGTGACAACAGGTCTGTGTGGAGGGAAGAGGGAGGGAGGGAGGAATGCCATTAGGTTCTGTGATGCAGGCTATGCGTGAAACACTGCCAGGTGCACCAGACTGTTTGAATATTTGAAAGATAATGGTGAATAGGTTTTAACAGTTCACGCATCAGTAGCTAATTCACAGCATCGCCACATCTGTGGATACTTAAAGCCATGAGACCGGAGCTATGATCAGACATGTCAGATTTGTCTTATCTACTCAATAACCACTGAGCAAGTTGCTATCACACAACTTGCATGGCTCATCCAAGCATGGCTGGTTGCTGCTGTTCAACAGTAGCCCATGAAAGCCAGTCTCATGGACTGGTTAAGAGTTTCAGATTTGGATCTGTGAAACCCAACTTCCAATCACTGCTCTGCTGCGGAAGCTCACTGGATAACACTGAGCCAATGACACATGCTCAGCCGAACTTACCTCAAAGGGTTGTTGGAAGGATAAAATGGAGTAGAAGGAAGATGTAAGCTGTGTTGGGTCCCCACTGTGGAGAAAGGCATGGTATAAATGAAGTTAAATAATAAATATAGCTTAAGAAACGAAGGTGCAGGTACAAGTGAGCACGCAAGGTTGGCCAGGAGGTGGAAAAGAGGAAATAAGGGGGGCAGTGACACAGGAGGTTCCCCCCATGAGTCCTTGCAGGTTCCTTGCTGCTTAATTGGGTCCAGCTCAGCTGACACTGTGCAACTTGGCCAGAGTTTTCCTGGAGAAAGCCTGCTGGGGAGGGAAAGCTGAAAGGGGGGGGGGGCAGATAAAGGTAGGCTGACTAGTTGATGGAAGGATAGAGGGAAGCAGGAAAAGATGAGGCTATGGGGGCTTTCAGGTAAAGTGAAAAGGTGGGGGAATGGAAATAAGTTGACCCCCCCCTTTGCAGGTCTTAATGGTGTCCCTGCTTGTAATGCAGTGATCATCAGACCATTGACTGTTTTCAACTGGTAAACAGCTGGTGAGCTGAACTTGAAGGCATTCAAGCATCTCTGCTCTCTTCTAGGACCTGCACCTTCTAAGCTTCATTTTAATACATACAAAGAAACCTCTTTTTCTTCCTGCCCAGTCTTATTCTGTTTGCTATTCAACTTGTGAGTCATGATGACAAAGAACTGTAATTCCTAATGCTTTATGGTTAATCTGCATAACAGTACATAAACAAAGGAGACAACCCTCTAAAGCACGGGAAGAAACAGAGGTACAAAAACATACTTGAGGGAATGAGAAAGCAAAATGATAGTGCAATTTTGTAAATTTTATAACAAAACACAATACAAATATAATTATATAATGACGGGTAGCTAACAAACACTCATTTCAAATGCAGATTCCTTCAGAAAGCTTATTGCTCAGTAATCTTGCATTGTGAGCATTCTTCAAAGGACCTTGAGTTGCTGTGGAAATTCCTGTGGTACAGTATCCAAAACAGTTGGGAAAAAAAGTTGTGCAATTTGTACATTTAAATGTCAAAACTCTTAAAAGAAAGGGGGAAGCCATCTTTCAGATAATCTCACCAATTGCATCAAAGGGTGGATTACCTTGGGCCTGTCTTTTTCACTCAAATCTACCTCACAAGTTTTTTTGAGAATAAAATTGGGAATGGAGAACCATGTACACTGCTCTGAGCCCCATGAGCAGGATTTTAAAAATGTACTTGGTCGCTCCCATAGAATTTTTAATAGGGGTTGTACATTAAACCTGACACAGACTTTTGCTTAACTACTGGAAATGAAGAGTCAGCACTGCTTAGGTTCCTACAAAGTAGGAAATATTTTGTGGAACTGCCTTCATAAATGCAAAAGTCTGTGAGAAATGAGCATTTATGTGTTTTTGTGTGTCAGTAGGCCTTGTCCACCAACAGAAGCCCTGGAACTCCATTAATCATTGCTCATGGCAGAGTAAACAGCAGTCTGGCAACAGATGTTCATTATGCTCCAGCGCATCACTTATGGTGAAATATGTTGTGTGTAGTATTAGATAACATTATTCTGGGGAAACAGTAGATTTTCCAAATATAGTTATTAATTCTATCAATCAGCTAACAGTACAAGTAGCTTAGAAGGTGAATGGAAGATACAGAAGCCAATTTTGAGAATCTGAGAAGAAAACTCAAAGAGAATTTCAACATGCATGGGGAAGCCCCCCTCCCCACTGTTTTCTCCTAAATACAGGATTCAAGAAATGGCATTTATCAGCACCATACTATTTGTATCACTTTGTTTCAAATTTTTTGTATCTTGCCCTTTTTTCTAGACATGTTTATTCATCAGTTTCAAATGCAATGAGGCCAACAGCAAAATGCCCAAAAGGTAACCTACATCTGTGAAGAAGGACTTATAAAGGGAGAATGTTTGTTAGCCTGTGGAAAGCAACTCAGCTTTTAAGTATGACAGTATTCGGGATTTTGTAAATCTATTTACAATGCTTATATGATAAACTGGCCAGCAGAGGATGCTGTCGCAGAGTTAATGCCAACACTCTGAATTAGTGTTTCCTCATTCTATATGTAAGCAAATCGATTTTAAAACGACATTCCACTGACATGTACAGTGAAAATCTTTCTGAGGGCACATACAGGTCCAGAATTCTCCCGTGTTGAAGCAGACCATGTTCTGATTGTTCATGGAAGCACAAGGGATTTGGGTGCTTTCGTTGTGAGAAGAGGGAAGGGCTTCTTGCCAAAAAGCTGCATATGGAGTTGTTCACCAGATGGTAACTTATTTTGGAGCCCTGAATACTGCTGATGTTTCCTGGTTACGATGCCCAGTGCATACCACTGCATTTTCAGAAAGCAAGCCTCCAGGCCTCTTTTCCACTACAGTGCTTTTGTGAGTTGTTCTTCCTCAGCTCGTATTATTAAACCTATATCTGAAAAAAATGTGCAAAAAAGTATGTGGGGGGTATAAAAGTCTAAGCATTTCAGACACGCCTCGTCACTCTTTCCACCAGGCTGCGAGGAAGCAGTGTGCTCCAGCATTGTTCCAATTCCACTCCTTTAACCTAGACAGCAGAAGGAGAAATCCAGTGGAATTAGGGCTCTTACTTTAGTCCTCCAGATAGCAGAAGGAGAAATCCAGTGGAATTAGGGCTCTTACTTTAGTCCTTCTAGACCGCAGAAGGAGAAATCCAGTGGAATTAGGGCTCTTACTTTAGTCCTCCCAAATACTACCCTGCTGCCTGCAAGCCTATCAGCTGACCTTGCCTCTGATCCTTTGGAGCTGAGACCCTGATGGTCTCATAGATCTAGTCTCATAGATTCAGGCAAGTCATGTGCGTTTGTTCTCATGACATTTTTATTAGGTCTGGAAGGAGGGTGGGGCAGAGAAGATCTTTGGGGGCCCATGATGGTTCTTGGTTGCCCTACCTCTCCACAGTCTCACTCGCTGGTGGAGAATTAGTAAAGGGTGCTGAAATGATAGGGTTAGGTAGGGCTTGAGAAGCCTCTATGTAGGTGAGGTGAAAGTACACCTATCCGGATTGCAAGCAGCAGTGACATTTTTACAGGGATCTAGAAGGCCTGTTGGGGTGTCTCTTGAGAACTCTGGCTGTGACACATGACTAAGCAGAGGTGCTCATTCTAGTGGCAGTTTTTTGTTGGGAAAGGAAATGTCTGGTGTACAAAGAAGACCCTTCAGGGGGCAGCAAGACAATTAGGACAGTAAGGACAGCACCTTCTCTCTCTTGTTAAGCAGCTTTCCTTTTCTGTCACCATCTGATACCCAGTGATAACTGGACCAATGAAAATTCAAACCTCTAGTGGGAATAAATAGATGCTAAACCTTTATTGATGACTACTCAAGATACACTTGACTTTAGAGAGAAAAATCAAGTGCTGGAAAAAAATGTAAAGCCTCCATGGCCATGGTCAGTAACAGATTTCAAAGAAAGTCACTAAGCACTCTGCACTGATAATGGAGATAAATAGATGGGGCATGAGATGAAGAATTATTGACTGAACAAGGAACAGAGCATCAGCTGACAGTCCCGTATACTCCAGAGCACAGTGGTGTAACAGAAAGGAAAAATGGCTCTCACTAAAATGTGCAGATATAAGCTCTTTGAGGCAGAGCTACCTGACAAAAATTGGGGAGAAGCAATCAACACTGCTGCTTACCCGCAAAACAGATTACCTACTAAACAGGGTTGGCCATAGACAAGTTGGCACCCTAGGCAAAGCTAACTACACCCCCTCCCCGCCGCCTTCTCGGGTTGCTGCAGCCAGATCTCCATTCTGTCCTATGGGCCCATAGGATAGAATGGAAAGATTGGGCCGCCGCTGCGGCACAATGCTACAGAAGGAGTTTTAAACTTGAAACCCCTTCTCTGGCAGCCTAATCCCTCCATTCTATCCTAGGGGCCCATAGGATAGAATGGAGGAATCAGGCTGCAGTGACTCCAGAGAAGGGAGTCTCTGAGAGGCTCGGTGGGGGGAGGATCTTGTCCCTGCTTTTGCACCCCTGGGGTGCAAAAATGCTTTTGCACCCCTGGGGTGCAAAAAGAGGGAAGAAAGCCCTGCCGCCTGCGCAGGGGGAACTGGGAGAGGTGGCCAGGTTGGGAAGCAGCATGACATCACCAAGTCACATCGATGGTGAGGTCTCATTTGGAGTACTGTGTGCAGTTCTGGTCGCCGCACCTCAAAAAGGATATTATAGAATTGGAGAAAGTCCAGAAAAGGGCAACTAGAATGATTAAAGGGCTGGAACACTTTCCCTATGAAGAAAGGTTGAAACGCTTGGGGTTAGCTTGGAGAAACGTCGACTGCGGGGTGACATGCTAGAGGTTTACAAGATAAGCATGGGATGGAGAAAGTAGAGAAAGAGGCATTTTTCTCCCTTTCTCACAGTACAAGAACTCGTGGGCATTCGATGAAATTGCTGAGCAGACAGGTTAAAACGGATAAAAGGAAGTACTTCTTCACCAAAAGGGTGATTAACATGTGGAATTCACTGCCACAGGAGGTGGCGGCGGCCACAAGCATAGCCACCTTCAAGAGGGGTTTAGATAAAAATATGGAGCAGAGGTCCATTAGTGGCTATTAGCCACAGTGTGTGTGTATATATATATAAAAAAATTTTTTGGCCACTGTGTGACACAGAGTGTTGGACTGGATGGGCCATTGGCCTGATCCAACATGGCTTCTCTTATGTTCTTATGGGAGTGCCCAATTCAGCATTCCCAGAAGATCAGCGCCCTAGGCAGTTTGCCTAGTGGCAGGGCTGGTCCTGCTACTAAAGGCACAATTAGTACATCATTTAATCTGTGGAATGGGCACAAACCCAGCCTGAATCATGTAAAAGTGGTTGGACCAAAGGCCTACACTTACATTCCTAAAGAAAAGCGGACCAAGATGGATCTTAGAGCCAAAAAAGAAAGAAAGAAAAAGCATTTTTGTTGGCTATGCACTGGAATGCAAAAGGATACAGAAACTTCAACCCAAAAACAGAAGCAGTCAAGACCTGCAGTGTGGTCTACACTGATGAAAGAGATAAATCAAGCAACATGGAGAAAGTCAGTATCAGTGAATCTGTACCAACAGAGAAAAATGAAGCACAGCAAATAGAAACAGTGCATCTGAGCACTATGGACAACATACATGACACACCTGTGGAACCTAAAGAACCAAAAGGGGCTGCAGAACCAAGTGTCAGACCATCAACCAGATCAAACAAATGAATACCATCAAGAAGATTTTCTTATCTAACAAGGGCAGAAGCTATACCTGAGAGCCTTCCACGTGGGAAAACATAACATGAATGCCTGTAAAAGAAGCAGAAAAATGGAGAAAAGCTGCAGAAGAAGAGAATGAATCTCAGAAGTATGGAAAAGACTATGATAAGCATAGCCATAGCAAGGAGGATGCATGTGCAGCATCTGGACATGAAGACTACTTTTCTACATGGAAAACAAAGGAAGATGTTTACATGGAACAGCCACCAGGATCTGAACAATCCAAAGACAAGCAACTCATGTATAAATTGCAAAAAAGCATATGTGGGCTGAAACAGGCTGCAAGATGTTGGAATGAGGAACTTCATTAGATGATAACCAAGGAAAGATTTGAGGAAAGCAAGGCAGAACATTGCCTATACTCAAGATATAGAGACAACAAATGAACTTACATTCTGACTTATGTGGATGACCTGATCTTCTGCTGTGAAGACAAGGACTGTGAGGAAATAGTTCAACATCTGAATCAAGAAGTAGAAGTGAAACAATTAGGAAACATTAACTACTGTCTTGAAATACAACTAGAACAAGAGGAAGTTGGCACTATCTTCTCAACCAAAAGCAGAACATCCTAGAATTTCCAAAGGAGCTAAGCCAGTAAGCACTCCCGCTGGACTTGGTAGACTTTGATTTGATCTACTGAGAGTGTTTTAAAAAATGTTTTAAGTGCAACCCTGGATTGACTCACATATATTAGTTATGTTAAGAGATCTTAATATTAAGAGATCTCACATATTTTCTCTGGCATTGAAGTTTATTTAAAACAGACCTTTGGACCACAGGATATCTAGTGGTTTTTTTAAAAGTTCAATGCACAAGTATGTTCAGTCTCTTCTAGGGTTGCCAATCCCCAGGTGGGGGCAGGGGATCCCCCGGTTTGGAGGCCCTCCCCCCGCTTCAGTGTCATCAGAAAGCGGGGGGAAGGGAGGGAAATGTCTGCTGGGCACTCCACTATTCCCTATGGAGATTTATTCCCATAGAAAATCATGGAGAATTGATCCGTGTATCTGGGGCTCTGGGAGGGGGCTGTTTTTTGGGGTAGAGGCACCAAATCTTCAGTATAGCATCTAGTTCCTCTCCCCAAAATATTCCCCAAGTTTCAAAAAGATTGGACCAGGGGGTCCAATTCTATGAGCCCCAAAAGAAGGTGCCCCTATCCTTCATTATTTCCTATGGAAGGAAGGAATTGAAAAGGTGTGCCGTCCCTTTAAATGTGATGGTCAGAACTCCCTTTGGAGTTCAATTATGCTTGTCACAGCCTTGATCTTGGCTCCACCCCTAATGTCTCCTGGCTCCACCCCCAAAGTCTCCTGGCTCCTCCCCCAAAGTCCCCAGATATTTCTTGAATTGGACTTGGCAATTCTCTTCAGCTGTAGTCTCTTCAGCTGTAGGCAGTACTGTAAATGACACACAAGGCCTCACTATGGGATAGAAAGCGCAATGACAACGTTGCTTTCTCTGGGTAAGTTCTAGATTGTTCTCTGGGCTACCAAAACAGTGGCTCTGACAAGAAAGGATATATTAATAACCGTGGGAAAGAGCTCCACTATACAAAACAGACAACAGTAGTTGTAACGTAGAAACTTGATTTACTTTCTTGCAAACAAATGGACAATAAATATATATTATACAATATATAGTAAAAATACAGCATAATACGAGTGCCACTAAGAAAAAAAATAACCTAATTTTAAGACTTATAAATGCTTATTTTGTAATATATACATTGCAGAAATAAGCCACAATAAATACATCAAATTACATATCATTCATCATAAATACTAAAAATATAAGTACAGAAGGATACAGTTAAAAGAAACAATTACAGCATAAGGTCCAGGTTAGGGTTGGTCGAATGCTTTTTTGCAGCATACATTACCATTTTGGCATCTATGAGGTTGCAACAACAACAAAAAATCAAACCAGTGCACAAAATGTATACTGTTAATTTGCCAATATGAACATTTAGTTGACTTTCTATTTTTCTCATTGCAAATGTCTGGGCAAGAACACAGAAATCTCCAGTGATCTCTGGAATTACTGCCATGTCAGAGCTGGTGCACATGGTCATTTTGCCTAGGGAGGAAGTTCAAGGTAGTCGCCCACTTTGCTGAGCCAGAGCTGTTACGAGGTTTACCGTTCAACTCAAAAGAAAGAGGCTTTGGCAGTCTGTTGCAGCGCCCATCAAGGATAAGTCAGAAGGCCCATCCACCATTATCAAAACACAGCCCTTTGACAAAGTAATCATGCGTTATCTGCCTGGCACGTTTGCTGAGAGCAAAGTTTCCATTATTTACAACTTTAAATTAGATACAACTGGAATGTACATCTTCTTTCTTGATGCCTTAGTTCTGAATCATTCTTTGCTGAAAAACAGTTTGGTCGTTTTCCCACTGACCTTACTCTGGAGCGACGTCCCTCTTCTCTGCGCGGATTTCGCACCAACTGCTCCGCAGAACCCGGAAGAGCCGCAAAGTCCCGCGGCTTTTGCGTCGCAAATGTAAACTGGTTTTTGGCGGTTTCCACTTGCGAAGCAAAAGGTCGGGAACTTCCTGGTTCCTCGGAGCAGCCTCGGAGCAGTTGGTGGGAAATCCGCGCAGACGCTGCGTGGTGAAGAGGGACGTCGCTCCGAGGTAAGCTCAGTGGGAAAACGGCCTTTGTCTGCAATTCTATTGGACTTGCTGTACACTCCTATTTACTGAGAGCACATTCCAGGTCACACAGTTACAAATGTCCCTTATATGTTTCGTTGCATGTCTCAGTGGCTATCGAAAATTGGGTAGGGGGGGAGAAGAAAGGGCAAGAGAGGGCATGCAAACCATACAAAGCCTGGTAGTTGTTCAAACCAAAGGTATTTATTACTGCAAACGTGTCTTTATGGTAAATATTAGATTACTTTTCTTACATAATGTACACTGTTGAATCAGTATAAGCCACACTGCTCTAACCAAGTGCTGTGTTATCATGTCCAAGTTCTACACTTGTTCTTACATGAATCCTTTCATTTTTGAAAAACTCTTGCATTATTAGCAAAGGATGCTGAGAAGAAGAAGAAAAACAAGAGCAGGTTGGTTTCAACATGGAAAGTACCAAGTTCTTGTTTTTTGGGTTTTTTTTAAACCCTCTATTTTATATACTGCTGAATTTCTCGTTTAAAAAGCCCATAGTTTCCTCGTGCCTTAGTGAACAGCATCTCAAACATACTTCCACAACGGCAGCTGTCGTCTAGGCCACTGGATGAAGATCCAGTAAGGATTACTTTGCATGGTCTTCATCATGGGATTTGTTTTATAAATTAATAGGTATGAAATATTAAATATATGAATATGATTATTAGCTTGGAAAAATAAGTTTCAATCCCTAGGAAGTCACCTGTGGAGAAAGAACTGAGATCACCTATTGAAGCCCACATACATAAGGCCAGGAGTGGGGGGGTGGGGTCATTATCACAAGCAAGGGTAATTTTGTAGAAAAATTGGTGGTGGAGCTCATTAGCATATGCCACCACCCCACACCAGCCAAAAGCAACCCGACGCAGGAAAGGAGAGCCCTGGGCGAGTGAGGCCTGCTTGGGCTGGCTAGAGATCCAGCCAGCCCAAGCAGGCCTCGCTCACCTGGGGCTCTCCTTGGCCACCACCACTCCACAGTTAAAAGGCCAGCAAGGCACCCGCCGCCCAAAATCACATAAGTGGAGAAAGGGTGGTGTGGGCTTCTCCAGGGGTTAATGAGGACGGCTGGGGGTGTGGCAAAGCCTCGGGTGGGTGGGTGGCTGCTCACTCTCCTAATCCAGGGATTGTTATGCAGCTGCCCTTACTATTCAATGGACAAGGTAGGTGGGGAGGAGGAGGAGGAGGAACCCTCAGAAAGGTTCAGGAGCTGTGCTCCTGTGAGCTCCTGCTGAATTCAAGGCCTGCTCAAAGGATTCTGAAAATAAACTACCAAATCTAATGTGTATCCCCAAAATTAACTTAACTGCTTCCCACCACAATCCTATGGTGGCATCAAGCTACAGAGGTTCATATAACAGCTGCACTGTAGAAGTGGACTGGCTGTATTTTTTGACTGCCTATGTCCTCTCCCTTTCTTTCTGCTTTGGGAGATGCATCTTTATGCCTCCAGAGTTCATCTGTGCCCCAAAGCCAGATAAAAATAGCTTTGGGGGGGGAGGTACATATAGTATTCTGGCAAAACTAAGGCAATTGCACAGCTCAACAGTATCCTGCAAAGGTAAAGCAGCAGTGGTGAAGATAGCTGATGAACTAACAGTTCTCAGTCTTTAAACAATAGTCCTGGCATCAGGGAATGTGTTGTTGTTTCATGTTGGTATTAGGATGTTTTTACCTTATGTGAAATACCACAGCGTAAGTACATGGGATGTACATACATGGGACCATATATTTCTAATATGGACAAGGGAGGTGATCCTTTCAGAAGAGCCCAGGGATTTCTGTTTGCTAATGTAAATTTGGTACCTAATGCCACTCTACTCCCTGCTACCATACACCGTAGCAAAATAAGGCGCTATACATAATATTTTGGGGCTGCATTGTCTGCTTTGATGTGCCTCCGTGTCCACAGCTGATATAAGCAGAAAGTGTCTAACTGCATTGCAGTCAAGCCAAGTTGCTACTACACTTTGCCCTACCCCATGTCAAACAAGATGGTTCTGTTTAGGCTGACTTCAAAATTCACTTTGGGATTCACTTTCTTATGTATCATTGAGATCCTGTTTTAAATCCAATCCTATTTTTCCTGTGAAAAACTAACAGGAAGACAAATTGGGTGGAGGAGGGGGGAGATGGTATTTGTTGACCATACCTGGAAACTTCTCGCTGTAGAATCGAATGATAGAGCATTGCTATATGGGTTAGAATAAAAGAGATCAGCAATCAGTGCATGGCCCATTTTTCCACTGAGCCCCATTTACAGAAGGCTGGTGTGTCTTCCCCCTCCCACCATAGCCCTCTGCACATGAGACCCAGTGCGGGCAGGCACCGTGCTCTTTGCTCCATCAAGGTTCTGAAAGCACCAATCACCTGTACGAACCAGCCCCAGGCCAAAACAGAACACTTAAATATTGTAGAATCACAACAGCGTAAGCCTAAAGATTTATTCTGTAGGGAATACCTACATATACTTCTGGTTTATTGCCCGATGCAACTCTCAGACAAGCAGTGAATGTTCCCCAATAGATATTGCTTTTTAAAAGGCTAATATATAAGTGAGTAACAAATCTATGAATGTTAACCTAGAACGGGGGGTTCTTAACCTGCAGTCCATGGACCCTTAAGGGGTCCACAGATTAACTGGGGGGGGGGGGGGTCTGTGAACCAGACACACTAAAATGATTTTCCCTCCCTCTGATTTCCTTCCCATTACTTCAGAAATTGTCTTTGTGAAAAAAGATAATTATGTTATTACAGTAATTTCCCGCTCCAAATAAATGTAGGAGGGCATGGGATGTAACTGCACATGTTCAGGTAATGTACAGTCATCATCATTGCCCTGCTATAGCTTTTTTTTTTTTTCTGGGGGAGGAAGGGTCCATAGCTTTCATCAGATTCTCAAAGGGGTCTATGACCCAAAAGAGGTTAAGAACCACTGAGCTAGAAAGGAAATGATTTGACTGGCATAAGTATTACAGTACTGGATAAATTCAGTCACTTGACACCAACATCCTATTTGCTTAACTCAGGAACGATCTGCTCCTCCACTCTCTCTCTCTAATCTCATTCAGCCTAAGGACTTGCAGAAGCCTCCAGCACAAAAAATGTCCTGTGTAGGTCTGTTGATGTCCTTGCATCATGCCGCTGCAAGGAGTTTCTGCACACCCTCCTCATGGCTTGTAATTTTCAACATTTGGTGATGTCGAAGCCCCCTACATTACTGAAACCCCAAACAGTCTCTAGTGGGGACTGAAGGACTGGATGGATTCATGAGGGACAATCTCTGGGGTGGAACCCAGCGACTCTTCCCATCTCTTATTGTTAATAATAGAGTATGCAAGTAACAGTTAATTGATTCAGATAGTGTTCTCAGATGATCTCTTTGCTTTTCTGGCCTGCTAACTTTAATTTGCACGGTGATTTCTCAGGAGACAGTCAGAAGTGCAAAAAAAAGTGTGCTTCCAGTAGCAAGGTTATGTTCCAACTTCCTAGCTAGTGTCTATACCCCAATGGGCATCAAGCACCTTATAGGTGTAAACTCAGCAAGTTCATTTTCATTACTTTTGTGGCCCCGAGAGCCACGGTGGAAAAAAAATAAAAATAAAATATAACATGCAAAACTTGTACAAAATACATTCACTGTTTCTTGTCATTTAGCCACGACAAAACATTTTGGCACACAAAAGGAAAGTCCACAGTTATAAAGCCAAAGGCCAACAATGCAAGAAATTAACAGCTCTTCATTAAGTGAGCCATGGGAATCTGCTTTCCCCACCACCCAGTACTGTGCTCTATAGCACCAAAAAAACCCCAAACAGTAAGATTCAAAGCACATCTCTAGGGCTGTCAAGAATGACAAACAGAAAGCAAGCTTGACTCCTTTCTGACATCCAGGGACTGCCCCTTTTTTGCGAGACTGGGAAGTCAGTCTAGTACAATATACAGTGGGGTAAGATTCTGACCAAAATTGAATCAAGAAGATTGACATACTAAAAGAGGCTCACCAAGATGGCTGTTGGCACCACTATCATGAGGCAACTGCCTCAGGTGGCATATTTTAGGTGGCAGCAACCTGCCCACTGCTGCTGCTCCTTGCCACCTCGGCCCCCACATGGGAGACAAAGCCGTTAATCCGCTTACTCTTCTCACTACCCCAGCCTCTTTTAAAAACAATGCAGCAAGCCACCTATGCCCTGGAAGGCTTTCTGAACTCTTGCAAGATTCATTCCTCTTGTCAAGAGTTCAGCCATCATTTTGGCTGCTCTGACAATCCTGCAGTTTTCCTGTGGTTTCTTAGGCGACCAAAAGGAAACTTGTGAGAGTTCAGCAAACGCAAGGATTTTCTGTTCCGACTCCTAGGAGGAGGCAGACATTGCGGGGCAGCAAGGATATAGTAGAGGCAGATTCAGGCAGCAAAATATCCTGAGCTGGCAACAGGGTGGTTTGTTGTGCTGTGATGTAAGGAGAAGAAACTATGCTCTGATGAACTAAGATGGGGAGCATCATGGTGAAGTGGTAGAGCAGCATGCAGAAGGTCCCAGGTTCAACCTTGGGAAACTCCAGTTAAAAGGCTCAGATAGTATATATTATGAAAGACCCTGGAGATCCGCTGCTGGACAGAGCAACCTTCACAGAACAATGACCTGACTCAGTATAAGCCAGCTTCATGTACATGTTCATGAAGGGACTGTTAGTTAGAGAACAACCATCGTTGTTTTAATGGCCATAGTCTTGCAGAGTGTAAGAACAATCAAGAATCTTGGTACCCAGCTCTGCAAAACACCCTACAGACTGTAAATTGCAGAAAGTCTCAGAACAACCAGCAAATTCCACAGAACAATCAGCACAGTCAACAACCATCTTCCTTATCTTCAAACCCCTTCCAACCCTCCCAGCAATTAACATGGAACAATGGTCACATTCAACAGCCAGTTTCCTTATCACTACCCTTCCAGGAAGCCCCACCAAACAATGGGCACATCCACAAACCAATTGCCCTTTCATCACACCCCCTCCAGCCTAGAAATAGCAGCTCTCCAGCAGCCCTGGCCCCACTCAATGCACAGCAGCCAAGAAGGTCTGAGCGCCTGCTCCGGCTGCATTGCCACTGAGGATGTTCTCCGCAGCTGAGAACGAAACGTCTGGAAGGAAAACTTTCTCCAGTAGAACACGGCACTTGATCCCGAAAGATTCTACAAACCCTAATCAAGAAAGAGATGCAATGAGAAGAGATGCAAGGGTATGTGCATCTTCCTACGGTGAAGGTTTATAACTCTGCCCCTTCACACCTTGACCAGAAAGTGTGGAATAAGGAAGCATGACTTTCTCATGCTTCCTGTTTCTGCACTTCCATATAACACACGCGACCACCGCCTCACTGACCTTTCTGGGACTTAAATATTTAATTAAGCCCAGTTCGTTACAACGGGACTTACGCTTGGTTCATACATGCACCGCTTCAGTTCTCTGTATTTGTGACTGGCGGATAAATGTGCGAGCTGCAATGAAAAGCGTCGCATCTCAGGTGATTGTGGTACAATTTGGATGCTCTGTCAACGGTGTTGTGATGGCCCATTCACACTTCGAATGCTGCACTAGACAAGTGGTTCGTTTTCGCATGTAAAAGAGGACATAGCGTTCGTAATTTTCTCTGGCTGGTCCGTTGGCAACACCGTGCCGTGCTCTGCCAGACTGTGGCCTGAATGTACTGAGATACTCAAAAAAGATTTTTGTTAAAACTTGATCTATTAATGTATAGGGCTGGATTCAAAGCAGTCCCAGTAGTGTAAAACTAGTGGACTTTCCTGCCCGCCCACTCCGGCTGAAGTCTGCAAACAGGGCTGGCCCTGCTGCTAGGCAAACTAGGTGATTGCCTAGGGTGCTGGCCTTTGGGGTGCTGAATTGGGCACCCCCATGTGACTCGGTAAAGTTATCGGTGTGTGTGTGGGGGGGCAGAAGTTAGCTTTGCCTAGTGTGCCAGACAGTCTTGTCCGCAAAGCCTCTCAAAATTCTGTCCTGGGAGGGGTCAAGGAACCCTCAGGAACAGCATGAGGAGGCAAAGTGAGGGTTTGCTGTGGAGGGGTAAAATCAGCAAAATTGCCCTCTTTTTGTCTGCCACTGGAGGCGCTGTTCCACTAGTGTGACTGCTATTATGTCAATGGAATGACACCTTTGGATCCATCCAACCCATCAACTAAATTGCTTCATACAGTTACATAAAATGTGTCTTCTTGGAGCACTGAGGCCATTTAAACCTCCTCAGCTGCATTCAGAGGCGTGCATTTGCCTGCTGCAATAAATTGCTTAAGATCGCACAGCAGCATGGGGAAACGTAGGCCTCGCAGGACAGTGTCTTTCGATATGAAATGTTCAAGCTTGATCAACATTACTGATACAACTGCAATTTAATTAAGATTAAGAGAAATGTGACTAATTATTTTTTAATTACAGATATAGTTCATTAATTCATGCCGCATCACAGAACCATGTAAAACTATACAACAAGAAAAACAGCTTTTTCATTTTTTTCCCCCCATGAAGGCATCTTAGCATGGCGGGTTTTTTCCTATAAAGGATTTACAATTTTTGCAATCAAGAAAATTCTTGGAAGCGTAATTGTAACGTATATGCAGAGGTAAACTGCTAGAGTGGACATCTGAAAATTAATTTACTTAAATGTGCAAAATAACTCTTCATTTCGAACTATTTGTCTCGATCCAGAGAATATCTGGCACACCACAGCAGTGGGGTGCTCAAAGATCTGCCCATTCTGCTCACATCCTATTTGTCAGTGGTGATCAGGCAGCAATAGGCTTCCCAATCCCCAGGTCCCAGCGGGGGATCCCCCGTTTTTACAGGCTTCTCCCCACCCCCAGCCAGCTGGCCGGCGGGGGAAGCCCCACCCCCCACAGTCACCATGTAGTTTTAGAGCTCCTGCAGGTCCGTTTTTAAAATATGTGCTTTTAAGGCTGAGCAGGAAGCAGGAAGGGCTTCGGAGAACGGCCCCCCTCTTTGTTTTGCTTTCGTTTTCAGATCAAAACGAACAAGAACCAGTAAGTATTTGTGTGTGAGAGAGAGGGAGGGGGCAGGGGATCCCCTGGTTTGAAGGCCCTCTCCCCGCTTTAGAAAGTGTGTGTGGGGGGGGGGGAGGGAAATGTCTACTGGGCACTCTATTATTCCCTATGGAGAACTATTCCCATAGGGAATAATGGGGAATTGATCCGCGGGTATCGGGGGCTCTGGGGGGGGCTATGTTTTGAGGTAGAGGCACCAAATTTTTAGTATAGCATCTAGTGCCTCTCCCCAAAATACCCCCCCAAGTTTCAAAACGACTGGACCAGGGGGTCCAATTCTATGAGCCCCAAAAATGATGCCCCTATCCTTCATTATTTCCTATTAGGCCCCTGAGCAAACTGGCTGTCATCTGCTTCATTCTCCCCCTCTCTAACTTCCTTCTGCATAACAGCTTGCTTTGCAAGGCTTGCTAAAACACACAGGAGCTACAGAGCAAAACTTCTGTTTTCACCATTGGCTGAGGGAGGGGGAGAGGCAGAGCTTGCTTTGCCAGGCTCTCTCAATCACACAGCAGAATTACTGAGCCAAGCCTCTCTTCCTTCCATTGGCTGAGGCTCCTACCCCTGGGGAAGGAAGGAAAGAGCCAGAGCTTCCTTTGCCCAGTTCCCTGAATCCCATGGGAGAGATACAAAGAAAGCACCTTTAAGGCTAACGAGCGCTAATGTTTCAAGCATTTTTTTATTTTTAAAAAAATCCTTAATTGTGTTTGTGTCCTTTATAAAGTCTATATCTCTGCCACCTAATCTTAAATAGGTACACACATGGCCTGGCTAGACATGGCCTGGCCTGACAAGGTCTCATTTATGTCAGATCTGGCCCTCATAACAGAGAAGTTCAACATACCTGGCTTAAACAGCCTACTTCCAGCCATCAAAAACGTCATAATCTCTGTGGGATGTTCTGCTCTGAACCTGCAAAGTTTTCCTTTGAGGAGGGGGCAGAATCGGGAGCTGACTTCTAGCTGATTGCAGAAAGCAGTTGGAGGTCAGGTTCTTCTGATCTCCCAGCCTGGAAAATTTGCTGAGGTCCAGACTTGTGGAGCTGCAGTAAATTTAGCCAGAAGGGAGGAAGTGTGTGAACAGAAGTCCAGGTGATTCCCCTGTTGTCTCCCTCCAAGCTGTTACTTTAGGCTGCAGAGGAAAGGAGAAAAACAATTTCTTTCTCCTCTCCCTTTTACAATGGGGAGATCAAAAGCATTGCTTCTGTCCACATTCAACTGGGAGGAGTGGGAGAAATGATCTTCCCTCTTTTGCAATGGGAAGATCAAAAGCTTTGCTCCACCCAATTTGGCAAGGAGAGAGGAAACATTTCTTTCTCCCTTTTGTAGTGGAGAGATCACAAGCCAATCTTCAACTCTGTTGATAGCTATCGTGGATGGGGAATCAGAACTCGACTCCCAGCTGATCCTCAATCAGGCATGAGCCAGCTACTGATCAACAGACAGTCGCAAACTTCTTCAGCAGCTGTTCCAGTTGCTCAATGCAAAATATATCCTTGACTGGCTCACAGTTTGAGCATGATTCTCATAGGGTATGTTTGACTGCCAAACAATATTCACTGCAGAATTCCTGTCATCCCAAATCTTAACTAAGCTTGCCAGTGGCAGAAACAATGCCATCAGAGGGAAAAACAATATTTGCTGACTCCCCTTTCCCACTGCAGACCTCCTGCTTTGCTCCCCACACTGTTCTGTGGGGAGGTAGTCTGTTGATGATGATGATGATGATATTGGATTTATATCCCGCCCTCCATTCCGAAGAGTCTCAGAGCGGCTCACAATCTCCTTTCCCTTCCTCCCCCACAACAGACACCCTGTGAGGTGGGTGGGGCTGGAGAGGGCTCTCACAGCAGCTGCCCTTTCAAGGACAACCTCTGCCAAAGCTATGGCTGACCCAAGGCCATGCCAGCAGGTGCAAGTGGAGGAGTGGGGAATCAAACCCGGTTCTCCCAGATTAGAGTCTGCACACTTAACCACTACACCAAACTGGCTGTTTGACAAACTGTTGACCACCCCCCCCCCCCAGGCACAATTGCAGGTGGCACAGCAGACTGCAGCTCTAAAGGCAGAGCAAAGTTCACTCACGCAACCTCTACTTGCACTAGATAGAATCCACCCCACGATGTCTAATTAGTATCATGAGCAAGAAAACAGCCCACAGCGATACCAGCTAACATTTGCAAAACACATTCTCAGCGATATTTAGAGACGGACGGGAAGGCACATCTATATCTGATCTGCATCAGGATGGCCAAGGATTGCATTGCACTGATAATAAGTTATTAATATTTTTGACTCACCCAGCACCATAGCTACATACAATTTACAAAACTTCATATGCAAATAAGACTTACCCTATCCTTAAAGTGCATACAAATAGCCATAACATGCTCATGTGCAGAATGTATGCCCACCGAGGTCCACGGCAGTCAACATTCAGCACCAATACTCAAGAGCTGGACCTCTGGATCTCACTTGTATACAGCACCACCCAGGGAGGATTTGCAGATGCAAAAGAGCTATTCCACACACACTATTATGCTATCATAGCAACCAGGGCTTTTTTTGAGCAGGAACACAGTTTCGGCTGGCGTGGCATCAGGGAGTGTGGCCTAATATGCAAATAGGCAAAACAATGGTGTTGTCAGGGGGTGTGGCCTAATATGCAAACGAGTCCCTACTGGGCTTTTTCTACAAAAAAAAGCCCCGATAGCAACTATATTGGAACATTAATTTAAAAGGACAGGAACCCAAATGCAAGTAATGTTTTGTGTTTTTAAATGGTGATGAACAATGTTTGAAAGTGTTACCGTCTCTTTAAATAGAGCTTTTATAAAATTCCTCTGTTCTTTTGTTCTTTTACACAAAAGCAAATTTTCCAAAGCAAAATCGTTTACAGGTTGCGATGCCTGACCAGAGCGAACCTCTGACTCAGAAACTGCATGGTTGTAGTTGTGATTACATCCATGAGAACTCCTGTGAGGCAACATCATAAAGTACTGTTCATATCTGCTCGATTCAGAGTCACTCACATGAAACTGACTCACATGAAACTGCATGTGGAATTCCACTACCTGTGTCCATCCTATTTTGCACAGAAGAATCTCCTGCAATCTATGCAAGTGAATGAAGGAGAAAGTATATGAAGGTGATTATGTGCATCTAGGGGATTAGGGTGTTCTTTAGATGACTAATAACAACCACTAGTAGCCTCACTAGTAGCCAACCACTAGTAGCAACTGAAAAACAAGGACATATATCAAGCCATTTTTCAGATCAAGCCTTCAATATCTGTAGACTAGAGTGGGTGAAATCCTATCTCAGTTGAAGTAAATGGTCAAACACCCACAGATTCCCATCTTTTCTCTGTTTACAATACTCTTGAGCATGTTGCTTTATCAACCAGTGGTCCAATCTTTCCCCCTTATTATTTATTTAAGCATTTCAGAATTTTTTGTGGGGTGGTGGTGGTGGAGGAAATCAGGAACAATTTTCTGCAAATTTTTGCATGGTACATACACAGTATATTTTTAATCCCACAATTTGGCATGTGTCCAAGATGATACATAGCCTCCATACATAAGAAGGTACTGCTTAGCGATGCTAAAGTGCATTAGTAAACTGTATGTTTGCAGAGCAACAAAAGACTGAGAGCCATAGCTTTGTTCCTAAAGGAAAAGTCATGGCACAATCCAGCAGTAGAAAGGTATGCAAACAACCCTCAATGGGTCTACTCAGACTCCTACTCAAGTCTAATCACAGTGGGGTTTAATCTCTAGGAACTGTCCATAGGATTGCACTGCAAATCCCACTGAAAGTAATGGGTCACAACTAAATAAATTCCTTTGACTTTAGTGGACTGTTTGGCTGGAGTTTGGTGGTGTATATCAATGGACTTCCTCTAATATGTAACCTACCACACTGCATGAGGGGAGATAGTAGCCACAGTGTATATTACACATTGATCCTAGTCCAGTTGATTCCTTAATGGTATGAACAACTATACTATATGCACTGTTCTGCATTGGCTGCTGACAGAGAGAAGGGAGCAGGGGCAGGAAACTCCCAATACAGGGAACACCAAATTATGGAAGGGGTGGAGAAGATAAAAAGGAGAACTGGAGTGTGCACATAATATTGAACATTGTCTTGTGCATCTCCTGGGCAAACTGTCAACTGCCATTTTAAAAATTCAGTGCGAACAAGCCCTTGGTTCCAGTGTTCCCTCTAAACTGAATTAGTACGATCCAGCTCAACTGGGTTTTTTTAGTCTCCAGCTCACACATTTTTGTCTTGGCTCAGGAAAGATGGTCCCAAGAGCAAGCTAATTTATGCAGTAGCCAAATCGCTTGTTCAGAGTTTTCATGCCAGTTGCTCACAAAGTAGCATTTTTGCTCACAAGACTCCGCTGCTTTGAGGGAGCGTTGGTCACAAAATAATTTTTGCTGGATTATGTCGAACTTCATTTCCCCCCCTCCCCAGGGATGTTGCTATATTTGGATTAAAAAAAAAAAACTAAACAGACAGAGGATTGTCCTGTATTTCACCTTTCTTGAAAACAAGAATGCCTAAAAGCACAATTGGGAAAGTGGTGCTGGTGAAGATCCTCCATCCCTTTTTCTGGAGAAGAGCTGGATCTCTTAGGGGAGCTCCATGCAGCAGTAAAATGAATGAAGGATGCTCCACATTGGGGCTTCCGGGCCTTGCGCCCTAGGCTCATAAGGTTACAAATAAACCTTGGGCACATCAACGAATAGATGTTCGCTGTAGATGTTACAAAAGACATATATCATTTGCACAATAAAACTATAAGTGGCTAGGCTGTTCTGCTCAAATGCTCGACTCCAACGAACATGCCGTCTGTTTCTTACCAAGACGTAAGTACTAAGCTACAATAAATTATACATTACAGAACAATTCAATGGTTTTTTTTGTACAGTAATCACTTCTACATTTAAAAAGCCACCGTTGTCTTCAAACAGGTGTGAAAATTTAGTACTCTAAGCATGAAGATTCCAAAGTGTATTTTCCACAGACAAAATGGAGAGCTTTGAGTCAGGGACCTCAGCTTCCTATCGTTTGACAGGTCGGCTGCCATTTTTTTTTTGTTTTTTAATCTAAGTATTTTCTATCAAAAGACTATTTGATTTGTTTTCACTTTCAAATTTTACTTTTTACATGAACTGTTCTTTTTTTGTGTGCGCGCAATGGCATAGCCGGTATAACTTGAAAGAAAGAAAAAAATCAAAACATGAACCGTAGTCCTATTTGCTTAAATCCGCTGCTAAGAAGAAAAAAAAAAAGGAAATCCAATTAAAACAGAGTGCATTTAAATAAAGGGATTTAGTCCTTAAAAATAATTTAAACAGGTACCGTTTCCATGACAGGTGATTTGATACACTCTTCGTGCAGTCTGCTCTTTTCTGAAAGGCTTAGAGAATTTTCAGCAGGATGATCTGGCAGGTGGCTGCCACCATTCAATGTGGAAACAAATCCATCTTGAGAGGGGCCTTTTAAATATGAGGGAAAGTCCACTTGCGTGTGTCTTGGCCTATGATCCGAATATAAACTGCTACATGGAACAGCATTATCGCTTTCTGATGAAGAGCAGCAAACTATGACGGAGGGACTTGAAGACGGATACAGGGAGCTCCCGTAACTTTCCTCTGATTGCCGTGAATAGTCAATAAACTGTTCCGAAGCTGTATTATAAGGCACCAGAGCAAGATTCCCATTCTTGACAGTGTCTCTTTCAGAATAAGTCTCATGAATCTGGTTAGGAGTGCCAGGGCCATGGTTCTCTATTTGGTAATAAAGCGCTGAAGAGCTGGTGTAGTAGGAGGAAGCCTTTGAATGGTTTTCGTGCATGGCAGCGCTGTCAGAATAGCAAAGGACAGAAGGCAAAGCTTGTACCATGTCTGCATGGGCACCCAACCCTTCCACAAATTCATCGACTTTGCCTTCTTCATCATCCTCATCATCGTCCTCTTCCTCCTCATCTTCATCTGTTTCACTAGGCGCTAAACTCTGGGTGCTGGAATCTGTAACCCCACTGCAGAAGCTACTTGCATCTTCCTCTTCCTCCTCCTCCTCCTCTTCCTCCTCCTCCCCTGGGCAGTCCAACTCATCTGCTGTCTGTAAATGCATCACTGCAGTCCGAGGTTCTGTTTCGAGCTCAAAGTTGTCCGGGACCGAATATTCGAGCGGGTGGGGTGAAGGGCCCATTGAACTACCGTGAGCACTTATGTCGCCATGACAACCATTCAGTGCAGGGACTTGCTGCTCTCGGTTTTTCTCTAATTCAAGTTTCATTATAGTGTGCAAAAAGTGAGTCCGAACACGGATGGGGTTAAATTCAATTCTACCTGCTGTGTTGCTACACCCTTCTTTAGTGCAACCACAAGGGAAAGACATACGATCCACCTTTGAAAAAAGAGACCATGGATTAATCACACGTCTTAGGAAGCAACGAACAAATCAAGTGACAGAAACCTAACATGTTAGAAATGCACTGCGAAACAAGGGACATGCAAGTCAACACACACTTGGATAAAACTATTCCAGAGAATGCTTGGGGAGCCTCAAAGCCATTAACTACAGTACAGACACCAAAAACCGGTTCAGGTTTAACACAGCTTCTTGCTTAACTGTAGTAAAACAACCAGACTATGAGACCATGCTGTTTCTTCTCCTATCCCCCTTCTTTCTGGAAAAATGAATCTTCCCCACTGGACCTAAGTATTGTTATCTCTTACCATGGCATTGTTGTGACCAGTGGTTAAGGGTATTTAACCTGAGAGCTGAAATGTAATTATCTGTTAACTGCAGAGCCCAGTAACCCTTAAGCATTTTAAACTATGATTAGGCCCCCTGGACAGAATCTGTGCTCCATGGAAGAGACTGGGGAAGTGGGCAGGTGATCTAGTAGCCTGGTTACAATGTCTTAAATCAGTGCCATTGTCACCTTTGCACCAATGGTTTCTAATTTTACCTTTTACACTAGGAACACCACTTAGTCAACACTGCACTGCATGTTTGAGCCCTCTCACATTCTGGACACAAATACACAAGGTCCAAGCCTGGGTATTTTAAAGCGAACATGTATGTGTGTCCTTCACAACCAACTCAGAAGGGGGTCTAATTGGTTCTCTCGATTCCGAGCTCCATTACAAAATGAAGCTGGAGCAGTTATGCTACCTCATTCCAAGTGGGCTTGCTTCCAACAACATACTTTGTTTATAAGGAGATGACAAAGGGCCAGACTAGATATGGATTTTGTCATGGGTTTTCCTGATGTCAGCTGCCCCTCTCATAGATAACTCCATGAAAAGTGCCACAAGGCCCTGATTCTGTGGTGTGGAGGTAGGAAAGGCTTTTGCCTCCTGAAGCACCATTTCCAAACCCGACACTGCACTGGGGGGCGCTATTTGCCCTGTTTGAGAGCCGGTTTGGTGTAGTGGTTAAGTGCACAGACTCTTATCTGGGAGAACCAGGTTTGATTCCCCACTCCTCCACTTGCGTCTGCTGGAATGGCCTTGGGTCAGCCATAGCTCTCTTATCTGGGAGAACTGGGTTTGATTCCCCACTCCTCCATTTGCGGCTGCTGGAATGGCCTTGGGTCAGCCATAGCTCTTTGTCCTTCAAAGGGCAGCTTCTGTGAGAGCTCTCTCAGCCCCACCTACCTCACAGGGTGTTTGTTGTGAGGGAGGAAGGTAAAGGAGATTTGTAAGGTGCTCTGAGACTCAGAGTAAAGGACGGGATATAAATCCAGCATCATCATCATCTTCTGTTGGCCAGCTGCTTCTGTGACAAATCTCATGTGTAGTCTGGACCTAAGTCATGGTAAATTGATAAGTATTTTTTCTCATTACAAGCACAACATCCCTGGACTCCTCTTTCTCTTGGGGAATTGGGAGTAAATATCTGCTTTTGTAATACTTGGATGAGTCTGTGGATGTGTGTGAGTATTTAAACAAATACTGCAAGTAACACTTCCAGCACCCCCTCCCCCCAAAAAACCCTATACCATAATTCAGCTCCCACCTGGCATTTTATGCCAGCAAGACTGCAAGTACAGGTTTCTGGGTCACAGAAGACTCGGCAGTCACAACCGCAATCTTCCCTTGAAAGGCGGATGGCTCGCAGCTCATGTTTTTCTTCCACATCAATCTTCTTGACACCTGAGGCTCGCAAGAGTGCCCTCCGCTTTTTCGTGGGCAGAGGCTGGAGGAAGAAATACTCGTCCACTTCTGTGTTGTCAAGGTCTATATCGTCATCAGAAATGTCATCCAGGGTCAAAGTGTTGGCTTCCTCCGATTCCACGGTGCCATTTTTAGTCATCTGTAACACATAGAGCAATTACAGAGGCGCCAACGATTTATTGAGAAGGAGAGGCATTTCATTGACTTTTTTAAAACCAGAAAACAAACTCTAGAGGGGGGGTTTAAAACCAGAAAGCAAAATCTAGAGGCATCGTCTGAGGTTCTGTAAAAGTTTATGGCTAGTCACAAAATCCAAGCAAAGATGCAAAGGGGTTGGGGTTTAATTGGGTAATCGTTGCTGTTACTAAATTTCCCCCCAAAAAGGTCATGGAAATAAAAGTAAAGCATCGGGAGTCCTGCTTTTCAGTTACAGCTAGAGGGCAAAGCCAAGCATAAATCGCCTTATGCCTCAAGCTCTTCCCAATCACCCCAGCACTGCAATGGAGACCACATTTCCAATTATTAAACGTTGCAAAGGGGCGGGGCGGGGCAAGGATTCACCAAAAATACATCTCCCTTTTTTAATAGGCAATGCCAATGTCTGGATCTATATGCTCTTGTGTGACGGTAGCTGCAATTATGCCTGAGGTCATGACAACGACTCAGAAATCTGTTTGGAGCAATGGTAACAACGTCGCACTGGGTACTACGAAGCCAGCGACATACTGGGGGGGAAATACTACCATGCTTCTGTTGCATCAAGTTTTTTAGATGCAACGAGTGATCCAAAGAAATACAATATGGTATCAGCTGGAGGCATTAGAATGTGGAGGTAATAACAGGCCGTGACGATTATGGCCACTTGTTTGTTCAATATGTTTATGCTTATAACAGAAGAGTAAAACTATGTTAATATATTAGCAATGCTTCCTTTTAACTATGAGCAATTTTTGGTCTCTGAATTTTTGGGGAAGGAGAGCTGGATAAGACCCAAATCCATGTAGACCAGAATTTTTTTTTCAATCAGAGGCCAACCAGGTGGGTCTGAAAGCTCATAAGCTATGTATAGAAGATGAAGACGATATTGGATTTATATCCCGCCCTCCACTCTGAAGAGTCTCAGAGCAGCTCACAATCTCCTTTCCCTTCCTCCCCCACAACAGACACCCTGTGAGGTGGGTGGGGCTGGAGAGGGCTCTCACAGCAGCTGCCCTTTCAAGGACAACTTCTGCCAGAGCTACGGCTAACTCAAGGCCATTCCAGCAGCTGCAAGTGGAGGAGTGGGGAATCAAACCCGGTTCTCCCAGATAAGAGTCTGCCCTTTCAAGGACAACCTCTGCCAGAGCTATGGCTGACCCAAGGCCATTCTAGGAGGTGCAAGTGGAGGAGTGGGGAATCAAACCCGGTTCTCTCAGATAAGAGTCTGCCCTTTCAAGGACAACCTCTGCCAGAGCTATGGCTGACCCAAGGCCATTCTAGCAGGTGCAAGTGGAGGAGTGGGGAATCAAACCCGGTTCTCCCAGATAAGAGCCCGCACACTTAACCACTACACCAAACTGGCTCTCTCTTTTACTATGTATGAAAATAATGGCCATTTTACTTTCATTTAATCTAAGCAACTGCTATTCGGACTTCTGAACATGAGATCAGCGCCACCTTTAGCCATATTACAGGTTGACCTACCCCGCACAGATGTCTCTAACGCTCTGCCAAAACCAACCCAACTATTGGCCATCATCGCTTCTTGTAGCAATTAATATTATAAGTTAACTTGAGTGTTGTCAGAAGAAATAATTCAAACACCTGTCCGAGGAGAGGCTGTGGCTCAGTGGTACAGTATCTGCTTTGCATGCAGAAGGTTTCAGGTTCAGTCCTTAACATCGCCACTAAAACAAAGGATCAGAAAGCCGGCAATGTGGAAGACCTCCACCTGAGATCCTGTAGGGCTGATGGAAGTCAGAGATAAGACCAAAGGTCTTGACTTGGTAGGAGGCAGCTTGCTCTTTGTCTGTCTTGAATCCACTGCAAATCAACTTAGGTTATGTTCTAGTATTATAGGAGAAGGAGAAAAAAAAATATATTCTTCCTAGCCACAATCTCCGTACCATTGATCTGTACCATACCCTATTGGTTTCTATTTTCTAAACCACAGAGCTGAGTACACTTCCGTCTTTCTTTAAAAAGATGTTTCAGCCTTTCCCATAAAGAAAAATCTAAAGTGTTAGGGACTTCTGTGATGTTTGAAACATATATCAGTTCATAGGAAGATGCACTGCTCCCGGTCTGAGGAGAACCGCTGCATCTTTCTGTAAAAAGAAGCATGAATTCCCATTATGACGCTACAAAGAAGCATAAAACCGGGATACATGAGCCATCCTTTTATTCAGGTTCAAAAGCTGAAGCCACTCTTTGAGAAAACGTCCTCCTTGCATAAAGGGTATGTCCCTCTGTCTTATTTTGTACATTTTGTGCTGCTCACTCTGATCTTATATTTTTAGACGGGGGGAAGCGACGGCTTGTCCTTTTTGTGCTCTTGAAGTACCTGCTTTCAGAACAAACTGGATCAGATGAATGACTGAACGCAAATGAAGAGGTAGACAAAAGCTAGATATAAGTTTCATGACGGACTCGGAGAAGTCTCTAACCAAATCCTCCAACAGTTAGCCACTGAATGGAATGGATTCATGACTCAATCTCCAGTTTTACCAACACGATGGCTAATTTGTTTTATGGTATCTACTCTCAGCATTTCAAGGTCCCTGTGAGATCTGAATTGTGTTAACACAGGGGTCTTAAACATGCGGCCCAGGGGCCAAATCAGGCCCTTGGAGGGCTCCTATCAGGCCCAAAGCAACTGGCTGTCATCTGCTTCCTTCTCCCTCTCTCTTGCTTCCTTCTGCATAATAGCTTGCTTTGCAAGGCTTGCTCAATCGCACAGGAGTTACAGAGCAAAGCCTCTATATTCTCTATTGGCTGAGGCTCCTCCCTTGGGGAAGAAGGGGGAGGCAGAGCTTGCTTTTCCAGGCTCTCTCAATCACACAGCAGAGCTACTAAGCCAAGCCTCTCTTCCTTCTACTGGCTGAGGCTCCTCTCCCTCCTGGTCCCCTGGGGAAGGAAGGAAAGAGCCGGAGCTTCCTTGGCCCAGTTCCCTGGATCCCATGGGAGAAATACAGAAAAGCACCTTTAAGACCAACAAGTGCTAACGTTTTAAGCATATTTTAAGGGTTTTTTTAATTTAAAAAATGTGTTTGTGTCTTTTATAAGCTTTATAGCTCTGCTACCTAATTTTAAATAGGTACACACATGGCCTGGCTGGACATGGCCTGGCCCAACAAGGTCTCATTTATGTCAGCTTCAGCCCTCATAACAGTTTGACACCCCTGTGTTAACGGATGGGGAAATGTGCTAATTTTGGTTAATACATTTCCATCCGCTGCATATTTGTAATTTGTATTCAGCCTTGTGCATTCTGGAGAGTGAGGTTATTGATTAACATAACCTATTGGATGCCGCAGTTCCCTTTTTGGTGCTAAAGAGCCAGGGGCTCGCTCAAGCAACTCAGACAGCTTGGGTGTGTCATAGCATTGCTGTGACTGGTGCTCTTTTTTCCTAAAATGTCATGCCTTGGGATACCAGTAGGGGGACCTCCTGAACAGTTTGTAGCAGAGAGGGAACTGCACCTAACTCAGAAAAGCTCACTTCTCTCACCAGCTAGTTTTGCACCTAAAGATAACAATGAGGTGATCACAGGTGTAAAATGCAATCCACTATGCTCCTGTTGCAGGATTGGTTCCAAAAAGCAAAAGTTTATGTGGGACAAATCTGTGTCTAGTTTCCATTTTGGATGTGATCAGTTTCAAAGCAACTTTATGAATGCTCTCAACCCAAGATAGCCAATCTTTAAGCCCCAGTTCTGAAAAAACTGGCAACGTCTACTCATGAAGATGTCAGGGAGACCCAGGTTTCTCAGATGGTCTCTACCCATGCATAGATTTTCCTGCACAGAAACAACAGGGAGGCTGCATCTAATTGATCCAAACAGGGCATGAAGCAGCCTAGGAACAGAGACGGATGGACATCTCCACAGCAGCACGAAGGGTTCTTGGAGCCCCACTCTGATGCCCACAGACTGAACTGTCTCCTGATCTACTTCTAGCAATACCAGATCTCGGGAAGGCAAGCCAGCACACCTTGCGATCCATCAAACTCAGTGGCCCTCCTGTGTTCTGTCAAGGTCTGTATATTGCTGCTTGCATGGGATTACGAAAGCAAACAGTGTATCATGCTCCTAACGAGCCCCAATCAGTTTGGTTTGTAAGGGGAAGGTTGTGCCAATCTCAAGAGTGGATGGGGAGGTGGGGTTGACAAGTGCAGAGTGAGCCGCAGAAAACAAATCTACACCATATCATTGTGGCACAGTGGCTAAAACTACAATCCCTAATATGACCCCTAATCTGGCTCCAGTCCATGTATTCCATGACCAAATTTTTGTTTAATGTGGGAATTGAATGGAATGGAAAGAAAACTGGAAGTATCAGATCTCTCCCCTACTAGCCGAATTACTCAGAGCAAAGCACTGAGTTCATCATGGACACAAGCAACACAAGTCATGAGCTCTTGGTATTAGGTCTCTTAGGTCTCTGGGCTTTAAAAGATCTCTTTCATGGCCACACAGGAAGCAAACTGGCCCTTCTCTTTAGAAACTGAAACCAAACAATGTGTCATCCTCAAAACACAGGAAGTCTTTGGGGGCAGGAAGTGTTTTAGAAGAGTCCAGAAGGCATTGCTTTTGCATCTGCAGGAAGTACATATTTGGAAGCAACTACCTCCATTGTAGGGATGGGGGATGCTGATCTTGAAACCTCCCAGCATTTTTAGGAACTTCTCAACAGTATGTGATTGGCCCTGCCCTCACGCAAGCCAATTTGTGATGGCAACCACCACCCTCTCTGAATATTCTCAGGGTGTCCACGTGCTCAAGAAGGTTGGGGGGAACCCTGAGCTAAAGCTCCATTATATGCCCTAGGGTTCCATGAGTTGCCATTTGTTCCTTGAAGGAAATGTGGGGAGCACACATGAAGAGCAATCTCTGCGGTATAAGAGTTCTTGGAGCGCCCCAAGGAATAGACCAACTCAGACAATGGCAGGTGAAGATAACCACTCATCGGCATGTGAAGATAACCAACTGTTGGAAGGGAAGAGTAAGGGAAAAAGGAAGAGTAAGAGAAAGGAAGAGTGGAGTCCATGCTACAGAATTGGAAGGGAAGAGTAAGGGAAAAGCCTGAGAAAGGAAGAGTGGGGTCCGTGCTACAGAATTTTTTTTTTTTTTGCAACTAGATTATCAGTATGTTTGGTACCATACAGAACAACTACCACTGGCTTTTATATTGTTATCAATAATTCAAAGAGACAGAGGCCATTAAGACTAGAAAAAACTCTCTTGCACGAAACAACCCAATCCTTGCACTGAATAATCTACACGGCAAGCACACCACTCTTAATTTCAGTGGGATAGGGAACTTCAGTGGGGTGGAAAAATTACCTTCCTATTGGTATGGTGGGAAGGAAGCCATCATCTTAAAAGAGCTCAGGTGGAAGCCCATTTAAAAAACCTGATGAGTTAATATGTGAAATGGGGAGGAAGCCAGCTTATTGGGGGAAAGCAACCATAACGGCGAGGTGATCTTGCCAAGGAAGAGAGGGCCAAATCCCGAGTGAATGTTTCACGCTCATGCAGTGGTACACAAAGAGGACACCTTTACCTTGAGTTTTAATGAGTTCAGTTTTTCCTCCCTTAGGTGCTCTCTTAACATCTCTCGATGAAGCCTTTCCTGTTCCATGGCAAACTCCCCGAGAGTGTACTGCCGTACGCTGTTGTGACGGGTAGACATACCCAGGGTGCTGCCTCCTTGGCTGGGGACGCTCGTGAATCCTTGCCTTCTTGCAAAGTAGTACACTGTGACGCAGTTGAAGTGGACATTTTTCGTCCTCTTTCGTTTCTCTCGCTTCAAGATCGAAGATGCTAGGAGGAAAACAGATTGCCGTTGAATAAAACCGGTCTCCCGCTGTTTCACAAATCCTTGTCATCTTTAAGCAGCGCTTATGGGACAAATTAAGTAAATCCTTATCACACAGTCCTCCTGGCTAAGCTATGCACTGCATGGTGAGAATCAGAGGTGGGGTGAGGGTAGTTTCTAATACAGAGCCCTCCGGGGGGCAAGGAAGTAAGTTGCTGTCATTTTCTGCCTTCTCCAATCATTTATATTTCATGTTGACTCTGGTGCCAGTTCTTTCTCTCTGACTCTCACACTAGCAAACACAGGGCTTTTTTTGTAGCAAGAACTCCTTTGCATATTAGGCTACACCTCCCTGATGTAGCCAATCCTCCAAAAGCTTACAGGGCTCTTCTTATAGGGCCTATTGTAAGCTCTTGGAGGACTGGCTACATCAGGGGTGTGTGGCCTAATATGCAAAGGAATTCCTGCAACAAAAAAAGCCCTGAGCATACATATTTAACTCATCACAGAGGGCTAGGTCCCTCATCTACAGAGCATCCTTATCACTATTTATTATTACTGTTACTACTAACATCAACATATACACAGGCTCTTTTACAGCTATCTGCTGGTAAAGGAACATGAAACAAGATAATCATTCAGGAACATGGATTCAGGAACATAGAATAAGAGGATCATTCAGAACACAGAACAAGAGAATCTAGCTTGAACATCATATGAGTTACCAAAAAAACAACAACAGGTATCATAAATCTATGTTGTTTAAAATATGCAGACAAGAGGAGATAGAAAACAACTACAGAAAATCAGTCCCAGGGATTAATTTGTGACAAAGTTTAAGCGAGTCTAAACCCAGAGATTCTTTTCAGTGTCAGAGTTCAACTTTGGAACATGTAGAGTAATAACAAAGGTGTGTGGGGGGAGGGGGGGAACCCAACATAAGGCAGATTGTTTCAGATTTTTAATGGAACAAGATAAACATTCTCCGGACACTGGGGGAAGAGCTTCAAAAAGTATGGGGGAAGGGCAATTTCCAGCAAGGCTCAAGTTTTAGCACCATAACTTCAGAATTTAAATCCAGTAATGATCCAATTATATCACCCCTCCCAAATTACTTAATGGAAAATTACTGGTTTTTTGTTCATAGGCCTAGATTGAATAATTAAGCTTATGCCAGATTTAAGCAAGGCAACTTAACTTCCCATCTAGAATCTAATGGGCATCTTTAACCCATGTTTTCCCTCTTCAGATATCATATAATGTCTTTCAGAGCATTAAATTGAGTGGGGCTAATTTCATGGTGAACTAGATAAACAGTAAGGGGTCTTTTATTCCTTCCCAGTTAGAGGCCTGCCACACAGTGATGCTATTTAAGCAACCAAAATGCAGAGTCCATGTCTATCTTCTTTTGTGCATCCCTTCACCTACTCAACTGAACAACTGTTACATCAGAATTAAATTAGCCAACCAGAGAGGAAGCTTTTCCTCTACTGCCATCTTATAATGGAGGCTGAGTCCCTTCATGAATGATTTGAATACCATTCTAGGCCAGTATATGGAGCAGAGGTCCATCAGTGGCTATTAGCCACAGTGTGTGTGTGTGTATAATTTTTTTTTGGCCACTGTGTGACACAGAGTGTTGGACTGGATGGGCCATAGGCCTGATCCAACATGGCTTCTCTTATGTTCTTATGTTCTTAGTAGTTCTCAACCTTTCATATTCTATTTCTTATCAATCACTTTGTCAAAGAACTTGGGTTCTACCATGCCAGAAACAAAGAGCTCACTTCTTCCAAGACACATATATACTTACAGACACTCTGTTATTATATTTATCGTTTACAGCTCCAGATTACGTTTTAACGACACAACCCACACAGATTACGACACAACCCACCCCCCCCTGCGATGGTATTATAGGGAATACATTTTATGGATATGACTACCTCAAGGGATTGAAGGAGAATGAAATCTTAGTAATTGTCAGGGCCTTTATGTCGAAAAAGCCCATCAGGAACTCATTTGTATATTAGGTCACACCCCTGACATCACCATTGTTTCACCATATTAAGCCACACCCCCTGACACTAAAGCCAGCTGGAATGGCATTCCTGCTTTAAAAAAGCCCTGGTAATTGTTATGAAAACCCTGCATGCATGTCATCAAGACTACTTCTGTGTCCCACCAGTGATTCACATACCACAGTTTGAGACTCATTGTTCTGGGGAGCATGTATTAGTTCTGAATCAGAACCACAGATTTTAATGCTGTCTTCAGTTTCTGAATTAAATACTTTATAGCAATCCAGAGAGGCCTCCGACTGGAATTCAAAAGTGCTTTTCTTTCCCCACACAGGAGCACATGGCTGTTAACCTGCAGAGTCAAATAAGAGCCACACAGAAGCGCCTTGACTCCTGAAGACATGACAGCAGTCTGTCTGATTTACTGGAAGACACCAGTAGGAGACGGGGGAGAACTAGATGATGAGTTATAGCAGTGCAATTTAGGTGTGACAGTTGCGCAGGTATGATGGGAGGAAGGGAGCAGTCAGAAGGGAAGCACTGAAACGATCGTAAAAGGCACTGACAGCCTTTGTAACACGGAGCCGTATATTTTAACAGCAATAAGGCACAATGGGACGAGTCAAGCTGGTTAAAAAATGGGGTCTGTCTCGGACAATTAGAGCCATTGGGCCTTCAGCCTCCTTTCTCCCGCCACACCTCCATGGAGAGCAATACCAAGGGTTTTAATCTTAAGGCTACAGATGTGCTTCAGCCCATTTCACTGTGAGGTGAAGGCTTTGCAGGCAGAATTGGAACAGAGTCACTCGGTAACAACATTCATAGAGTGAATAATGCATACCAACAGGGCAGCTGCTGTCAAGCTGCATTCTAAGGAGCTCAGGGATTCCCTCAGAAACTTGTTACGAATGCCTCAATGGTCAGCAGTGGCAGAAGAATGCTCCCGGAAACGGTATGCCCATCACTTTTGCATGGCAGCTTTGGGGTTATTTTAGGATATGAGTGCACACAGGCTCACAATGAAGCCCAACAAGCCCAGGAAAGGTCCCATGAGAGCCATCTGCACTGGAATTCTCTGGCAGATATTCAGAGGTCTTTGGCGTGAAAATTGGTGTGAGAATGGGTTCAACGAATATTTGAGGACTGCAGAAGATGGAACCGACCACAAATGTTCCCTTCTAATCCTGCTTCCAAGTGCTATAGGTCACCCACTCCGCAGTCATCCTGCATCTCGAGCAACCCCCTATTCAGCATCCAAATTCTACTCCAAACAAGAACCTACAGGGCCTTTCATTGGAGGTTGTCTACAGCACCATGTTGGCTTTGCCGCAGCCACAGCCACATATGTTGTACAACAAAGCTACAACTGGGTAATGAAAGTGAGCAGAGTGAAAACCGCTAATTTAATCTACTGCCGGGCGTGTGGTACTGCTGAATGCAATGGCAATTTAAGGCAATACATCTGTCTACTATCACTAACAAAATGCTGGTCTTTGCATACATCACATTTTAGGGATGCCAATCTCCAGGTGAGGCCAGGGGATCTCCCAGAATTACAGTTCAACTACAGAGACCAGTTCCTCTGGAGAAAACAGATGCTTTGGTGGATGGACTCTGTGGAATTGTATCCCATTGAGGCCCCTGTCCTCCGCATGCTCCATTCCCAACTCCCTACCCCCCTCCAATCTCCTGAGCTTCCCAACTGGGAACTGTCAATTCTACTCCCACCCCACCCCGCCCCCATTTGTGGCCTGAGGCAATTTGGCAACCCTACTGAAAACAATTAAACCAAAATATCTTTCTCAACCATAATACTGCCATTTTCCAGACTGCAGCCAGCTTTCATATTTTCACACGCGCCATGCTGGTTTCAATGATCGCAGTGTCGATGAGGTCAGTTCAGACTTCCCATCCCAATCCCATCTGTTCTGTAGAGTGTGTGTGTGGGGGGGGGGGCGGGTTTGCACATGCACTGAATGTTTCAGCAGCCTTCCACCACTACCTATCTTCCTTGGAACACATGGGCAGGGTGCAATCCCCTTATGTGAGAGTAGCCTCATTGGCTTCAGTAGGTTTACTTTTGTGTAAAGCAGCAACTCCAAAACAGAAAAGATAATTTATTGGCTCACTCACTTGGCCCCTGACATTTTAAAACTAAAAACCTGAAATGAATGTAACAAAAAGAAGGTTTTTTCCCCCACTGGGGAGAAAGGTACAGAGGGTGGATGGTGGAAATATTCGGATGGGGAGTGTGTTGCAACTGGAGATTACCTTACTCAAGAGTAGTACCATTGGCTTACCATGTTTACCCTTGTATAAAGGGGAGAGCCAGTTTGGTGTAGTGGTTAAGTGTGCGGGCTCTTATCTGGGAGAACCGGGTTTGATTCCCCACTCCTTTACTTGCACCTGCTGGAATGGCCATGGGTCAGCCATAGCTCCGGCAGAGGTTGTCCTTGAAAGGGCAGCTGCTGTGAGAGCCCTCTCCAGCCCCACCCACCTCACACGGTGTCTGTTGTGGGGAAGGAAGATAAAGGAGATTGTGAGCCGCTCTGAGAGTGGAGGGCGGGATATAAATCCAATATCTTCTTCATCTTATTATTCATCAGAGCCCCCTTTCCCAGGGTTAGGTTAGGTTTATTCGATTTATATCCCGTCCTTCCCGCTGAGGCAGGCTCAGGGCGGTTTACAGTTTGTAATAAAACAATAGTTTGTAGTAAAACAATAGAAACATTAATTAATTTAGCATTCATGTGCTAATTCCTATGCAATTAAATAACATAGTTAAATACATAGATGGCATTCAGTAGTCTTAAAACATCCATTCCAATCCAATGTCCTCAGCAATGGCAGTCACTTCAGTTAATTCTAGTTAATAATTAACTGTCATATGCTAGCTGAAATAGCACACAGGGTTATGATTAATATGTGTATCTTCTTCAGTCTCTCTCTCTGCCATTGTTCTGGTAAACATCTCCAGAGCCTTTTTTAAGGAACTGGAGTTGCAGACTTCTTCCTTCTCCGCACCCACCCCCACCCCCCAGGTCTGTGCAGGGGGAAGATGGCAGCAAGCAAGCTCCAGGCTTTCTCAGGCTGAAGATGAGACAGAGAGAGGACAACAGACCAGACACACACACACTCACACACGCTCACGAGGCAGAGCAAAGAGGAAGGCGCACCCAATGGAGATGGCTGCTTGTTTCAATGTCTTCCAGCACTGAAACGTTTTGCCACTGGCATGCAAAAAAAAAAAAGCCCCAAACTGCCCTTTCTCTGCGGATTTGGACAGCAATCCTCAAAGCGAAGGAAAGTGTTCCAATTTCCAGGAAGAGGCTCTCTTGCGAATTCATTTCACAACAAAAATAAAAATTACAGGAGAAACAAGTTTTAAAAGGAACCGGGGAGAAACGGGGACAAAATGGAATGTTTATGAAGTTATCTGAACACAAGGGGGGGGGGGGAGTAATACTGAGTAATGAAAGTGGAATTTTAAGGCAGTCTTAACAACGCCACTATCACACTACTACATATTCCAGCTTGCAGAAAACACATTTTACACATATACATTTCATTTATGCCTCTAGCTCGCCTGTTTCATTAGCTTCATAAATAACTACTGAGCACAATGTCACAGCGGGCCTATATTACTTTACAGTCGCTATGTCATTGCTTTTATTTTTTAATTGCAGCCTGGAATCTTATTACTACACATTTGTTCAAATCCAGCCAGGGACAGTCATGGGAGGAAGCAGGTTTCAGAGTATTCAGCTGATGCAGATGCACATCTGGATAGGCATCCACAATAATGCGCTCCTCTGGACCATCAAGTGACGCAGATGGGAATGGATCCCTATGTGCCGCAACCTCTCTCTCTCTCTGGCACTCTCTGGATCGATGCATATAAACCCGTCTGTCAGATGTGAACAGAATACACTTGAGCATTGGTCTTAACAATGTCTGAGCGTTTCAGCTGGTTCATAATTGTCTGTTGTGACATCGTCGCTCTGGATGATTCAGTAAACAATCCGTGGAAAGGCAAAGTCATTCTGTTTAATTACCTGACATGGTGCAGGAGCTATAGCAAACACAACTATAGCAAATATGTTAGGTCAAGACCCCCAAATTGGATTCTGAAGGTACAACACTACACTGCAAGCAAGAGCTCGGTGACACGTGTCCATTAAAACTTTACTAAACCACAAGATATTTCACTAGTCTTTGCCTTATCTTAGACCTTTATGCCATATCAGCGGACTGAAACTAAAAGAGAAGCAACCCCTTTCTGAGATACCAGAGCCTCCCATCTGGTCACTTGGAGGCAATTATTAATCACCACAAGGATGGAAAATGGCTAGTTACAAACTTGCCGTACATCAAGAAGAGAATTTGGCCCTTCGTCTGCCCAAGGGCTGTTGCTTGGTTGCAGAATCCACCTTTTGCAAGAACAAGGTTCCCAGGTTCTGTCTCCAAATAAAGGAAGTCCTCAGAAAAGCTGTCCCTCTGAGGCTGTCAGAGACAAGGTACTTCTTATACATAATCTCGCTTAGGTAAATTATGTCAGGCTTTCTAAAAATAGATCACGGAATTCCACAAAGGAGGATCAGTTCGGTTAAAAATAAACCCAGGCTGGGAAATGGATAGCATCTTACCCTCATTTGCAAAGATCTTAGCACAGAAATGACATGACGAGCCTTTTAATCTTTTTTTTAAAAAAACAACAATTTTTACTGTAAGAAAAGGAGTTACTGACTTACTAAACATAAATAAATTGAGCTCTGGCTGGCAGAGATCCCGAGAGTAAGCACTTCCCTCTGCAGTCTCAGCTATTCTCCTGATGTCAAAGGCACATTAAAATAAATGTGAGCCATATGGCTCCGCAGCGGAGTACCCGCACGTTTACAACCGAGAGGGCAATGCAATTCATTTACCACCATCACAGAAATATGTTAGGGAGAGGGGAAGTCTCAAGGCTAGAGTGAGTAACACACAGCAGCCCCATTTATTTAAAATAGTAGCATCGTAGCAGATGACGCAGCTCTTCTGAAAACCTCTAACACGTTTCCCAGCGTTTTTATCCAACGTATTCGCAGAGCCGCATGAAACATCACAGTGAAAAGAATCAACACCATTCTCCACCTACTCTTGCATCTCTCCCACATCAAGTCTAACAAGATAGAATTGTCAAGTGCAATACATCATCACGGTAATCCAGGTCGAAACATCGCTTTTCAGAAAGGTTTGCTTAGCAACCATCCTAGAAAGCAAAAGTCCAGGGTAAAGGTTCACACTAATGAACTTCAATGTCTTTCACTAAATAAAAGCCAAATGACAAAAACAGATGCTGCCACAATGGTTTACTGCAGAAAAACGATATTATTCTGCCTTTAAAGCAAAGAAATATCCTTAGATCACTGGCCGATTTAACCAAGTGGCCTGAGAGCCAGCAGAGTGCAATGGGTAGGATGCTGGATTGGGACTGGACAGACCCCGATTCAAGCCCTCACTTGGGTGCAAAGGTCACTGGGAGACCTTGGACTGGTCACTCTCCTTCAGTCTAATCTACTTACTTCAAGGTTGTTGTGAGATTCTAAAAAATGGTGGACAGTAAAAACATATATGCTACTGTGAGCTTCCTGAAGAAGAGATGCATACTCTGTCTGGCAACAGCTCTCCAAGATCTTTCTCCTAGCCCTGCTTTCAAAGATTCATTAACTGAAGATCATGGGATTGAAATTAGCAGCGTTTGTGGTCAAATCTGTGTGATCCCAGTCCATCAATCCTTTTAGTTGGATCCTTGCAAATCCAGTTTTGGAAAGTACCCACACATTCAAAAAACAAAACAAAAAACACCCCACAGTACCAGCCTATTCAGAGAAAGAGAGATTGCTTCCATGTTGTGTGAGCACCGAGCCTACCACCTCAATTGGGGACGCAGCCCCCAAAGATATTTGAGAAGGATATCAGCACCCACCAGCCAAGTGAACTGACCTGTTGAATGAATATTATTATTAATTATTATTATTATTATTTTATACCAGCCTCCGGATTGGGCCTGAAGATCTCCTGGAACTACAACTGATCTCCAAACAACAGAGATCAGTTCATTAGGGTTTGTAGAATCTTTCGGGATCAAGTGCCGTGTTCTACTGGAGAAAGTTTTCCTTCCAGACGTTTCGTTCTCAGCTCCCCCTGGAGAAAACGGCGGCTTTGGCAGGTGGATTCTGCCAAATCCACCCTTCCCAGGTGCTGCCTTCCATCACAAGCATATTTCATCATGAGGAAGACCCACTGACTTCAATGAGACTTATTCCCAATTACATCTGTACAATACTGAGATACACAACTGGCAAGAGGTTATTTCAATCCTATAGCTAGCTTTATAGCCTGTATCTCAGGTAACCTTATAACACCCCACATCACAGACTTTATTACTTTCATTTTACAGATAAGAGTCAAGGCTTCCTAACACTAGGAACATTTTGGCTTTAGTTAACCAGCATATACAGACAAACCTCTTCCAGAGAGCACTTCTCTATCTGTGTGTCTGTTTTGTAGCGTAAATTAAAGCAAAACATTTCATTTCCCTTTTTAAAACTGGATTTTTAATTCATTTCCCCCAAAATGTAAAATTACAAAACAATTTACAGTGAACAGCTTTGTCTTCGTCATTTTCATTCTTGTCCAGCTTTTTGTAAACAAGGCTGAAAGTCTCCCACTCGGCTCTCAAGCCATCAAAATAGTAACTTTTTTTTTAAGGCTCTAAAATCCTTATCTGTCTAATAAGACTCGCTGTATTGGTTTCAGTTAGTGTTCATTTGAGTTAGATTCTCCAAGTTGCATTTAGACTGCTTCAAAAAATCTTTTAAGTGGATGACTCAGGCTAGCCCAATCTCAGGTTTGCTACGTAGAGGAAAGCAATAGCAAACCTGTGGAACTAGCTCCCGGAAGAGGTGCGGGCCCTGCGGAGCCTGGACCAATTCCGCAGGGCCTGCAAGACCATCCTCTTTAGGCAGGCCTTCGCAGACTGCTGACAAAGGATGGCCGAACTGATGATCCATCAAAGTGACTCTATATAATGATTTTTGCCATTATGTAAACGGACAGAATAGCGCCAGGAACATCATTGTGTTGTTATATTATATAAACTGGAATGGTTTTTAAGATATTATTGATTTAAACTACTGTATAACTTTTAATGCTGTTTTAAAATTACTGTATTTATTGTATAATGTTTTATCTGAATGTTGTTAGCCGCCCTGAGCCTGCCTAGGCGGGGAGGGCTGGATATAAATAAAATTTATTATTATTATTATTATTAAACCATCTCTGAAGGCCTCTTGCCTTGAAAACTCTATGGGTCACCATATGGCAGCTGTAACTTGACAGCACTTTGCACACACACATTTAAATGTCATTCATTTCTATTTCACTTTGACCCCAAACTCTGTGGTAGCGGTGGCAATGCAGGGTAAGAGACATCAGAGGTGGTTTGCCATTGCCTGCCCCTATGTCACGACCCTGTTATTCCTTGGAGGAACTCATTTGCACTTTAGGCCACATCCCCTGATGCCAAGTCAGCCAGAACTGGGTTGCTGCTCAAAAAACACACACACAACAACCCCGCATGGGGGTCTCCCATCCAAATACTAGCCAAGGCCTGGGCGATCCAGATCACAGCTCAAAATCAATAGACATTCTCAAAAATATAATATTTTCAACAGCGACTTCTGTTTTATGTCAGGGGTGGCCAAAGGTAGCTCTCCAGATGTTTTTTTTTTGCCTACAACTCCCATCAGGCCCAGCCAGCATGGATGATGGCTGGGGCTGATGGGAGTTGTAGGCAAAAAAATCTGGAGAGCCACCGTTGGCCACCCGTTTGATGTCTTTTTCTTTAATCTAATGATGCTTTCTCACAAGGCACTGAAGAAACAGGGCCTTGTTACACAGCCCCCATCTAACAAATTGCCTTCCTGCAGGTGTATCTTATTGTCCTCTCCTTTTCCATTCTCTTACTCCTTGTTTTACTTTAAACTGTGCCCTTCTTTGTCTCCTTTCTCCTTTTTTTCTGCCAGCATCATATACATGTGGTTTCTTTTAACATCATTGACAAGTTATGTGTTAATTTGCAAAAACAAATGACCTTCACAAATGCGTTTAGCCAAAAAATTCTTTTGCCAACACTTTCTATTCAGGATAACAGTTGTAATGGGGAAAATATCATGAACCACACATATTGCTGCTTTATGATTGGCTCCCAGGGATTCTTACAACTATGAGGCAGGGCCAATACCAAGTAATGGAACTGGAGAAGCAAGGACTCTTTTGTGATGCTGCTGTGTGGGGCATGGAGTCGAATATTTCAGTTATTTCACTTCCAGTAGCACCTCTGAAGGTCTGGGGACTCTGGAGTGTTGCTGCAGACAGTACAATACCATAATGCACATCCCTCAAGAAAGGAAGATTGGCAACGTTCCCTCATGCACATTGAGAACTCTGCACATGCCCACAAGATTTTCTAGAGCCAAGTCAATTATCTGAAATATCTACATTTCTTTTGTGGGTCGAAGGGGACTTACTGGAGGACAATAACCGGAAACATTTGACATCTTTGTTCCCAGCTTCACACAGATTTTCATTATATTTTGTGCTCTACTTCACACAAAGGCATGTCACATGGTTTCTGTATGTTTGATGGCTTGTAGATTGAATGTGTAAACTCCACTGGGAAGGAATGTGTTTGAGGAGCTGTGATACAAGTCCGTCTGTAGTATTAAAACCATGATGGCCTATTTATATATGCCAGACATTGCTTTGTGATGCAATCAAGATTAAGATGTGTGAATCAGAAATGTTTCAGAATCAAATTGTGGTCCGGATACCATACCACTACTTCTTTCACCGGTGATTTCTTTGCAAATGATCATGATTTTGCTCCTCAAAAACCTGACTGATTTTTTTTTTTTTTTTTAGCTTTGCCCCTGATGCTTTCATAAGATCTCAAAGAAACAGCAGTCTCCAACTAATATATGACAGACAGCCCTACTGGCCGATTGAAGTGTGATCAGGGCATTTTCATTTTTTTCTCCCTGAATGGGAAATACACCAAACGGAGCCCTCTGGAGAATAACCTATTATTTCCATGTGGCAGATGGATGGGGTTAGGAGTAAGTCAAAAAATACATTTCAACGTGTCTTGTTACAGAAGGATTTACTATGCTACTTACAGAAGCTAGGCTGGGCCTTTTGCTTTCATTTATCAAGCTACTGTTCATTAATTTAAGGGCTTTGAAGGCCGTGGCACTACACATAAAATGCTGGCATTGGTAGGGAGTCATATTAAATGGAAGGGAGTAGGTGAGGGAGTCCGAGTGCTCCGGCTCCCTTAGGCAGGCTGCATTTCACTCCCCAAGTTCAGGCCGCAGCCTGCTTTGAAATGCAATCGCCACATGTGCTCACATCGCTTCAGCGCCTGAGGTTTGTAGCGGCTTCCCAGGAGGGAAAATATCTCTCCGCTGTCTGAATTAATAACCAGATGAGACTCCCATTCAAGTCCCTTTTCTGAAGCAGCAATAGCTTCTCTTTAGCGCTAGGCAGGCTTCTGGCTCGACGCCAGCTCCTTTTCTCAAGCACATCACCAAGGTTATTTCCTGACAGAATCAGAAAAAAAAATCTGTAGAATATAAGAAGGTGGGGAGGGGGATGTTGACAGTGTGGCAAATTGGAAACCAGGGATATGTTGCCTTCTGCAAACCGTACATACAATATTGAACAAAAAAAACCTTGGGTTTTCGCTTGGGAAATGGGAGGAGAACTTGGTGGGTGTGAGACTGAGAACAGGTTGCTTTGTTGTCACCTAGAGCTGATACGCAGCTTTTGTTAGATATAGTGTTTGGCTGACAGCGACCACTGGCTCCAACTCAATGTGTCCGCATTTTTATTACACGCTATGATTTCTGACTAGGGATCCACAGGACATAATAATGCATGCTGTAGTTCATAATATCTCTGCTCTGAGCTGTCTGTATAGTTCACTACAGGAAAGGGCTGAGGGGTGGATGTACTGGTTTATCACCGCATATATCGCAAGTTTCTGTTTGTACAAAGAAAAGAGGTTTTTTGCCACTGTCCCTCCCCCTTTTTCTGGGCAGTTAACACCAAGTCTTGATTAGTTCAGGGAACCACTTCTGAACACACAAAGCAACTGTCTCTTTCTGAGGTGTTGTGGCATAAATAGAAGAGGAAAGAAAAGCATCTTACTGTAGGTGTGTAAGGAGGGCAAGACCAACGAGAATGTGCATGTGGTGCGGGGGTGGTGGTGGTGGCACAGGAACAAGAGTCGGCTCACTTGCAGTGGCTCACCCAGTCTGCACAGGGCCAGGTCAGCTGGCTTGCTTATGGTAGCAGCTATGAGAACCATCCTAAACATGAGCCCCCACCCCGTCTCAGCCATCAGCACGCCTGGATTTTTCCTAGTGGCCTTATTTGCCAATCTACCCCTGATGCAAATGAGTGTGAAAAAGTATTTAATCTCTTGGAACCATTCAGCTGCCACAGAATTGGAGTAATACGAGCTGACCATGATGTTTCGGTCAGCAACCTGGCCAGCTGCATTCTGGACCACCTGCAGTCGCTGAAGTGTTTTCAAGGGTAGCCCTACATAAAGGGAGTTGCAGTAATCCAGTATGGAGATAACCATTGCATGGATCAATGTGGCAAGGTTTGACACAGACAAATAAGGAGCCAGCTGGAAGGCCTGGCATAGGTGGGAAAACTGACTGTGCTACCATGGACACTTGATCATCCAATTACAGTGCAGGATCCAACCACTTTCCAAGGCTCTTTACGGAGTCTGCAGCTGTCAGCCGGACACCACTGAGTCTTGGGAGTGACCCTCCAGCTAGCAACTCAGTCTTTCCCAGCCGCATGACCTCCATCTTGGATGGATTCAACCTCAGCCAGCTCCCCTTTAACCATTGGACTACCACATCTAGGCAATGGAATAGTGCTGAGAGCTCTGCTGCCGGCAGGAGGAAAAGCTGAGTGTCATCAGCATATCGATGGCGCCCAACTCCAAACCTCATGATGATCTCAGCAAGAGAGCGCACATATGTGTTAAATAACATCAGAGAGAAGATCGAACCCTGTGGGACACCACAATTCAGTTTTTCTCATCAGAAAAACTTCTCCTCAATAGCAGAAAGCATCTCTGAAGGAATGAGGAGAACCAACTAAGGGTCAAGGAGGCAAGGGAGTTGATCAGGACCAAATGGTCAACTGTATCAAAGGCCACTAACAGATCCAGAAGGATCCACAGGACTGGCATGCCTTTATCCAGAATTTAATCTCTTTACTTTAAAAGGATTTTGATAGATCCCTTTTTGGTTATTTAAACGGTGTCCACAATCAAAGAGCTAGGCATGCTGAAACTGAATGAAATAAACCTTTTGTGGAATTGTTGTCTATCACTACTCATCTGAACGCTTTCCTGAGAGTAAGCCATATTGAATTAAAAAAGACTTGCTTAGGATTCCTCCATGTGTTTTTTTCTCGATGAATATTTATGTAGTCTTTTATTGTAATCTGAATTATAGAAAACATTAAAATTAATACAGCACTCAATACACAGCTTTGGAAAAATAGAACCCTTTTCAAATCTCATCAGTTAATCCATTATAACAATAAATAACAATAAACCTTTTTCCTCTGGCCCGATATCATTTTAAAAAACTTTGAAACAGCCACCTTGTTATCATACTTTTTCACCTTCAAAAAAATCTTATGATATGAATTAATTTCAGGAAGCTTAAATATGCCAAACTTCTTCACTGTCACAGTTAAGTTGCAAAAATCTTTTTATGTTTTCATTCTAAGCAATTAAAGTTCTAGCTGTACGGACTAAATAATAAAGACACTCAATTTGCTGCACTGTTCTAATTGTTTAAAATATCCAAGGGGGCCAATTAGAATAGAATTGTATCTTAATTTTTTCACATATAAATTTCCAAAAATCCTGAGCTGGAGGGTATGTCCACCAAATATGTCAAAGACCCACAAGCCTTTGAAGACGTATTTGAATATAATTTTTAAATTACCCTAGGCATGAAGTACCACTTTGAAAAAAATCTAATAATTTCTATTAATAATACAGACAATTATATTCCCCTACCTGAATACCACATATATGACTAAGAGTGCAATTTTGCACATATCTACTTAGAAGTAAATCTCACTTTGTTTAATGGGCTTATTCCAAGCTAAGTAGGCATATTTACAGAATATTTTTGTCAATCAATATTAATCCAGTATTCAGAAGTTATTTCTTTTCTCAAGACCTCATGTCTTGGATGCAGCTACTTACCTGGTAGAACCATATCAAAGAAAATCTATTGTTCTCTCTTATGTTCAATATTTCATCATAAGTTAAAGGGTGGGGAGCCAAATCAGGCCCCCGAAGGGCTTCTATCAGGCCCCCAAGCAACTGGCTCTTGTCTGCCTCTTTCTCCCTCTCTCTTGCTTCCTTCTGCATCTCAGCTTGCTTAGCAAGGCTTGCTCAATCACACAGAAGCTACAGAGCCAAACCTCGATTTTCTCCATTGGTTAAGGCTCCTCCTCCTCCTGGTCCCCTGGGGAGGGAGGGAAAGAGCCAGAGCTTCATTTGCCCAGTTCCCTGGATCCCATGGGAGAAATACAAAGAAAGCACCTTTAAGAAGAAGAAGATTTTGGATTTATATCCCGCCCTATACTCTGAATCTCAGAGCGGTCACAATCTCCCCTACCTTCCCCCCCCCCACAACAACACCCTGTGAGGTAGGTGGGGCTGAGAATGCTTTTACAGCAGCTGCCCTTTCAAGGACAGCTTCTATGAAAGCTATGGCTGACCCAAGGCCATGCCAGCAGGTGCAAGTGGAGGAGTGGGGAATCAAACCAGGTTCTCCCAGATAAGAGTCCGTGCACTTAACCACTACACCAAACTGGCTCTCTCACCAAACTGGCTCTCAAGACCAACAAGTGTTAATGCTTTAAGCATGTTTTATTTGAAGGGTTTTAAAAAACAATCTTTAGTCATGTTTGTCTGTGTCCTTTAAAAGTTTCTCTCTCTGCTACCTAATCTTTAATAGGCACACACATGGCCTGTCCCATCCCGATACGGCCTGGCCCGGTCTGACAAGGTCTCATTTATATCGGATCTGGCCCTCACAACATATGAGTTCAACACTCCTGGTCTAGGCACCTGACACCCAAACCAAGTCCTGAACCTCATGTGATGGGGCCAGGACAATAGCAACCCTGGCCAATTGACTTCTGCTAAATTATTTTCATGCTACTTGAAGTCTTTCCCAGTTGCTACCCAAAATAACACCAAGTGGCTTAGTTAGGGAAACTTTTCCATGATGACACAGCTGGGTAAAGTACCATTTTCAAACTGTGTTCCAAGTTTTCAATAGTGAACATAAGAACATAAGAGAAGCCATGTTGGATCAGGCCAATGGCCCATCCAGTCCAACACTCTGTGTCACACAGTGGCCAAAAAATTTATACACACACACACTGTGGCTAATAGCCACTGATGGACCTCTGCTCCATATTTTTATCTAAACCCCTCTTGAAGGTGGCCATGCTTGTGGCCGCCACCACCTCCTGTGGCAGAGAATTCCACATGTTAATCACCCTTTGGGTGAAGAAGTACTTCCTTTTATCTGTTTTAACCTGTCTGCTCAGCAATTTCATCGAATGCCCACGAGTTCTTGTATTGTGAGAAAGGGAGAAAAGTACCTATTTCTCTACTTTCTCCATCCCATGCATTATCTTGCAAACCTCTATCATGTCACCCCGCAGTCGACATTTCTCCAAGCTAAAGAGTCCCAAGCGTTTCAACCTTTCTTCATAGGGAAATGTTCCAGCCCTTTAATCATTCTAGTTGCCCTTTTCTGGACTTTCTCCAATGCTATAATATCCTTTTTGAGGTGCGGCGACCAGAACTGCACACAGTATTCCAAATGAGACCGCACCATCGATTTATACAGGGGCATTATGATACCGGCTGATTTGTTTTCAGTTCCCTTCCTAATAATTCTCAGCACGGCGTTGGCCGTTTTTATTGCAAACGCACACCGTCTTGACATTTTCAGTGAGTTATCTACCACGACCCCAAGATCTTTCTCTTGGTCAGTCTCTGCCAATTCACACCCCATCAACTTGTATTTGTAGCTGGGATTCTTGGCCCCAATGTGCATTACTTTGCACTTGGCCACACTGAACTGCATCTGCCACGTTGACGCCCACTCAACCAGCCTCAACAGGTCCCTTTGGAGTTCCTCACAATCCTCTCTGGTTCTTACCACCCTGAATAATTTAGTGTCATCCGCAAACTTGGCCACTTCACTGCTCACTCCCAACTCTAAATCATTTATGAACAAGTTAAAGAGCATGGGACCCAGTACCGAGCCCTGCGGCACCCCACTGCTTACCGTCCTCCATTGCAAAGACTGCCCATTTATACTCACTCTCTGCTTCCTATTACTCAGCCTTTTACTCCATGACTCTCAAGCTTTCTAAGGAGCCTTTGATGAGGAACTTTATCAAAAGCTTTCTGGAAGTCAAGGTAAACAACATCTGTTGGGTCTCCTTTGTCCACATGTTTGTTCACCCCCTCAAAGAAACGTAACAGGTTAGTGAGGCAAGATCTTCCCTTACAGAACCCATGCTGAGTCTTCCTCAATAACCCGTGTTCATCAATGTGCCTACTCATTCTGTCCTTGATAATGCTTTCTACCAACTTTCCCGGTATTGAAGTCAGACTGACTGGCCTGTAATTTCCCGGATCTCCTCTGGAACCCTTTTTAAAGATGGGGGTGACATTTGCTACCTTCCAGTCCTCAGGAACAGAGGCAGATTTCAATGAAAGATTACAGATTTTTGTCAAAAGATCCACAAGTTCAACTTTGAGTTCTTTCAGAACTCTCGGATGTATGCCATCCGGACCCGGTGACTTATTAGTTTTTAATTTGTCTATCAGTTGTAGGACCTCCTCTTTTGTCACCTCAAACTGACTCAGGTCTTTCAACACCCCTTCCAAAATTAGTGGTTCTGAGGCGGGCAAAAAGTTCTCATCTTCCACAGTGAAGACGGAGGCAAAAAATGCATTCAGCTTCTCAGCCATTTCCCTATCCTCCTTCAGTAATCCTTTTACCCCATGGTTCATCCAAGGGCCCCACTGCCCCCCTGGCTGGTTTCCTACTTCTAATATATTTGAAGAAATTTTTATTGTTGGTCTTTATGTTTTTTGCAATATGCTCCTCATAATCCCTTTTTGCCTGCCTGATCACAGTCCTGCATTTGATTTTCCACAGCCTGTGTTCCCTTTTACTAATCTCACTTGGACTGGGTTTCCACCGCTTAAAGGAGTCCTTCTTACCTTTTACAGCTGCCATTACTTTGTTTGTTAACCATGCAGGCCTTTTCTTATGCCTGTTTGTGCCTTTCCTAACTTGTGGTATGTATTTTATTTGAGCTTCTAGGATTATAGTTTTAAATAGTCTCCAAGCTTCCCCAAGGGTTTTGACCGTACTTACCTTTCTAATATATTTTTAGTGAGCTTACAATAATATTTTTAAACTTTCTAATGGGATATATGTAAAGGGCGGGGGAAGAAACCTAATTGTTTATAGCAATTTATTTTACTTATTAGATTTTTCTGAATAAAGGCATGTCGGCCCTGTCGATCCTTCTGGATCTATCAGTGGCTTTTGATACAGTTGACCCTTTGGTCCTGATCAACCACCTTGCCCCTCCTGGACCCTTAGTTGGTTCTCCTCATTCTTCCAGAGACACTTCCTGAGGGTTGCTATTGGGGAGGAGAAGTCTTTCTGATGAGACCTGAATTGTTATTTAATCCCACAGAGTGCCCCATCATTATTTCTGATGAGACCTGATGTTATTTAATCCCACAGGATTCAATTCTCTCTCTCTCTCTGATGTTATTTAACACATATGTGCACTCTCTTGCTGAGATCATCATGAGGTTTGGAGTTGGGCGCCATCGATATGCTGATGACACTCAGCTTTTCCTCCTGCCGGCAGCAGAGCTCTCAGCACTATTCCATTGCCTAGATGTGGTAGTCCAATGGTTAAAGGGGAGCTGGCTGAGGTTGAATCCATCCAAGATGGAGGTCATGCGGCTGGGAAAGACTGAGTTGCTAGCTGGAGGGTCACTCCCAAGACTCAATGGTGTCCGGCTGACAGTTGCAGACTTCGTAAAGAGCCTTGGGAAGTGGTTAGATCCTGTGCTATAATTGGATGAACAAGTGTCCATGGTAGCACAGTCACTGTTTTCCCACCTATGCCAGGTCTTCCAGCTGGCTCCTTATTTGTCTGTGTCAAACCTTCCCACATTGATCCATGCAATGACTATAAGGAGTAAATCTTGGGGAATGAGTCAGCAAAAGAGACAGATAAAAGGAACATGCTGAGCAAGGCTTGGTGTGGAAGCAACCTTGCTCACCGCACCTCTATGTGCTTACCTGCTTAGCAAACAGAGGTTTACCCTGACCTTGATGCCTTGTACCTTGTTGCTGGTAACCTATGCTTGATCTTGAAACCTGGGACCCAGTACTTGTATCCTGCGCCTGTTCCCAAGCCTGACCCCTGGGCTGGACTTTTGGACCTTTGACTCTGGACTGGTTTGTAGACCTTGCTCCTGTGTCTCACTTTATTTGTTGTGTATCCTGAAAACCCTGTATTTGTGTATCCTGGAAACCCTGGGTAGGGCAAGCGTGCCAGGCTTAGCCCTGAACCCAACACAATTAGTCTCCAGATCCAATTCAAAGTGTTGGTGCTAACCAGAGTAGAGCTCTGTTGTAAGCAAGGTTGCTTCCACACCAAGCCTTGCTCAGCATTTTTACGGTGAGTCCCAGTAAGGAATCAGTTCTGCAAGTCGCTCCGATGAATAGTTCAGCCACTCCAACAACTGCTCAACACCCCCGCTAGCTTATAGGCAGTGTTTCACAACAGAAGCTTCCTCAAGAGTAATCCTATAGCATTTAGAAATTTCCATTCACTCACTCACAAGAACTTATCTACCAGTGTAGATTTCACATCACTTTCCGGCACACGCATTTTTTTAAAAAAAATCCATGATACAACCTGAAAACACAGCTAGCATCAAAGGCAGTTTTACTCAACAGACAAGATTCCATAGCATTATTCAGAACTGTGCTATTATGCACAGCAACCCCAGAGCATCTGATGATATTGGAGACCCCTTCAAATCGATTGGCACTCTTGGAACAGTGGTTTCATGTATGGATGCTGTTTAAGCAAGGCATATCAAGCATGTTTCACCAGTTTAGATACAAAATCTCACACAAATGTATCAGGACTACTGAGTGAAACTTAAACCACCCAGAACAAGATGTCAAATAGAAGATGCTTCCAAATCTCATTCTTCTACCCAATTTGGTTAGCCATGCCTGTATGGTCTCTAATCTGATAAAGATTCCATTCCTTGTCTTTTTCCAAAAGTCAGCACCACTCAGCCTTCACTCAAGCCCATCTCTCTCACACACAGAGACACACAAATAGAGAGTAGCTACTGCTTCCTTTTCTTGTTTTCAGTCAGAGAATCTTTAAACTTCATGCTGAACGTTTCATAGCATCACACTACAATACCTCTCACCTTCCATGAATTCCCAAGACTTCCCTCTAATGTGTGATTGTCTTAATGAGCAATCCCAAATTTCAGAATTAGCTGCTGAGTTGGGAATGACTAACCTGCATAGCTCAGAACCAATCAGAAAGGCACAAGCTTTGTGCTCAGAATTTGACAGACTTCCCCGGCCTCCATACTTTGAATGCGGTATAATCATCACAGTTGTGTTGTACAAGCTGCTTTATTGTATTGGTTACGTGAGGGATATTAACACATAAATGGCTACTACTGGACAGCACTCTGATTTGTGAGGCAATCAGCTTACATTTGTATCACATCCATATCGTTGGATATTGTGCTACTGTAATATTTGCATCCTAAATTTTTCTGTCTGGTCAGGAAAATTAGAGCAAGTTATTATAATAGTGCAGTATCTTTCTGTTTATTAGCAGGTGCATCGATACAGTCCAAAGGCTTTTAGGCAGCACAGTATCTAACAATGAACCTAACTGGTGCAAACCTACCCGACTGCTATGATAATCTTTTAAGGCCCTACTTCAGGTGCTCATGTCTTCTGAGATTAAGCAGGGGGCAACCTGGGAGAGGGCATTCTTGGTTGTTGCACCAAAATTCTGGAACTCTCCCTCCAGAGAGACTAGGCCAGGGGTGGCCAAACTGTGGCTCGGGAGCCACATGTGGCTCTCTCATACATCTTGTGTGGCTCTCAAAGCCCCCGCCACCCAGTTGACTGGCTTGGAGAAGGTATTTCTGTCTTTAAATCACTTCTCCAAGCCAAGCTAGCTAGTTTGGAAAATGCATTTAAAATTAAAGTTGCTTTCTTTTCTCCTCTTCCTCCTATCTCCCCATCTATTTCCCTCCCTCCCTTCCTTCCTGTCTTGGGACTCTCAAACAGAAAAAAAAATTAACTGCAAGTACAGTCCAAGTGTAAACCAGCTTGAACCATGAAGAAAGGCAGAGTATTAAATATTAAATACATAAATAAAACAGGCAGAGTTGGTTTCAAATGATCTGAACCAGGCAGATTTCTAATGAAGAAAATGTTCACACGCTACTTATTGGTAAGTTTAGTATACAAAGGAAAAAAACCACACTGCAGTGCTTACTGTCCAGCTGTTGTACTTACGGGTAATATGATTTGATGTAGATGGGTTAACACTGTCACCACTGTCAGCACTTTCGCTGCTAGAGACATCCTCATCCGACTCCCGCACAGAAGAGCAGGGTGAGGAACCATCCACTTCGTCAAACTTCCTCTTTAAAATTCCACTCATAGCTGCAATACTGTCACATGTACCTGCAACAGAAACAGGGGCAATGAAGCAAGGAAACCTTGGACTGCAGACTAGGTGTTCAAGGTCTTTAAAGCCATTCTAAAATAGGTTTACTGAGTTGCAGTTTTTACATGAATAAGACCCACAGGAACCCTAAAAGGCGGACAGAACGTCTAAGAATTGTATATAATATTTGTTTTCTTCTTGATGCGATCGGGAAGATGATCAGAAACAAAAGACAGAGCTGTTTACAGGGAAAAGATAGGAAAATCTAAGTCAAAATACTGGAGTGTATTAGTCACGTTTATAACCACACAAGACCAATCCCTGGTCAAATGATGAAAATTAATACAGTTCCCTCTTTTCTTGAAGTGCATTGCAGGTTTCAATAAACCTTGTCCCCGAAAATTAGGTGAGGCTGGAAGCAAAGCAATATTCAGAGCGTCACCTCAGTGCTACAGCACTAGGGTTGCCAATCCCCAGGTGGGGGCAGGGGATCCCCCCGTTTGGAGGCCCTCCCCCCGCTTCAGGGGCGTCAGAAAGCGGGGGGAGGGGAGGGAAATGGCTGCTGGGAACTGTTATTCCCTATAGAGATTTATTCCCATAGAAAATCATGGAGAATTGATCTGCGGGTATCTGGGGTTCTGAGGGGGCTGTTTTTTGAGGTAGAGGCACCAAATTTTCAGTACAGCATCTAGTGCCTCTCCCCAAAATATCCCCCAAGTTTTAAAATGATTGGACCAGGGGGTCCAGTTCTATGAGCCCCAAAAGAAGGTGCCCCTATCCTTCATTATTTCCTATGGAAGGAAGGAATTGAAAAGGTGTGCCGTCCCTTTAAATGTGATGGCCAGAACTCCCTTTGGAGTTCAATTATGCTTGTCACAGCCTTGATCTTGGCTCCACCCCAAAGTCTCCTGGCTCCACCCCCAAAGTCCCCAGATATTTCTTAAATTGGACTTGGCAACCCTATACAGCACACACAATGAGGAATGTATAAACCACTCAGAAAAAGCAACTACATCACCACCCAGGAAGGGTGTGGCATACACTGGCCTCCATTTCTAGCGGCGCATGTGTGAATATGATAGCTGCATTATCCTTTTAGAAATGTACTGAACAATTACATATATTAAAAACGGAGTGTCCAAGGGTGGCCCCATGAGGGTATAGTGGCATCACGAAGGTTTCGGCACACCACACACTGCCATGGTGCCAAAGCCCCATGGAAACATTCCACAACAGATACACAAAAGGAACATTTTTACAAATAATTTCTTTCTCTTAAAGAAAAATAGAAAAGAAAAAAGTTCTTAAAATCTTAAATAAGTTTTTTTTTATATAAAAGGAAAAAGGGGGGATACGTAAAGACAAGACAAAAATACAGCAACGGTGGTGGGGGACATACATTTAAACTTCAATAACAAATTTCCAACTATCTAAAAAACAAGTCCATAAACAATTGCCATCTATATGCCATGTGTTCAAATGTTGTAATCCATTCATTTACCAAGGGGGGTTTTTATCTTTCCAGCGTTGTAATATCCACACAATGAATGTAAACATATTAAGTGGAGACCCATTAAACTCACTGGGGATGGGTAATCCCTCACCCCCTGGTGCAGCTCCTCAGTCCGGCATCTTCCTCTGTCACTTCTGAGCCTGGAGCAGCTGTCGGGTGTCCCCCACCACCAAGAGCTGAGGGGGGGATCCCATATCCCTACCTGTGCCAAGCCTGATGCAGCTCCTGAGCCTAGCATCCACTGCCACCACACTCAGTGCAGCTCCTGGGCTGCTGTGCCTCCACCACCAAGCCTAGCTTGGCTCCTGGGCTACTACACTTCCTAGGTTGCTTCACCTGTTACCAGACCCAGCACGACTCCTGAGCCCCCATGCCTCCGCCGCTGGGTCCAGTGCAGCTCCCAGCCTGCCAATCAGCTGACCCCAGGCCTAAAATAGGAATTGGGGGGGATTTATACCCCCCACTGTTCTGGGGGGTTTTTAAAGCCAGATTTGTCTGCAAACCCAGGAAATTTGTTTAGTGTCCATGTGGCCCTGATCCATGGATTTAAGTATCCACAGATGAGAGCCACAAGTCGTTAACAGTATGTAGATGGTGCCATCTCACCAGCCATTTGCAGCCAAAAATGCAGGTCTGTAACACTAAACAGAGATAGCTTTTAAGGGATGATAAATTTTGGACAGCTTTCTGAAGGTGACACCGCTTATACTGTGCGCCCAGTTTTTAGAGACAATGGGTTTACACTACTTCATGGAAGAGCTTCTGTGTTTGCCGTAAGATGCTAGCCATACAACTGCCGCCCTGTTGTTGCCACCACAACAGTCATTATGAACCATGCGTGGGACTGATGACTGACAAGAGCAACACTCTACAGATGTGTGAACATGCTTCTAGCATTCACTGCACTTTACAAATATACATTAGTTTGTCACGCCATTGAGGTCCACAAGGAACTATGAAGTCTTCCATATTGTGGATGCTGAAAATTTAACATGAGATTGTGGGGTAGTTTTTCAGATCAAATTAGTGACAGAACCAAAATCAGAATTCACGAATTGTCGCCTCTCATTCACAGAAGCTAAATATTTTCACTTGGATTCTGAGACTGGTTTCTACTTACACAATTGATGGGATCACATTGGGAATCTGGCGCAGCAGTATTCTGGCTTTGAAAAAACTAGTGCTCTTTGATGCATACTGTTGCAATCACACAGCTCCCGCCCTGCTGCTGGGAGAGGCATGGGCCACACACGTGCAAGAGGAGCATTCAGACAGCTCCTGCAGGGTGCATGTATCATATGCAGCCATTCAGAAAGCTGGGAAATGCGCCCTGCATGCGCTTTAGAGATTTGCTGCCGGGAAGTTCCTGGTAGGTATTTAATCCAGTCCCTGCCCATCCTAAAATGAAGTAAAGATGGGCAGGACTCAGGAGCAGATGTGTGATCACACACATTAAATTCAGAGGGGAGGTATGACTAGTTCAGGCCAAATCTCTTGTGTGATCGCACCCAATATCCTTTTCCATTGCCAAAACAGTTCTCCCCTGTGGGATGCATTCTATCAGCATTATGCTCTTCCACTAATGCGAGGCAAATGTGGTCAGCGCTAGACAAATGAAGTCCACAGAAGATGACCCCCTCCACAATGGACACAGAGGAATGCAAGTGGGAAAAGGACTTAGGATCTAAGCCCTAGAATAGTCCTCTTTTCATTTGGCCCAAATAATATGAACAGGAGAAGTGTGGAAGAGGTAAACTTGGCAGTGTCTAGGAATTTAAAATACTGGCTTAATTCCATTAGTAAGCATGATAAAAGCAATCCATATGAAAAGCTTCTCTCTCTGTATATAACATTTTTAAAAAGTTATTGTTGAGATCAAAAGGGGGGAAATCTTTAGGGTTAAAGGAATATGAGAGGCTAAGAGACATGGCTTGTCCAGTCCTTGTCAATTTTAATATAATTTTACTTGTAAATCATTGTAACATAAAACAGTTAAGTGCAGCACCACTTCTTTCTCTTGACCTGATTTCTCACTTTTCCCTAGCAAAGCAAACTGCTTTGGAACCCACTGAGACCACACCTTGCCCAATCCATTTATGGCCCAGCCGTTCTGCTCATGCACATTGCAGATGATGGGCACAACTTGGGTAGAAAGTTCTATGTGCAAAGTTAATCTCACTCACAGGGGACAACATTATGCCATCAGAGCATAGAAGGAGCCATGCTATAACTGAGGAAGTGTTGTGCATTCATAAGAAGAATCCTTGCCTGGCCAATGCCCATTCCACCCCACCCCTTGACAAAGTTTAAGGGTATCTTCAAGGGCAGTGTTATCTGTTCCCTATGTTGCAATAGTTGTACACGAGTCAATGGACCTGGAAACTAGAAAGACAAACAATTATCATATTTTCTAAGAACAGACTATTGTCGCTCAGGTACGTAAATCTAAACTGTCTCTTCATTAGGTCAGGTTAATTAAATTGTAATTTGACTCTGTCCTGCTTAATAATGGCCTTTTCCTCAACCTTGAACAGACATGTCCTGAGATGCTGAATCTGAATATGTTACCATATATAATACGTTTTGTTTGAGAGCACTCTGAACCCCTTTGCCTGACAACAAAGCTCTGAGTGGCTTGGGAATTTGCAATGTTGAGCAAGCAACAACATTCCAGTCAAAGACATCTTCTTAGTCTGCTGATAAAGAGCACAGCCAGTGCAAACGGCAATTCATGAATCTTTTAACAGTTTGTATAATTGAAAATCATTACACAGGATCCTAGAACTGGAAGGTGATGAAAAGCAGAGGTCATCAGGTCACCACGTTCCAAAGGAGAAGTTTAGCTCTCATAACATCCAGTGCGAAGGGCACTTCAAGTAAAATAGGAGCAAGGCATAAACAAAGGACACATACAGGACAGCACAAACAGCAGTTGTGATTTTTTGACAACAGAACAGACTGATGGATTGTCTCTACCCATGCATCCTACACACCGACCTGCAGTACTCACCTAGTGGCTGTTCCAGGTTCTTTTCTCATTTGTTCCCCCTCTTAGGCTAGCCCATCTGGCTTCTCCCATGCTTTTTTCGGAGTAACTCCCACCCTATGGAATGAGTCACCTGAGGATGTGAAAGGGCCATCTTTCCAGTTAAGTGTGCTATTAAGGGTGTGCATTCGGTTCGGCCGAACCAAATAAACCTCCGAATCCTCCCTGATTCGGAAGTATACAGTGCCATAAACTTCCAAATCCAATTGGAAGCCATTATACGGGAGCCGTATACGGCTCCCTGTATACTTCCAAATCAATATTCAGAAGTATACAGAAGTCCATAGAAAAGGCAGGAAAGGAGCTTCTGCAGCCTAAGGGGAGCTGCTTGCCTCCTTTCCCACCTTTGGAAGTCTTTTCCTGCCTCTCCCATAGCCTCCCTGGGATCAGGGAGGGAGGGGGAAGGGGAGAGGAGCCCCAGCAGCCAATCTAAAACATGCAATTTGCAAAATGCATTGCAAATGCATGCTTTGCAGGGCTGTTGTGTAGCTGATGGCTGGGCTAATCCCCCAGCCATCAGCAACATTGTTGTTCTTTTGTTTACTTGGGTATCCAACTAAACAGTATTCTCTGGCCAATCACAGAGCAGTGGTATTTTTTGAAACTGCTCAGTGTAGGGCCAGAGAACCTTTTTAAGGAGTCTGCCTGGCTGGACTCCATTCCATTGCTGCTGTGTTGGTGTTGGTGTGTGAGAGAGATTGTGCTGCGCTGGCCCTCAGCCTCAGCTGCTGCAGCTCTCTCTCAGCATTGCCTGACCTGCCTGGAGAAGAGAAGACATCTAAGGTAAGACAGTCTTGGGGTTCTTGTTTTTATTTTAGTTAGGATAAAAGTAAAAGGAGTTTTTAAGACTCAGAGTCCCTTTACTTATCCAGATTAGGATGGGTGGGTATTGGGTAGCTTATTTGGGGTTAGGGTTAGGGGGTTCTGCTGGGGGTGGGGGCCCGAGGTGGGGGGTTGCCAATTTGCCTATATCTTACTTTAGTGAGAGGACTTTTAAAAGTGCAGTGTCCTTTTATTTTTCCTGATTTGGGTGGCGTGGATTTCTTGGGGTTAGGATGAAGGTTTTTTGGGGGGGAAGGGTTGGTAAAGTTCCTGTATTGTTAAAAGTCAAGGTTTTTTTACTGTTTTAAAAGGATTCTGTGTTTGATTTGTTGCTGTTGTATTGTGCTGCTGTTGTTCCGTTTCTCTTCTGGTTCTGGTTCTTGGGGGGGGGGGAGCTGTTTGGCCTAATTTTTAGTGTTAAAAAGGTCACTTTTTTAACTGTTGAGTTTCTTGGCCTTTTCTCAGTGATTTGGATCTGTTGTTGTTGGTTTTCCATCCTGTCCTGTTGTCCCTTTTCCTGGTTCTGGTATGGGGGGTGCGTGGGTTAAAAGTTAAGTTTCTTTCTGTCACGTTTTGGTTTTTTTTAATTACCTCTGGTTGGTGTGGGGGTTGGTGTGTGGGCTGTGTGGGGTGGGTCACTTTCATGTTTTTATAGAGTTATTTTTGGAGTCTGAGGGTGCTTTCGGTCTGGCTAGGGCCACTAAATAGGCTGCCCCACTAATAAGGGTGTTTTTAGGGATTGTGTTTTTTGAAATTTAAAATAAAAATTAATCCAGTTGAGAGCTTTATGTTCTTTCAAAATTCAACTAGGCCAGCTAAGGGTGATTTAAAAAGATTTTAGGTTTCTAATAAAAGGCAGCGTGACTACTAGGCCACATCAGGCTCCCTTTTAAAGAGATTAGGTTTGCAGTGCATCTTGATTTCAGCCACTAAAGCTGGTGCATTCTTAGATTTCCATAGGGTAAACCTCAGCTTCTCTCTAGTTATAGGGGACGCCTGATTTCTAGTTTGCAAGGAAATCCGGTTTGTCCCAGGATCTAGTTAGGAGAAGTTTAACTTAGAGGATATAACAAGGATTGCCTTCATCTCAAGATAGCCTTTTAAAAACTGTAGCCAGGTAGAGGCAGGATCACCTAGTCTCCTAAACTCTACCAGACTACTACTACCCCAACCCAAAGGATAGGTTAGGGACCAAAAAAACAAACAAGTTTTGGTGGGAAGGTTTTTAAAAAGAAGTCAGGGCACCTGTTGGTTCAGGGTACAGTATAGTGAGTTAGGTTTGTAAAAAAACCCACTCTCAGTTCAGGTTGTGTGAGACTGGCTAAGGGTGACATGAGTGACAGGCAGCAGAAGAGGGGCCCTGGGGGTAAGGCCAAGGAGAAGATTAGAGGGGTGGAGGGGAGGACCCAGTTTTCCCCCCACCTATGTGTAGGGCCACTCCACAGCCACCTTCCAGCACTCCAACCTCTGGCCAGAGTGTGATGAAGAAGTCCTGCCTTGGGCCCTGGGGCTGAGAGGGGTCTCACAGCAGCTGCCCTTTCAAGGACAACACTGCAAGAGCTATGGCTGATCCAAGGCCATTCCAGCAGGTGCAAGTGAAGGAGTAGGGAATCAAACCCGGTTCTCCCAGATAGGAATTAGGGGTGTGCCAAAAAAAAATTTCAGAAAAAATCGGATTCGGAAATATACAGGGCCAAAATATTCGGAATACCATATATTTCTGAATACCGGTACTTGAAATAGCCGTATATACAGGAGATATACAGCTATTTCCGAATATACGGCCCAATTATACCCTATGAGCCATTGAAATCAATGGCAAAATAGGGTATATTGGAAGCCGCCTGGAGGGAAGGGGGTTGGAGGGAGAGCCCCCAAATTTGCAGGGGACCTGCAGGGGACTCTTCCCTACAAACCCCCAAGTCCCAAAAAGATTGGGCCAGGGGGTCCCATTCCAGGGGCACCCAAAGAGGGTGCCCCTATCCCAACATTATACCCTATGGGTCATTGAAATCAATGGCAACATAGGGCATAATTAGAGGCTACTGGGGGGGGGGGTTTGAGGGAGAGCCCCCAAAACTGCAGGGAACTCGCAGGAGACTCTCCCCTACAAAATCCCCAAGTCCCAAAAAGATTGGGCCAGGGGGTCCCTGTCTTTGGGCTCCCCAAAAGGCCCATTGCCACTAATGTTGGGGAATGCCCAATTAGCCACTTCCTCCACTATAATTGCTGTGGGGAAAGTGGCTCTGGCCAGAGGGGGGTTTGAGGGAGAGGCCCCAAAACTGCAGGGCAGCTTCAGGGGACTCCACCGCATGCAACCCCCTGTTCCAAAAAGACTGCACCCATCTGTAGATGTCATAATCTGACATGAGGAGACCAGTCCATATTGAAGTATAGAGTTGGCAGCCAATGTGATGTACTGGTTAAGAATGGTAGACTCTAATCTGGAAAGTCAGGTTCAATTCCCCATTTCTCAAGACTAGATCTACATGTCTTGTGAGGGGTGGGCAAAATTAAAAAAATGATGCCCCTTTGTGGGCCCATTCTATCTTATGGGCCCATACAATAGAATGGACTCCATACCCAATTTAGTGGGCCCCCCAGCAGCGCCCGGGTCAAGCGCCCCCTCTGCCCTTCCATAGATCTGGTCCTGCCATTTCTCCACATGAAGCCTGCTGGGTGACCCTTGGGCCAGTCACAGCTCTCTCAGAACTTTCTCAGTCCCTCCTACTTCACAAGGTGCCTGTTGTGGGGAGAGGAAGGGAATGCGATTGTAAGCTGCTTTGAGTCTCCTTGAGGTAGAAAAAAGTGGGGTATCAAAACCTTCTTCCTGAATCCAGGAGGGACAATTTGCAAGGCTTAACCATGGCTTGATTGTGACACCTCAACACAATTTATTCTTGCCTCTCCTTACTCACGCATAACTGTGCCTTACTTGTGAGCAGGCCACATGCAGAGATTTCCAGAGAAAAGCTTACAATTATACACACTGGCAGTTGTGATTTCCCCCATCCCCAACAGTGACTTGAAGATGTGCTCACATGAGCAAAAACTGCAGCATCAGAAGCAGCCTTTGGTAACAGAGGGGGGGAGGGTACAAATCAGCTTATCGTTCCTTCTGGAATCTCAGAAGCCTGTTTTGAATGAGCCCAAGCATTAGAATTGCTGTTCTGCTGTGCCTTAATGCCAGCACTTATTACATTGTGCCTGAGAACTTAGGCACAGCATGTGTAAACGGTGGACTGATTACCCCTGTGCGCTGACAGGCCTTCGTCTTTATGTGTGCCAAGCCGATACTAGGAACGTCATTTCAGAAGGATAGGAAGATAATTTGCAGGCGTTCCAAGGAGAAATGAAAACAAAGCCATGAAAGTGAGACACAATTTAAAAGAAGCATCACTTACCTATTAAATCAACAATAAAGAAGACGGTCCCAAGAAGAAGAGTCTCTGCACTCGAAACAATATTGGACTGGTCTTGGATATTGTCGGACTTGTATTACAGCTCCATGTGTTTTCTATAGGACATTGATCCATCATACAGTAGGAGCAGCGTGTGCTTTCGGTTCCGGAGGGATTTTGTGTTGTATAAATGTTTGTTTATGTTATGTTTGGCTATCACTGTAAGTACTTTGTTTGTTACTAGTAAATACCGGATAAGTAGGAATAGTATGGAGTATTATTTTTGTTACATGGAGGGGCTTTGAGGTGTTTTCTTTTAAGCCAATACTGGAGGCAGCAGCATTCCCTTAATGCAAGGTTGCCTCGCAATAGCCTTACAATAAGTAACCCAACCCCTACCTAATGCATTTTGACCATGAGCGGCAGTAATTCCTGCTCTTTACAATCGGCTTGGATAATGCCCTGGCCTACAATATGAGACTGGAATATGTCTAATCCTTTAAACATCTAGCCAAGCATTGAACTGTTTGGCCTCCCGAGGCAGTGAAGTCCTTATTGTAAATCACAAAAAAAAGTCAAGGCAGGGGAGCGGGGGCGGGGAGAACCTTCAATGGCAGCACACGTTACACATTATTGGCTTCATTTGATGTTTGGATTTGAGATTAGTGAGGATGTCAATTTAGATTTCTGTGCTGATTTATTACATTGTTGTATTTTGTTCACCCTTTTTCAGCTGCCAGAATTTTACAGGACAAAAGTGGAGGATCATTTTGTTAAATACTGCAGCTTCTTGGTCGGTATTTTGCACAAATGTTACAATACACCATGATGATAAAAGGAAAACATACAGACATGCTTGGATTTTTTTTTTTAATCCAATCCATGTTTTAAAATGTACTCATCCCTGTAATTCTTTAAGCTACCTATGAAAGCTGACATACAAAACTCTCTGGCTTTAAATCTAAGCCATTCTGAAATATTGAGATCCAGTCCTCAGGTTTATAGAAAAAGAATTTTTCTTTGAATATACATTGTATTAAAAGCCAAAAATCCAGGACTTTTATTGAAAACAATAGAAAATTTGTTTACTCCAGTAGTTAGGGTTGCCAAACTCCAGGTTAGGCCTGGGGATCTCCCAGAATTACAACTGATCTTGACAGAGATTAATACCCCTGCTTTATGGCTCTGTACACAATTGAAGTCCAACCCACCCCAAGCCCCACCCTTCCCAGCCTTCACACCCAGATAGCCAGGAAATTTCCAACCCATTGGGGGAGGGACGGTGGCTCAGTGGTAGAGCATCTGCTTGGGAAGCAGAAGGTCCCAGGTTCAATCCCCGACATCTCCAAAAAGGGTCCAGGCAAGTAGGCGTGAAAAACCTCAGCTTGAGACCCTGGAGAGCCGCTGCCAGTCTGAGAAGACAATACTGACTTTGATGGACCAAGGGTCTGATTCAGTATAAGGCAGCTTCATATGTTCATATGTTCATCAGAGCTAGCAGTTCAGTCAAGCATCCTCAGTCAACTGCAAAGGTCGCCCACCAACTCCCAACAAACTATCTCTACCACTGCCAGGCCTCAGGAGAAATTCCTGACAACTGCTCTCTTCATTTGGTCAGTGGGAAGGATTTAGGTTCTGTTATAGGCCCCTTCCAGGTCTTGCACTGGCATGAATGCAACTGTGTAGTGTTGCTGTTGTTTGAGAGGGAGGCCAGCATTTGCGTCAAGATCTTAGCTGACCCAAAACGCCATTCTCCTGCAATGAGAATCCAGAATGTGGGCACCTTGCCTTCCAGATATGACATCTAATGAGCCATCTCAGGGCCTGGCAAACTTCATTCTGGCCGACTGAGATGAAGTGCTGCTCAAAGCTCCCGGGGGTGCTCAAAGGAGAATTCTTTGATCTGACATCTATAACATCTACTCTGCACCACAGTACCTATCTCTAAAAGTCCTGAGTGCAAAAGCACATATGATACCGGAGAAACTGTGTACTAGCCAGGCCCTTCTGGAGAGAGAACATTGGACTAAGTCCCCACTATTTTCTTGACTGACTGAGACTGAACCCTCTCCTTTTCAAGGCAAACCTGAAGGACAGTATGGAAGGAAAGGCATTTAAAGAGTGTCTGGCTGCCTTTGTCAAGTATGTGGGGTTTCAACTATGACCCATGACCTGTCTGACTTCCCTCCATGAAGAAAGAGTAACTACCAGAGAAACCTTGAAAATTGTAGCCAGCCAGAAACTGTAGTTTCTTTTCTTTCTGACATTCTGTATTTCCAAACCCCAATTTTGATTATTTGTGTGAGCTTAGCAATAAATAAAAGTATAAACTGAAATTCATCTTCATATTCTGAGAGAATTTCTGTGCTGCCTCCCCCACAAGTGCTATCCCCACCAAGAGGAAATTGCCAGCCCTGCTGGGACAAGAAAGTTGCCAAGTTCTCTCCTGAGTCATAAAAAGGATTTCCGTCCTGCCATTCACTCATTTATAAAATATTCTTTATTACAAGACCAGCACTAGCACTTTAACTAGTCTGAGTGGTGAGATAATGTTAATGATGCTTGGAACTTCTCGAAGTGTTTCAATGAGACTTTGCATTTTTTGAAAGAACTGTGAATTCTATTTAGCTTATGCACTTTAGCACTAAAAGATGTATTCCGTACCTTAATAACATTATAAACTGTATTTATTGTGTTTGTTAATGTGATTGAACCTCATCCCGATTCCTCACTAGTCTTGTCCTGGTCTCACACTCCTCTTCTCCACAGTGCTTTTGTCCAATTTTACAGAAGCTGCCACGTAGCTGATAACTTTCCTGTAGCAAGCAGAAACTGGTTTTCAGAGGACTTTACTTGCCGTCAGAAAGAGGCAGGGCGAGTTGCAGCCCCGTGGCAGCTTGTACGAAATTGGATGGAAGCACCGTGGAGAAGAGGCGCATGAGATTGGGTCAAGGCTAGTGGGGAATCGGTCCCCATGTTTACAGTAATATTGAAAGTGACTTTTCAACAGTTTTAAATTGTTAATATATTTGTTATTTTTTCCCCACAGTTTGGATTTTTGGTATTTTTTACTTAGCTCTGTAGAACTCTTGGGTTTGCTACTTATTCATTTATAAGCAGAAATCATCAGGATGACCTGGAGCAGCCAAGTCATATCACATAAAATTATTAGGAAACACTCAGGGTAGTGCCAAACAACAACTAAAGAGTAGCTGAATCCACTTTTCGTAGGTGGCATGCTTAAAGCCCCTTTAAACACAAGTGTTCACAGTGGGATCCAAGCCGCTTCTTCCCCTCATCTCCCATTATAGCCCCAACTCTGGCATTGTGGCAAGTGTTGACAACACTTTCTCCCCATCTAACCACTCAAGGTGAAACAGTGGGCCTCAAAAGCTGCTCCCAACTAGCCAGATGCTCACCCCCTCCGCACACCTGTAGCTTCTCCTCCCCATTTGGTCACTGCCAAGCCCTGCCTGCTCACTCCATCCAAATGATGGGTTATTCTCACCATCAAAATACTCACTCCTGGTAGGTAGGGGCAGTTGGGAGCAGCTCTATCAGCCATCACTTGTTCCTCAGAATCAGCGTCTGTCATCATTTTCTCATCCTCCTGTGTGGGGAGTGGGCCGGGAACAGCAAACAAGGGGTGTACAGTTGTACTGTCTGTAACTAGTATTCAAAGCCTTTCCCACAATTATCAAGAAACAAGCTGCCCTAGGGATTTGTGGATTAGGCGCCTTAGGCACTTATATTTACCAAGGAAGACCCTTGTGAACTCAGACACAGGTCCATTTAATTAGGCATCCTGTTTCCAACAGAAGCCAGCTGAATGCCTTCAATAATCCCATATGGCCAGCAGAAAGGCAACCACCCTCTCCTATACTATCTCTCCCTAGAGCCTAGAGGTATTAAGCGGTACAATGTCACTTGCAAAGGTATATCATCCAGGCCTTCCCCAACATGGCAGAATGTATAAATACAACTTAGAACCCAAGGATCCTAGTCCCAGCTGAAGTACAAAACAATGCATTGGTTCTTTATTACTGTATTGGAGCGAGAAGTCAAACTGCACTTCTGCAAGTAGAAGATAACTACCATGAGTGGAGGAGCACCTTTGGAACCTACCCACTTTGTCCATGTCTGCTAAGTGCCATCAAGTCACTTCTGACTTACGGCAATCCTATGAAGGGTTGACCTCCCAAACGTCCTATCAATAACAACCTTGCTCAGGTCTTGCAAATGGAGGGCCATGGCATCCTGTCAATCCATCTCATGTAGGGTCTTTCTCTTTTCCTATTCCCTTCAACTTTTCCTAGCATTATTTTTTTCCAGGGACTGTTGTCTTCTCAAAATGTGACCAAAGTACAATACCCACAGTTTAGTCATATTCGATTGTAGGGAAAGTTTAGGCTTTATTTGATCTAGAAACCACTTATTAGTATTTTTGGTGGTCCACAATATCCACAAAGCTCTCCTCCAACACCATATTTCAAACGAACGAGCTTCTTCCTGTCAACTTTCTTTATTGTCTTTCACAACCATATATAGTAATAGGGAAAGCTTTGGCACAAAATATACCTACTGCCACTGAAGCCAATAAAGCCACACTTTTCAGTCTGAGTGTCCACATGTATAAAACAGGAAAATGTTCTTACCATCCTAGGTCTGGATGACAAGGCAATGATAATGAAAAAAGAGATAGCACAGAGTTTCTGCTTAGGCCACAGCAGTGTCAGACAGTACAGGCCTTGCTGAATTGACCTGTCAAATTATAAGGAACCAAGAACAGGCTGATTTCCAGTGACAATATTTATAAGATGTAGGCTACTTGGGATGGGAGCGAGGCAGGAGAGGGGTAAGAAAAAGTGCCGCAGTTTATACTTTCTGAGTGAGATGTTGGCGTGCCCCTCGTGATACATTCAGCTATAGGAACAAAAGCCTCTTTCCCAATTCATACGTGCACCAGTATCCAACATGTACATAACTGAATGATGTGCGGCTAGATTGACTGACAATCATGTATCATCCCAAGTGATTTCCTTCTTGTACACAATTGTATTTTCCAGGACAGAAAGATTGTAACTCAAAAGTAGCCACCTTTAACAGCATAATATTGACCTCCAGCAGAGATTCTACCAAATCATGCCCAGTGAGCTGCATTTTGAAAGGGATACTGATTGATAGGGACGGTGGGAGGGGCGGTGGCTCAGTGGTAGAGCATCTGCTTGGGATGCAGAAGGTCCCAGGTTCAATCCCTGGCATCTCCAAAAAGGGTCCAGGCAAGTTGGTGTGAAAAGCCTCAGCTTGAGACCCTGGAGAGCCGCTGCCAGTCTGAGAAGACAATACTGACTTTGACGGACCAAAGGTCTGATTCAGTATAAGGCAGCTTCATGTGATACTTCTGCTTATGCTTAATAAGAAAAGTTGTTTTATACTTTAGATCATGACTATCTTCCAAACAACCACTAAATTTATTTAACTAGGATATAAATATTAGTATTTATCACCCCACTTCACCTTATAGCCATGCTTACAATTAAAAATCTGTGGTAGGCATTTGACCAGCGTTGACATTCAAATGTAACCAAATATGAACAAAACACTGGAATGACAAGTAGAGGCAGGACAACATGAGCTAAAGGTCTGGAAAAAATAGCAGAAGTAAACCCTTAACAAGTTTGATTTAAATAACTTTCCAAAGTTATTTCAAAGCTTCGGGGAGGCCTTGGTGGGAATGAGGGAAGAGGCCCAAGAGAAGAAAGGACTGAGAGGAAAGAGGACAAAAGAAAGCTAAAAGTCAAGCCAAGGGTAAAGGTATAAATTAGCCCTCCTTCTGGCAAGAATCAATTAGTGCTGGACAATTCACCCTTTACAATATTCTTTCGCTGTCCTCTTTTCTTCCTTGTTACATAAAGCGTCCCATTCAGCAAAAACTGTCTCAAACCCAGTAAAGAACTCCATATTTTAAATGGATGCTTTTAACTGGTAGGAGGTTCCGCCATGATAAACATCTCAAATATTATTTGTAAAACAGTAGAAAAAATTAACTCATGGTTTTTATGTATGGTAGCCTGGATTCAGTTCCCGGCATCTTCGGGACATGTTTTCACTACTACAGCTACCTCTCTCAGTTCTTGGAAGAAAACCACATTCGTACCTGACTGTAACTTTGGCCCTGGGACTCGTCGATAAAGTACTGGGGTGACGGGGAGGATGTAGTGCCCCTCATGTACTCACTAAGTGGCAACTGCTGTTGATGTCTTTCTGACAAGCAAATTTCAAAGTTCCCCTCAAAGAACCAGAAATACAAATTTACAATTCAATCTACAACTCATTAGTGTGAAATACCTGGAAAATGGAATGAAAGGCTGTTCAAAAGTTTTTTCACCCTCACCTCGACCCAATATGAAATCAGGAGTTCACATACTTCCTCCCTGAACTCCAGATTCACATACCTCCTCCCAAGTCTCCTCAGCATAGTCAGAAATGAATGCCTGAACTAAGACATCCCATATTTATCTGAATATGTTATCTCCCTTGAAATGGAGTATTAAACCTTTTTATCTAGGGTTAAGGGTTCGTCAAAAGTGTAGCAGACATTTAATTTCTCTGAAAAAAAAACCTGGGAGGTTTTGTTGAGGAAGGGGAGATTTTCATTATTGTTGCTTTCTATCCTGCTTGGTGGTGGAAAGTGCCATCAAGGCCCAGAAGATCTATGGCAACCTCGTAGGGTCTTCAAGGAAAGAGACGTTCAGAGGTGGTTTGCCATTACCTGCATTAGTATCACAACCCTGGTATTCCTTGGAGGTCTCCCACTGAAATATTAGCCAGCGCCATCCTTGCTTAGTTTCCAAGATCTAACATGACTGGCCTATTCTGATAACTCGCAACAAAGATAAAAGAGAAAGCAGGTTGGATCCGACAACCTTTTCTGCTGGTGAAAATGGAGGGCAGAGTCCTTTTGACTAGCAAAAAGACTTCCATGAACAAAAGTCATATGGAATGGGAGCTCTAATCAGGGATATCAACTTCCAGATGGGACCTACAGTTCTCCTAGAGTTACAACTGATCTCCAGATTACAGAGTTCCCCTGGATAAAATGGCAGCTTTGGAGGATGAACTCCATGGAATTAAATCTCTAGCTGTAATAAGCCAAGGAACTGAACAAGGTTGAGTGAAAGTATTGGCAAGATCCAACCCATCATTGTCAATACAAGTAGAATGCGTGTGGTATTTACTATATATATTACAATGGAACCGTCTGGTTCCCTCTGATATTTTTTATTATTACTATTATTAATTATTTGATTTAATTAATTGTCCCATCCCGGCCAAGGCCGGGCTCTGGGCAATGTACATCAGATAAAAATACATAAAATAAAAGGATATTTAAGTAAATACAGTAAAACAATAACAATAAAAATTCCAACCCCCAATGGTGTTTTGCTAATTATGTTCATTTTCTTCAGACTACTGGGGCATATGAGGTGGGTGGGAGGGAGGAACACTTCTAGAGGGGAGCAGACAAGAAGACAGGCAATCAACTATCACTGTCCTCTGTCAAAAACCTCTGTCGAAAGCCCTTAGGGCCCAGACATCATCCAGCAGAGAGTTCCGCTGGGTAGGGGCCAGGATTGAGAAAGCCCTGGCCCTATTTGAGGACAACAAACTTCTTTGGGGCCAGGGATTACCAGCAAGTTGTTACCAGTGGAGTGCAATGCCCTACCAGGGACATAGCGGAGAAGATGGTTCCTTAGATACGCTGGTCCCAGACCACTCAACGCTTAAAGGTCAACACCAAAATCTTGAACCTGACTTGGTACTCAACCAGAAGCCAGTGTAGCTTGTGTAAATTGGTTTAATCTCATGAGCTGGCATCCTTTAGTTGTACCATTTTCTGGCTACAAGTACAGAGGGTATGAGCAGGCCCGTAGCTAAAAAAAAAAAAATTAGCGGGGGGGGGGACCAGGGGAATGTGGTGGGGACCACAGGGCCCAAAATGACATCATAAATAACATCACAAAAAGTTAAATAAAATGAAAACCTGGGCGGGCGGGCTTACATGCTGTTGCTAGGGTTCAAGGCTATGGCTGGCTGCCAGCAAAGACGGCGGCAGCAGCAGCAAGGTAGCCAGGATGTCTCTGCTGCCGGAGGTGGGGGGGGGTGGCAGCAGGAGAAAGAGCTGCTTCCGGGCAACCACACTGGGTCCTACTCTTGGGCTGCTCCAGCCAGCCCTCAGGCCCTGCCTGGCTGCCCACCTGTGGAGCAGCACCTGAGTTGTGGTGCAGAGGAAGAGGCAGAGCGCAGCAGCCCAGGCAAGGTGAGCGGGGCCGGCAAGCAGTGGTGGAAACTGCCACTCATCATCTCCCAGCATGATCCCCCACCGGGAAGCCACAATGCCAAAACCTGTAGTTTTGATCCCCCACCGGGAAGTCACAATGCCCCACTGTAGTTGCGGACCTGGGTATGAGCCCCCTAGTTCTGCAACTGGTTGTTCCCATCTCTGTATATCTTTGTTAATAAATAGATATTGTTTTCAGCTCAACTATCTGTGCTGTATGAACCTAAGAGCAGGAGCCATGAATGAATACCTTAATTCTTACAAAAGGATGAATTTGAAAACTAGATGGAGAAATGGACACTTTTAGACAGAGAACACTAAAACAAGGAAGGATTATCATTAATACAATGGCGCTATTTTCAGGAAGGTCAGTCAAACCAAATGCCATGACAACACTTATCCAAGATTTAATTTTATCAGGCAAATTATTTGAGCTGTTTGTGTACGATTGCTAACAGAAAGCCATTATTTTCTGTTTACATTCATCTCTACTATAAAACTGAGCGTCAGAGCTGGAGTAAAAGGGGAAAAAAATAAAGTGAGGGTCCGCGCTACTCATATAGATACAGGACATGGTTTGTTTTTACATGTAATATTCCTTCACTGAGTTTTAATGGTATACTTATTGTCTCTACTCTGTAATTGGTTCAGAGCAGAGACAAAGACACACACAGCTGACAAACAGCGAACCAATTCATCTTTCAAAAAAGCTTTCTCTTACAAGAGATTACACCTGTCTCATTTCAGCACACTCAGCCATCTGGCCTTTCTCTGGGATGGGTGCTTAAACTTCAAGGTCCAGTTATTGTTACTTTTATGGTGGTGAAGGGGAGGTGTTCTCTGCAGCACACACATCCACCCATGTTTCAGGAGAAACTCTTTCTGCTTGTTTAGGAAGCATGCCCTTTGCAACTTTGCACCAGAAATATTAATTTTTAAAAGCAAATGCATATATTGTGATACTTCCTATATTACACATATGGCTCACATTTATCACATTATAACTCTTGGATTCTGGATAAATCCTTTAAATAAACAGCTTCATACCTAAGAGGCAGACTTCAGTATCCACCACATCATCCCCAAAAGCCAATCTTTTGATTTTGCCTCAAAATCTTGAAAAGGATAAATGTTCCCCTTTCGTAGTAACGTGCTTTGTTTACCTTGAGCCATTAAATTTAAGTATGTTTTTACAATAAGTATAACATGTTCATATATATTTCATATTGAAATCTAAAATCTTTGTTTTGCACAAATGCGTTAATTGAAAGGGTAGTGATCACACTAGGGTTTCCCTCCTTTCTTCAGCTTTGTGAAACAAAATCTCTGGTTGCTGCATAATTAAAATTTGACTGTGAAACAAATACCTGAACACACACTATAGTTTTCTTTCTTCTCCTTATTTATCTGCTGTACAGTACTGTGCAGAAGTGCTGAGCCCCCCCTTCCCGCCCAAAAGGCCAGCTGAATGCTGCCCAGCACCAAAAAGCGCCCTTCACATGTCCCCCCTCCAGCTGTACAGCCAATAGACAGCTGGCTTAGCCAAAATCCCTTCAACAATAGATATCTCAAGGTGCTCACCAAGTTTTCATACCTATGGGTCTTTTTCTATATGTCTTCATGTAATCTATGACTGAATGTACTCCACAGAACAGAAATTCATAATCGATATCCTTCCAAGTGTTCAATGTACCTTACTTCCTAACTTTTGTGTTCATTTATAGCCACCCTTATGGTAAACAATGGCATCTATTTTCAAGTGCTGAATTTGGATCCACCAGTCAATCAGAAGACACACATACTGTAGCTGGATAGCTAATTGTAATGGCAACTAGGAAGTTTCAGTTGGGAGTCAGAGGATGGGGTGACAGTGGACTCCAATCTAAGGCAAAATTAAGTTTTCTCTCATCTGCTGGTTTGAGACCTAGCATACAAAATATTATGCTACATGAGGCTGCACAAAATAATAACAATACTAAAGTTTTAATAATATACTACTATAAAATGGCTAGTGCTTCTTTTTTGTTTCAGGATTTTTTTCCTGTTAACAATTTCAAAAAACATAGTTATCTCAAAGTACTGAATGAACGTCACTATGGAATTTTAAAATACTGTGGACTTCTCTGCAGTATTAAACACAAGGGTTCAGAGCCAATATAGATATTCCACAATGACAGCAACAGGTATGCCAGGTAGGCACAGATGCAAGGAGTCAAAACATCCCAGTAACAGGAATTTCACAGTTTGCTTCCATAGGTCCAGGACTCCCTGGTTTGAATTAGAAGGTATCCGTCTTCATGACCAGAAGGCACATGTGTTCATGTAGGGCAGGGGTGGCCAAATTGGCTCAGGAGCCACATGTGGTCTTTCGCACATATTACGTGGCTCTCTAAGTCCACCCTCCCTCCATCAGCCAGCTTGGAGAAGGCATATGTCTCTTTAAATCACTTCGCCAAGCCACCAAGCAGCTTGGAGAATGCATTTATAAAGCTGTTTTCTTTACATCTCTGCCTCCCCCATCTATTTTCCTTCCTTCCTTCCTCTTCTGACATTCATGTCTTGTGGCTTCCAAACATCTGACATTTATTCTATGTGGCTCTTATGTTAAGCAAGTTTGGCCACCCCTGGTGTAGGGAATACTGCCAATTTCCCTTCCACCTGTATCTCCTCAAAAAGCCATGCAGGATTTTGTACCACTGTAAACACAGTTTTTAGATGCATAGGGAGATAAATGTGTGGGGGAATCACAAATACCCTCCCTCCTGTGAGCAGTATCCTTTGCTCAGCTGCAGGAGCATTAGAGCCAATCCCATGTTGAAAGGAGTTAGGTAAATTTGATTTTTTTTCACTAAGTATATTTTGTAACATTTTATACCAGAGACAGCATTCATTATACCTTGATCAAACATGAAAAGGGTAGATTTGGATAAATTCTTTTTCTTCGTAACTACAGAAACAGTAATTTTGTGGGTATTACTGGGGATATAACATACTCCTGTGTTGTCACTTTAACTTCTTTAATACAGAAGTCAGAGTTAGGATGTTAACTTGCTATAGAGTTTTTACCCAAATGCTAGAGCATCCCCAGTGCAACAGGCCCAGTGTGATGACATCACTTCCGGGTGATGTCATTGCGCCGTGCATGTCAGGTACCAATGGAGCTCTTTGGGGGTGGGGATCCCCTGCAAGCCAGCTCTGTACCAGCGGGTTGAGGGCCCCAATACTGGGGGAACCCCTGCTCCCAGTGGGAGGCTGGGAACTCTAATGCTAGTTAGGGAAATTCCTGGAGATTTCGGGAATAGAGTCTGAGGAGGGCAGGGTTTGGGGAAGAGACGGGTTGTACACTGCACCCTCCAAAGTAGCCATTTTCTTCGGGGAAACTGATCTTTGTCATCTGGAGATCAGTTGTAATTCTGAGAGATCTCCAGTCACCACCAAGAGGTTGGCAACCATAATGAGGCCATACCTAACCTAAGGGTGCCAAAGCGATAGAAGTTACCAGACTTGGCTTCTCCCAAACATAAAACCTTTATATATTGGCTAAATTGTACCTATCCATTCCTTCTGATGGAGAACAAGCTTTTATCACAGGAGGCATGGCTTGTGAAAAACCAATCAGGAAAATTTATTCCTCATGCTAATGAAGTTTCTGTTCCTCATGCTTAATGAAGGCTGATTTAAATTAAGCATTCTTAAACACTGAACCATTACTTAAACTAGCCAGGAACTGAAAAATTCCTTTAAAGCATTTGAAATACTTAAGAAATCATTGGGCAACCCTTAACCAGGCTGGATGAAGGGGTTCAGGGTAGAGTTAGATCTTGTTGCCAAGGTGACCAAGAAATCCACATATCAAGCAAGACAAGAAGCTTTGCTGTCTCTCAGAACGGAACTTTGTTCTTTTAAAATTGAGGGCAGTAATAAGAGTGGCCAGTCGAAGTCACATCAATCATAGCCTCCTTGTGCAATCTACTGCTACAACACATGGAAGTGCTAAAAGGAAATGTTCTTAGAAACCCTGGCTATATTGCACACATGTATACAGAAAAGATTATTTACCTCATGACAAACCTGTTCCCTTCATCATCTCGGAGTATTATTATTTTGAAAAGAAAATTTCTAAACTTCACGGTTGCAGACAACAACGTGAGAATTTGTGAACAGGAGCTGAAGAAGAATTAAAAAAAAATATAACACCTGCCCCTCCCCAATAAAGAACAGTAGGCATTTCATGACCTATCAAGGTCTGTCTTCTCATATGCTGCATATCTGTATACTACACATATTGATCTTGGATTCAAAGTCTGGGTTAGTGAAATCAAAATAAACTACTCCCTAATAAGTCATAATGATGACTAGTTCACTGGAGCTGATTATCCATATGTCAAAGGATTGTCTTGGCATATTTGTAAAAGACAAGGGGTGAACCTGGGAGTTACTCAGTAAACTATCAGTTTACTATTAGTAAACCAACATCAGTGTATCTAATTCTCATTATTGCCCTATCTGTGAATACATAAATCTTAAGGAAACAGCAAAAAAAAAAAAGGGGGGGGGGGACTCAACTCAAGAAGCAAGTTATTTCAAGTGTGTGTTGTCATTATTTAGACCACTGAAGAAGGCCCTCTGGGATAAAACACGTTTGTTTTAACAGTTATTTTGTGTAACCAATGTTTTGGTCTTTGTTACTGTAGATCAACTTACTTGAGTTGATGTATGCTATGTGAATGTAATGTGATACCCACTACCTTGTGGATTTAATCTATTTTTTAAATCTATGTTTACTGTGCACTTTGCACAAATATGAAGCCATGAACAGACTAGATAGATCTTTTACAAACCTGAGAAAAGTTCCAGGTTTACAGAAAAATCTGAACAACAATAATAATGGGGTTAACACTCCCCCCCCCCCAATAGAAGGAATGCCTGTAGCTTTAAGGAATGAATGCCTTCAGTGGTTGTTGCTAGGCAACCGCACAGTATCGCCAGCAACTGCTGCTATGCAACTTCCATGACTCCCCCAAGACCAGCTGCTTGCTACAGTTCAACAGCAGCTACTGCACAAAAGCCAATGTGGTGTTCTGGTTAGAGTTTCAGACTAGGATCTGGGAAACCAAGGTTCTAATTCCCACCTTGACATAGAAGTTCAACGAGTGACTTGAGGTCACTCACTCTCAGCATAACTTGCCTCAGAGGGTTTTCTCATAACTTGTCTCAAATAGAAGTGAGAACGATATAAGTTTCTTGGGATACCCACTGTGGAGGAAAGTGGGATATAAATGAAGTAAATAAATAACCACCATAGCTAAATACGGGGAGGCAGGTAAAAGATTGGTTGGTGAGTGAGAAGGAAAAAGGGAAGTATGGGAAGGTGAGGATATAGGGTTGCCAGGAAAAGGTAAAGAGGAAATAGTGTGAGGTAAGAAATATAGGGGAAGATGGAGTGCCCCCTACAAATCCTTTTGGGTTTCTCACTGCACTTGGCCCAGGTGGCTGAACCCACAGTTTCCCCAGGGACAGCTTTCTAGAGGGAGGGGAGAGAAAGCTGAAGGAGGGGGGGGGGCAGGTAAAGATAGGCTGGCTGGTGAGAGTTAAGGAGAGAAGTAGGAAAAGGGAGCTAAGGCTAAAGAATAAGTAGCCTATGGGCCTCAAAGAAGCCTCTGAGGCCTCCTGTAAAAGTTTGCGACCAGCTTATATTTCCAAGGCATCCAACGAGCCTTATGATTGGTCTGGGGTGAAACTGGAGGGAAAAGGAAGGCCAATCACCACCAAGGAAGCTGGGCCATGACAGAAAGTATATAAGGCCCTCCCTTTAGAGAGAAGATGTTCTTCTCCCGGGAGCTAAGTGGCAGGGGGTTACAGCCTGCAGGAGACGATCCCTCACCCAAAGAGGATGGGTTGGACCCAGGAAGGGCCAGGTGCAGTAGGGACCTTTGAGGCAGCCACATTAGGAAGCTTCATTGCTTTCTTGCTGGTTTCTTTATCTGTTAATTTTACCCTGTTGATGAGACATATTCCCTGTTAAAACTGTAGCTCCCAAGTGTTTTTAGACATCTGTTGGTTATTACCCACCTTGGTTAATCAGTGTCCATATGCCTGGGTCCTCACGCCAAGCTTGATCGATCACCTGCCAGTGCTTTTCTAGTGGAGGGGTGCTGTTTGGAAGGATGAAGGGAGGGGCATATTCTGGGCTTTCCCTGGGTTGGAGTGGTGGCAGCTAGTTAAGACCCTCGTCTGCTCCAGAGCAGAAGAGGGCAGGAAGGAAGGGATGTGGGGCTAGAGGGCTTCTGGGAGGAGTCACTCTCTTAGACAAAACTCCACTTGCCCCACTGCACCCACAACTATGGGCTTTCAGGTAAGAAAAAGAGGAAACAGTGGGGGAAGGGAAATGAGATTCCCCCCCCCATACGTCATTGTGGGCTCCCCACTTTTCCATACCCATATTTTACAAGCATTATATGCACACAGTTAGCACAAATCTTAGGGAACTCCAGAAGTAGCAATCTATGAATTGCATATCCAATCATCTAATTATTTATTGCATTTTTATCCCACCTTTCCTCAGGGCAATGTACATGATCTCTTTCCCCATTTTATCCTGACAAAAATACTGCAAAATAGGTAGGCTGAGAGATAGCAACTGGTCCAAGGTCACCAAGTGTATGACAAACTGGGAATTTGAATCTAGGGCTCCTCTATCAAAATCTGACAGTCTAACCACTACACCGTGTTGACTTTTTGTGATGTATTTTAATATCTTTACACAAGAACCATGGCTCTTATTGCAGAGTATTACACTCTACAGAACTACACAAAAGAGGTAGCATCTGCAATATTTCTTAACCTTTACGTTTTGATTGAATAACCATAAACTAACCTATTCACACATACTGACTAAGACAGCAATTCTAAGCAAGTCTACTCAGACCTATTCAATGGGGATTACCCCCATGTCTGCACTGTACATTTAGTGAAGTCATTTGTGAATGCAAGAGGACTGGTACATAAAAACGATAATTACTGAAAACCAGGTGGAACTTTGTTTCTGATGCAAAACTGTGACGGTCAAATTACACACTATGACAAAGATATGTGACCAGAGCTCCTGTCCTGATGTTTTCTTTAACATCAAAAAGCAACCCTGAGGAAGCCTGATTCGGACTGGGGATGCAGCATTGGTAAAGGATATTTCATGCTCTTTTTTTTTTTAAAGTGAAATCCACCTCCTACATAAGCATCATTAGATCCTGATTTTACCTGTGCAAAAAACATGGATTACTGTCTGTTGAATGCTGAGAATGAAGCTGCTTTTTCCTACACAATAAAGATTTTCTGACAAAAATTTAAAAAAATAAAATTCATAAAATCCATTATCTGAATTCTGCAGTTTGTGTTTCTGACTTCAAAGGCAGCCAACAATCCAGCCAAAGCTAAGCACAATTATCATGGAAGACTTACCAATGAAATCCTAAATAGAATTACATCCTCCTAAACAATCTGATTTCAGTTTAGGATTGCGCTGTTAAGCACATGCTAGAATCTCTCTCAACAAGATTTAAAATGCTACCAGCTTTTGTCTTCTATATTTGCTGTATTTCTATCTCAAGCGTCCTGCCAGCCACTAAAATGTTAATATAATGCACAAGTTTTGACCTGTAATTATTCTAAACACATCTCAGTTATCAGTGTTGGGGAGGGGGGAGCCTTGGGTAAGTTTAATAAGCTGAATTGAAAAGTGGGGCATCAATGCCAACAGAAAAACCAAAATGGTAATTATGAGACTACCAAAGTAAACATCAATTCAATCTGGGGGGGGGGGGGGGGAGGGGGAAGAAAAGAAGGAAATGTTGCTGAAGACAGATAGTACAATGAGTACATGACGAAAACAAAGTGCCAGACCAAACACTCTTCAGGGAACAAAAATTATCACCCAGTGGAGAGACAGAATCTTGCCCAATATTTGCGAATTTAGATTGACTGTACTAATGACGGTATAAGTAATGCTATACTCTTAAAGAAACACCTAAGGAAGTTAAAATATTTTTTTAAATATTGGGTATGTGCCACACCACTGCCAAATGCACCTGTATGTATGCTAATTAACATAACAATGCATCTTGTAATTTAATATCTTAAATACATCTAGTTAAAAACAAAGCTTCCAAAATACCTTGATTGGTGATGGATAACGGATGCTTATTTTAAAAGGGGATGCCCAGCATAAAACCCTCTAAAACTGGATCAGGTCCATATGCATATTCCTTAACTTTGATACCCCAACATAGGATTGGCACTGTCATGGCAGTCACACCTACACTCTGATAGTGATGCGCATGCAAAACCTTCTCATGTGTAGGCCCATGCTATCCATAATGTGGACTGAGGACTATGAGTACAATCTTAAACGGAATTACACCCTCCTAAGCCCTTTGGCTTCTGTTGATTTAGAGGGATATAACTCTGTTTAGGATTGCACTTTATGAGGAAGTAAAGAGCCATGCACGAACACGTTTACATTTATTAAAGATTTAACCCATTTTATACTGAACAAAACTGTAACCAGCCCTAAACAATGTCACAAAAGCACATTTAAAATGAATATAAATCCATTCTGAGGGGCCCAACATTTGAAAATCGAACCCAGGCAAGGTCATAGAACAATTTTAAAAACCGCTCTGAAATGTTAGCCACTCTGCCTTTCCCAAAGTTGAGTGACAAACACAGGAGGACCTCCAGCTTCGCATTACCCAAGCCATTTCCCTGAACAAACAAGACCAACACACAAATCTTAGGATCGTACCTGGGGCTGTGATACTTTCAGAAAGCACGGTGCTTTCAACTTGCACAGTGGTCTCAGCAGAGGAGGAAACAAAAACTCTGCTTCTTCATTTTCTGCTGGCAAAGGCTCACTGCAGCAGCCTGTATATATTTCTCCCCCCCCCCCCGCCCTCAACTGTTACAGCCTTCCACCAGCTCTCTGACCTCTGAACCCATTTCTCCTCTCTCCCCTCCTCCCCATCCTCTGCAGTCAAAGCTACTGTGCTGGTCTGATTTGCATAAGGCTGGGGAAGGCCTGCCAGCAGCACAGTGGAGAATGCTGGCTGGGTAAGAAATTGTAGAGCTGCAATTCTGCTGGAATACCAGAATCACTGGAGAGCAGAGGCGGGGGGGGGGGGGCGGATTATGTTTGTACTAAGCTCTAGTACGACTGGGGTGTGAGAAACTACTCTCTCATTATGACTAATAGAGGGGCCGGGATTTAAATCTGAAGAGTATGAAGCCATGGCACTGCTATCCTGCAAGATACCTCACTAAAATCAGGCTCCGGCAGCTGGTTTCCAAGGTGACCAAAAATAGTCAAATAGTCTATTTAAATGCAGGGAGGAAAGTGATGAGGAAAATTTCAACTGGTAGACTCGGCTATCTTGTACACCGCTAGAGAGATGTGGTAATTAAAAAAAAAAGGATGCATTTGTGTGATTATTTTCATTTGAGATTCAGCAGTTTCACGCACGCTCACTTGCGGCGGCCAAGCTAAAAGGTAAAGCCGGCCAAGCTAAAAGGTTAGACACACAATAGTAAAACTGCACGAATCAAATGGAAAATAAAACAGGGTTGCATATCAGAAGAATTCTTAGCAGCCTGCACCAAAATAACAGGACTCATCACAGCGAACCTGAACCAATATTTAATATGGCACCAAAACAGCAAAAACAAATTGAACGCACAACCCTGATTCACAATTCACCAAAATTTTCTGTTGCAAAGTGGATGTTTGGTTTGATTTGCGTACAGCAGTGCCTCAGGATTACCTTACTTCCTAGTTTCTCCCATTTTGTTTCCTGCAGGAATAACAGCAGCCCTGCTCAAAGGCACTGTTTTCTTATCTCAGAAATCCACATTTTAAAAATCAGTTCTGGTTCATGCAGGATCTGAAAGGATATTAATTGCATTCCTGTTCTAGAACGTTGGGTGCATACATCACAGTTAAACTTTTCTGCTTTAATACAAAGCTGATTTCTCAAATGTTAAAAAAAAAATTAACAAGACAGTACAGCTCGCAAAGATCCCTTAACACATCCGAGATCTTTCTTTGTTTTAATGTGAAACAAAACAATAATAATTATTGTAACTGCCACAATGGAATAATCAAGCAGCAGGAAAAAAAGGAGAGATACTTGAGTATGTTCTTAAAAGCTGGTGGTGGGGTGTACTGAATGCATATGTGCGTGCATCTGTCTTTTCATCGTGAGCCCTAAAATATTTCACAAAAGACAGTGTTGGAGGAGTGGAGGAGGGGGAGAAATCCTACATATCCCAATTAGCATTCCAGTATATACCATTTCTCATTTAAAAGCATAAAAGACAATCGCAAGCTTGAAACCACATGGTTCCTATCAAAATAACGAGCTTGACAAGACCCCAGCATAATAAATTGTTCTTACATTAAAATAGCACAGCATTTCAGAGCTGACAGCTGATTAGCGTTAGGGGTTGATTATAAGGAGTCAAGGCTCCCCCTTACTCACGGATTGGTAATGTTTCTGGTTGCAGTGATTTAATACCAAATATATTCTGATTGCTATACTTTGCTCAGTTTATTTAGCTGGGCATTCCACCCATGTGGATCAAACAAGCCACACCTTGCTAATTTTTTTAAAAAAATATCTTTAAACATGGGGAAAAGACATATTGTTAACAGCAAAAACTGCTACTGCTTAAGCACTGAATAACAGTCAAAACATTGATATCCCCGAATAATCCAAAACAGATTTAAAAAAACACACACAAAAAACTGACCTGTTCAAATGGTTGTTTTTCCAATCCATGCGCTCTTTCTAATAATTATGCACCAAAATAGGTTGTCCTTGTGCAATGCGTGACGTATTAACTGCCTCCCCAGTTCCAGCGGAATCTTCTTAAATTTCCCAGCCCTGTGTTTTATTGCCGGTACCATATGCTTTATTGTTCAGCGATAAGAGCTACACTCTGCACAAAGACTCATTACCTACTGCTTGCATTGCTAGCTGCTTCAGTCTCTCTGACGCTGCCGATGTGATCACATGGGAGTTTTGTCTGATAAAACTGAGCATACTACGGATTTCACTGTCTATGAACGTTTGTATCGGCTTAGGACTACTATGAGGAAAGGAAAACAGACGAGAAAGCTGCTTTAAGTTATTAACATGGGACAAATCATGGAAATCCCTTCACGTCTCTTGTCCATGCCCATTATAAATCCCTTTGCAACCTCCTTTACAAAACACAGATTCATTAGAGTTTGGAAAATATGACTAATATTTGTTTTCTGAAGAGTAATGACAGTATCATATTGCACAATCTTCATTTTGGACATAGTAACTATTTGTACTGCTGTTCATAAAGTCATAATATTACTAATTGGTGTTTTGGCAATATACTTATTACACTCACAAAGTGGCTAGAATTGTACAAGGACTAAGGTAGAAAGCCTCAGCATATTTACCCAGATGTAAGTCCCACTGAAATCAGTGGGGCTTGCTTTCAAGTAAACACAAGTAGGAAGAAAGCCATTACAGAGAGCTTTATTTCATTTCCAAAGGTTTAAGTTACAGTTTTATTTTTTCTTATGTGAATCAAATTAAAATCCCAATACGCAAGTGCATAAAAATCACTCAGTTAAGTAAAATTTGAGCCATTAGATTAAATGATACACCAGATGAATATTTCTGTCTAGCCTTTTCCAGCTATTAAGACTTTGACATAGTAAATCTAGATTTTAAGATTTATAAATGGAAGTAGAAATCTTTTAATTCCTTTTTATTTCTCAGTTGTTTAAGTTTTTTTTTAAAGGGCAATAATTGACAACTATTTCCTCAGAAGTACTGTAACCCAGTAAACTCCTGATGTTTCATGTCCAAGAGTAATAGAAAAAGGTAATTTTACACTTGGAAATTTTATGATCATTTCTTCCTCCTAAACAGTTTTAGTGAAAACAGCTAAATACCTCTCTTCCACACTGAAAATCATAGTGCTCAGCCTCAGTAATGAACACTTCTTTGCCTCCAAGTGCCAACTGCAGATATTTACCATTATCAAGAGCATTATATGTTACAATTACATTTATATTTTGAAAGTAGTCCAATGACAAATGGGAATGTCATTTACTCATTAATGTTCTACAAATAAAAAAATACCGACTTAATATCCTTTTCAAAGGTTTGCTCATTAGCATAAGTAATTGACATCTGGCTACTCGTTAAGGGTATCCGCAAGTGCTGCATATACAGCCAGTAAAAACTACATTACTAACCTCAGTGGATTCAGGATTGAACTCTACCACTGCTTGAAAAGGCCTAATTCTGTTTCATCAGAAGTTCACAGAATGGCTCCATCTTATTGTGAAGGACAAATTGGAATAAGTCAGATGTGGTACAGTCAAACATTTACAGTATGTTGACTAAGGGATATCCTCTTTTTGGACTACAAATTAAAATAGATAATAAGGATGAAAATATTTCGAATTGGACTGTCCATTTTAATCATGTATACAGTAAAAACATGAATACTTCAGTAAGATAAAAAGATTCTACCTGAGATGTTCCATCATCAAGAACAAGCGGGTTAATATGACCTTGAATTACTACCACATTCCAATTGGTGTTGCTTTTAAACCATAATGGCATAGGATATAATTGCTCCTAGTTCTAATTGCTCCTAGTCCTAGTTCTGGTACCGGAACTAATGTAGCTTATCAGACTCTTGCTATTTATATTGTTATAAGGTTCGATGTTTTAAGGTTTTAAATGTTTCGATTGTTTTAATTGTTTATATATTTAAACGTTATGTCTTATTTTCTGTTGTGAGCCGCCCTGAGCCACTTTTGTGGGAAGGGCGGGATACAAATCATAAATAAATAAATAAAAATAATTTTTTTTTAGTGACAACACATCTTAAAGCACCACTGAGCAGATGGTAACAAAGAGTTTCTTTGGTGAAAAGCAATGCCTTGTCCCTACAAATGTAGAAAGAAGCAAGAGGGAGCCATTTTGCTACAGCAGACTAAAACAGCAGCAAAAGAGATGTCCAGCAAATGGAGAAAGGGAAAAAAAAATAAAACAAGAATAAGAAATAAAACTGCCATTGCCTACAGTGGGAAGATATTTGATTGAATGGCTACCAACTGATGGATGATAGCCAGAAGAGGTTCATTAAAAATATGATTAAATTATGAAATTAAAATATGAAAGGGTAAACAAGTAGCAATGAAATGTTACTACTGTAAAAAAAAAAAAAAAACGCCCAGTCATCTAAATTGTATGACTGTGGTGGGTACATACTGGGCAAAAAGCTTTTGGTTTGGAAAGGTTTTATTTTGTTTCATCCTACAAACTAGTGTTTCTTCTAGCAGTTGCATGCAAAAGACTAAGAACAATATATTTTAGGGTGCTTTAGGGTAAGACAACAACATTTAAAAAATAAGGATCATCTTACAGGTTGTACCTGGAGTTCACAAGCTGCATCCACAAAGAACTTCACTGTTCTGTAAGGTTATTGTATAGATAATAGGTGTAGTTTTGCATTTTAGTTACAGATGGTTTGTTCTTACTCAGTGATCCCATTCGCATCTTGATCCTTCTACCAATGCTAATCCTATATCAGGATGGTAATTTGAGAACTAAAATCACTGCAGAAACTTTCTACCACAATTCATTTTGTAGTTAATTTCAAATAAGCAGAAAGGAGAAATCACTTTTTTGTGCGCATAATGATAATACACACACACCCTGCCTCACCTGTCTTTTAGAATTCTTTTAAGACTGTCAATACTTGTAGATTGAAATAATCGAGATTACGTATTTGGATATCCTGGGGCCCTTTAACATAGTTTCTTGACAAAGGATGTAAAGAAAATTAAGAAGAAGAAGAAGATATTGGATTTATATCCCGCCCTCCACTCCAAAGAGTCTCAGAGCGGCTCACAATCTCCTTTACCTTCCTCCCCCACAACAGACACCCTGTGAGGTGGGTGGGGCTGGAGAAGGCTCTCACAGCAGCTGCCCTTTCAAGGACAACCTCTGCCAGAGCTATGGCTGACCCAAGGCCATGCTAGCAGGTGCAAGTGGAGGAGTGGGGAATCAAACCCGGTTCTCCCAGATAAGAGTCCGCACACTTAACCACTACACCACACTTAACCACTACACCAAACTGGCTTCTTAAAGAAGCTCTATGACAAGAAGATGCATTTTAATTGGTTAAAGAATGGGAAGCACAGTACAGAAATAAACTGACTGTTTTACAACAGAGGGGAGTAATAGGGTCACCCAAAATCTGCATTGGGAGGTGCTACTTACTTTATTCATAAATAATCAAGGGGAAGGGGGGTAAGCAATGAGGAACCCTGTTCTGAAGATGTCAACAAATTATTCATGTCAGTGAAAATCCATCCAGACTGAAAAGGATCTCTTCAAAAGACAAGATAGTAGTAAATGAGATTTAACATAAAAATCTCAGGGGCATCCTTTCTTCACATATACACATATACAGTAACATGGG